>NW_026590701.1:1694122-1721208 GCF_907164565.1 Psammomys obesus
TGTGTGTGTGTGTGTGTGTGTGTGTGTGTGTGTGTGTGTGTGTGTGTGTTGTATGCTATGTATGTGTGGTATAGGTGTGTGATGCATGCACTTCAATGTTCAGCACACAGGCTCCTGCACATGCTGTGGAGGCCTAAGCAGTATGTGTCTTACTCTATAGCTCCTCACTGCCCAGATAGGCTATCTCCCTGGAACTAGAAACTCACCCTCTGGGCAAGGCTGCCTGACCAGTGAGCTTCTGGAGTCCAGTGCCCAGTGCTGGGTCACAGGTGTGTGCATGCCTGGCATTTTGTAGGGGGATTGAGCATTTGAACTCAAGTCCCCGAAGACCACTGAGCCATCTCTCTATCCTGTCTTAGGAATTTTGTTTTGAAACAGGGTTTCTCTGTATAGTCCTGGCTCTCATCACTTTGTAGACTAGGCTGACCTTGAACTCACAGAGATCCACCTGCCTCTGCCTCCTGAGTGCTGGGGTTAAAGGCGAGCATCAACACACCCCACCCTTTCTCAGTTGCCTAAATGTCCTAGGGTGCTTTGTGCCAGGTAAACTCGTTGTTAATACTCTAATTTTCCTGGGGAAAAGTACTGTGTCTTTGCTGCTTTTGTGTCACTGTCCACCAGTGGCTCGCCCACAGGAACACCAAAACCAAAAATGTTCCTATGTGAGACATAAGGCCAAGAAGCCAATGCTCCTGTCCTCCTTGCCTTGAGGGCGTGCCTTCCAGTGTGTCTTGTAACTCTCTAGGCTTCCGTTCCTTTATCTATAATCAAGGCATTTGGACGAAATATTTTCCAGTCCTTGGATACTTTGATTTTTATCTCTCTTTTATTTTTTTCATCTAGGTAGTTTAGAAAGGGAAACAGGAGAAGTTTTATTTACTTTAAGCTAGAGAATTTTCAAAGAGAATAGATCCCCAAAGTCTATCTAACCATTCATCTGCCCCAGGGAAGTTCTGTCCCCAGCTTGTCCCTTCTAATTTTAGCCATCTCTGGGGAAGTCTCTTCTAACTTTTATCCTGAGCTCTTCCTAGGAATTTAAGAGCTCTGTAAAGAGCAGTGTGAACTTCCCTGTTCCTAGATTCCTTTGCCAAGTCATCTCTCCAGGGCCTCGGTTGGAAATCAGAAGGGATGCAGGAATATGCCAACAAGATCCACATGTCAATCAATCACCAACGTGTGTCTCCTCCATGCCTCCTCTATAACACTGCCTTAGCTCCAAGCCTCTTTGTTCCCCTTCCCACGTCGCCTACAGCGCCTCTGGCCACGGCCTCCCTGATACTGTACACGTGTGTGTTAGTGCAGAGGCCGTGCTATCGCAACTAAATGTGACTCTGACCAGAATGGCCGCCGTCGCCTTCTGAGGGCTGAGAGCCTGGCGGGCGTGGTGAGCATAGAGTAGAGTTAGTCTAGAACCTCAGCACTAAGGAAGCTGACAGCAAGGTGCAGGCTTAGTGCTAGGGGTAAGCAAGGGCTTCAGAACCGCACAGGCTCCTCCATTGCTCTCCGTTTAATTCTGGGCAACCCCTGTCTATTTCGTTCCCTCATTTGTAAAAGGAACTTTAGTGCCAATTTCCTGTGTGGTAATAAAGATACAGATCCCCTGATACACACAGAACAGAGCCCCTGCTACGTCATCAGAGCACAGTAATTGTTACTGCACAAAATAATCTGTCTTCAAAACAGCTCACATAGAGGCCCACCTCTTCCTAAGTCCTTAAATGGCTAGCCAGGCCTATGTGTCAGGCTCAGCGCTTCTCTGATTGCAGCTCCTGTCTACTTGTTCTAGAATTCTGTTCTTACTGTGCTTCTGCCTGGCAAGTGCTGTTTCAGTGAAGTCCCATCATCTTTTAAAATCTCATTCGGTGTCCCCCTCCCTAGCAAGGCCTCCCTGATCTTCCACCGTGAAAACTAGCCCTCCCTCAGCACATATCCACAGCACCTCAGCAAGCTCCAAGTCTCCACGCACCGCACCCTGCTAACATTACTGTCATGTCTGTTTCCCACCCGTGAGCTCCTGGAGAAAAGAGCCATGATCTCACTCAGTGCAGAGGGAACCGCCTAGCATGCTGCAGAAAGGAGCTCGGGACTCACCCCCAAGCCAGCTCCCAGCAGCCTGCAGCTTTCCAGGGACATCAACACAATCACTCTGCACTCGAGAGTAGTTGATAAATGTCCCCAAATTTTACTCAGTGAACACCATGTAAATGAGCTGTCATGTTCCTTCACTTACAGAATTACTTGCCAATTACACTTAGATGACCCAGCACAATTGCCATGTAAACTGTACCCTGGCTGGGGTAGCCTGAATCATCAATTTAACTTTACTCTCTCATCATAGGGTACTTACCACACAATTAAATAAATGGTCAGCTGCTACCACAATTGTCCGTTTTCCCAACAAAATGAAGTGGCTACCTTTGTGGTTGGTTTACCAGTTACAACAATCGCAACACGCCTTCGGCTATAATAGCAGAAGCTCAAGAAGAGGGCTTCATGCATTTAAGAAATAATTTCCAAGTTTTTTTTTTTTTTATCAAAACCATGTGTTTAAAAATAGTCTTTGTTTTCCTTTAAAACAAACAGCCATTCCTCCTAAGAAGGCTTTGCTCCTGAGGTCTCGGTTCATAAAAATGGCTCCAAGCCTTTGAAAGTGAATCTAGCTTCTCAAGCAACTTCTAATTTATTTCAGAGTTGCTTTTTGTGTGTGAAAGTAGATGCAGCTCACTGAGGTTGACACTCTTTCCTGATAGACTGGCTAATAACTTATGCAAGATGTAGATAGATGGGTCAGATCCCGGCCGCTGACGGTGACTCTGAGTGACGGAATTTTCATTTGCTTCTCTGGATGCTGCTTCCACACCTGACACAGGTAATCACATTGACTTCTCAGCATGGCGACATTAGGCCAAACGCATTCTCAAACAGAGCTTCTGTCTGAAGGGACTATTTGACTTCCAGAACATACTGTTTGGAGGCCCTGATTGAAAAGGAGGTCAATGCTAGCCCAAATATCTCTGTACCCCCTGAGGTGGAATAATTGATGTGCGGGAGCCCTTCAGGATGTGGAGTCGCCAGGGTGATGGATGGGTATACGTATATTATTCACATGTACATCTGCTAATACACAGGTCCCAGTGCAAACACCAGGACTTAAGAATATTATGTGGATTTAGGACAATCCCTGAAGGACTCCAGTTCCATTAAAAATTTGTTTTGGCAGCCTGGGGCAGATCTATTCCAACTCCCACACGCTTCATGCATTTGAAAGGGGGGACCAAACCACTTTAAAAATAAATTTAATAAATTTTGTAATGTCAAGTCATTAACATCCTGTCTAGTCATATACAGTGTTCATATTTTTAAGTAGTAATCTTAAAGATGGAGAATTTTTTAACCCTTCTAATAACTGGGTTATCGTTTTTATTTTCATTGTATTTTCTTAATTGCTTTATCTTGCCAAAAGAGATGAATCACACCCCTCCAAACAGAAGAAAATCTTTGTGCCTTTCTCCAGGTGTTGTTCCTGTCACAATTCACCAGCCAACACCCAGGAAGTGGAGTAATCAGGGTCCAGTTGGTTGTGAGTGGTTGAGGATAGGTGATCACAGTTTGAGAACTTGTAACATTGGTTAGAATTTGTGTGGTAATGGCTAAAACACTGCTTTTACAAAAGTTCATTCATTTGTTTAGCTACTACATCCAGGACTCAATGCATGGTGAGCCTGGATGAGAGGAGAGACAACAAAGAAACACAGCTGTCCCTCAGGTAGCAACAGTCACAGAAGAACAGTTGAGGGGTGGGCAGGTGGGGAGAATTTCAACCTCTTTAAAATATGAGAGTCAACCCGACCATATGTTCTCAAGTATTCAAGGATGATCTGCATGAGTCCCCAAAATGGAAAAACCTTCTTCCCCTACCATTGCTTATCTCAGCTTCAAAACAGTCATATGACAGGTGTATTTTTTTCTGGCTAATATAAAGATCTGAAGTATTTATTGCTTATGCCATATAAATTGATTGAAGATTTCAAAAGTCCATGTAATAAGATATGTACATTGAGACCTATGTCTGAGGTATAAAGGGAAAGACCTAGGTATGTACCCCCAACTCTTGTGAGTTCCTTATCTATAATCATTGGTCTGTGTCCTGTGCTTTCTGTGTCCTGGGCCACAGAAAGCAAGGCCTATCTTCAAACCTTTCCTCACTGCCCAGTTTACCACAGTTCTGGACATGCAGTCCTTGATAAACACAGCACTTCTCTGGCTATCTAGTTAAAAGCAGTCATTACTGTCTAAAAATATATATATATATTCAAAATAGTGAGAATTGTTGAATATTACAGCTTAAGAGCCCTTAAAGCAAATAGGAAAAGCGCAGTTCTCACGTGCCTTAAACTTCCCTTTTAACTGAAAATCTAACACACATGTATCTCCTAGACACACAGAACAAATTGTATGAGCATGGGAATGCAGTTATGACCGTCACATGTCCAAAATGAGCTTCCCACTCTTCCTACTCCGCCTCTTTGCAACAAACAGTGACAAACTGCCCACATGCTGTAATTCCTGAGAGACCTCCATCCCCACCCACTAAGGCAAAGGACTCGGGGGGCGGGAACTGAGAATTTCAAATTCTCCAAAGAAGAGAAATGGTGTTGTTTCCTGCTAAACACTCAGCCACACCTTGAACTGATGGGAGTCAAGGCGGGCAATCAAATGGAACTTCAAAGCCCCTTTAAGGCCATAGCCTTGCTCCTGGGGCTGTAAGGGGTGGTAGGCAACTGGGCCAAAAGCACAGCTTTGGCTTTTGAAGTCTGGCTGGCTGAGCCCCGTTAGCTGAGCGGCACAGCCCATGGCAGCCAGTGCTGTTGTGAAGCGCAACCTGCTTAGGCCATAGCTGCCCATCATCTCAGTGGAGTAAAGGAGGCAGGAGAGGTGGGCAGCAGGAAGAAACAAGCTCTGTGATCTCTTAACTTCAAGCAATGAAAAGTGGAGCAGAGATAGACACAGGAGGGCAAGCAAAGACAAACAGTCAGATGTATTTGGGAAAAAGTGAGCAGTGCACTGGTTTTTTTGGGATAGAAATAAAACTGATTTTTATCAGATACAGAACATAAAGATCGAGATAGTGATGACAAGTGTGTGCATAGTTTTGCTGATTATTCTCCTAACCAAACACAATGCCAGTTAAATCCAATTTGTGTTTATGAAGATTAAGTGTAAGGACACAATAAGGACGGTTCCTCAAGAAAAAAAATGTATTTTGGTGCTCCTCTGCCACCTTGTGGCATCCAGCTCAAATTGCAGGTACCAATACTAAAATGAACAAAAGGGATCAGCAGGGTGTTCTGTAAAAAGTCTCACAGATCTGCCTCAGTGTTTACCAGCTACAGTGAAAGCTGCTCCTAGAGTATGAGAGGTGTTTGATTCCATGGAGTCCCTAAATTGACTGGAAAGGGACAGGAAGATTCTCCACCAGTGTTACTTAGCCTGAATATTCATGGGACATTATTTGAAAAAGAAAGCAGAAATAAGGAGGCAGCTAAAATGCCTGCTGTGACAGGATTTAATCAAATAAACTGGGGCACATCCACATGATGAAATATTAAGGGGCTGTGAAAATGCACCTGAGATTTACGTCTACTGATGGAAACATGTCTAAGTTTCCGAAGAGAATATCCAACGTGAACTTTAAAATGTGCTCATCTCACGCTAAAAGGCTCAGAAGAACACAGAACAAACTGCTTACATGGGTTAGTCAGGAGGAGGGAGGTTTTTGCTTTTTATTTTGTGCTGTTTCATGTTGTTTGATTTTCTTTTCCTCTGAGCATAGTTTAATATTTCTCTTTAAATGAACATTGAGTGAAAGACAAGGACTGAACCCTTTCTCAGCCCACAGTACACATTGTTCTCTGTGAACTGATGAGGTCACAGTACCTTGGTTCACCCACACCTAACACTGCGCTCAGCAGCTTTCGTACTGCCACTGCGTCCAAATCTCACCTATACTCTGCTGGGAGTAGTGCAGAGTGCCTTAGACTAGACCAGGGTAGACAAACAGATGTTGAACGACATTTCTCACTGAACATGGATGTGCCTCAAAAGCAGGGGTTGGTGTGGATCTCTGATTTCTCCTTCTAGTCTGTTCCTGTTCTCTGTCCCCACCTTTCCCCTCACCATCTGTTCTCACTATTCTAAAGTCCTTAAACTCCAAATTCACCTACGAACTCTCTGATCTTAAACTCTCTCCTTCACATCTAGGTTAGGAGAGCTCCTCCCTGGAACACACTGCTCTTTCTGGGACAGGAGCCCAGGCATTGTTTGGCCGGGGGGGTTGGGGGGGGGGAGGGAGAGACCTTACACCAGCTTCCTGGGCCTGCCTGAGTACCAGTACAGATTGTTGAGATGTCCCTGTTCTTTTGCAAGAGACCTCTTGATGGTTTCCTTTAAAAATAGTTTCCATTCAAAACGCAGACAAGGGATTAATTCTTTTAATATTTAAGAAGCTCGTGTAAATCCAGAAGTAACAATGACAGAACAGGCTAAGGTACTGAACAGACAGACCCAAGGAAAGAAGGTCAAACGACTCCCCCAAACATGGAGAGGAAGTCAGCTCCACCCAAAATGTCAGAAGTACAATAGGCATCCCCTGTGAAGTAGTACACAAAGCCTAGCAGTGAGCCAACAAGATTCACTGGCAAGACTGCAGTGGGCATGCCCAGGCACTAAGTGCAAACTGCATCACCTCCATTGCAAGCGCTTTAGCAACAGATGAAGGTTTTGAGTGTGCATGGCCTTTTAGCCAGGAAGTCCCCATGTAAGGACACACAACAATAACCAAGATGAGTAAGTTCTAAGCATGAGCACAGAAGCATAGCCTGAAATTACACATGACCTAAACATCTAGCATAAAGGATTGCTTAAAATAAATAATAGCACACTCACAAATGGCTACTGTGGAGCCATGCAAAGGGATAAAGTTGGAGTGCAGTTGCTGCTTTTGACCCGTGGCTAATGTAAACCAGGAAGAAAGCAAAGCACCTGTGTGTAGCTGTTTTTAACACCAGGAAGAACGCTGAAGTAATAGAAAGCGCACGAGGAGACCTGATGTCTAGAGAACAGGGGGTCTTAACCATTTTACTGTCACCCACTTTATGAAAGCTCTTCATATCCACACACCACCAGTCAAAATCCACATTTTTGAGCATGATAACTGCTAGTCTGTGCTAGAACATCAAATACTCTACTCACGCCCATTTTCCACTGTGATTATTCAGCTAATCTATGCCACACTGGCCTTAACCCCATGGGATTTGTGATTGATTCTTGTCACTCTCCTGTTTTGAAACAAAGCCAAAGCCTTCACTGCCCCAGAGAAACGCTGGGCAATTTAACATTGCTCAGGCTCCCTTACTGCCCAGCACCAACCTGCAAGGCTCAAGCCAAGTCTCAGTCACCCTCACTTACTCTTCCTATGAAATCCCTGCCCATGCTCTGTGCTTTCATTCTGTCCACCAGAACGATATCTGCCCTTTGAGGGCTGCATCTAATTACCTCTAGGAAAACAATAAACCTTTTATCTGGACTCCTTCACTTATCCTATTAACTTTTACCAATTGAGACTATATCATATAACCAACCTATAGTTGCCTCTGTTCAAGTGAAAGCCACCAAGAGAAGCCAGCTCCACTCACTGCACACTAGTACAGTAGTTCTCAACCTGTGGGTCACGACCCCTTGTGGGATGCTGAATAACCCCTTAGGGGTCACCTAAGACCATCGGAAAACACGGAGATTTACAGCGCAATTCATAACAATTCATACAATTCATAAATGTATGAAGTACTACATTTATGAAGTAGCGATGAAAATAATGTTATGGTTGGGGCCACCACAGCCTGAGAAACCATGCTGAAGAGCCACACCATTCAGAAGGCCGAGAACCACTGCTCTTGCTCCTCAGTAACTGCCTGGCGCTCTTGGGTACTCATATGAACCTGAGTTTTGAATGCACGGCCATCATTTTGTGACAGGGCTCTCGGCTATCAAATTCTATTTAGAATTCTCCTTCTTAAGACAAGAGTGGTGGTGGAACCATCTGCTACTCCAGTACTCAGGATACAGAGACGGGCAATTGCGAGCTTGGAGCCAGCTTGAGCTCTGCAGTGCGCTCCCTGACATCCTGGGACACGTGGTGAGACAGTTCTTATAACAACTTTAAAACTCCCAGGCCATGTACACTTGGTTCACCTTTGCACGATACAACATGTTAGCTATGAAATTTCCTTTCCAGTGTGATCCTGGCTCTGCCCTTAGTTAGTTGTTCCTAATTCTTGCCCAACTGTCTAGTGTGGTTAGACTTTAGTAGTATCTCTCTCTCTCTCTCTCTCTCTCTCTCTCTCTCAGGCACACACACACACACACACACATGCACACATGCACACACACCCGGGTGCTCTGATTGGCTGTAGATAAGCAAAGCTCTAGTTGGTTTTCCTGGTGGATGCCTATGATATGGTCCTCATTTGGTGGCTTAGACTTGTATTCCAAGCACTCTAGAGATGAGAGCCGTCATTCCAGCACCACCTGGACAGACGGTGGACTGGCCAGGGTGGCCCACTCTGCTGCCTTACTCCTAAATGCTTCCCTAAAGAAAAGCAATCTGAACATCGCAATGGCTAGTGCAGCACGCACTCTAGCCAAGCGGCATCCCCTGGCGTGTCAGAGCCCTTCACAGTGTTTCCTATGTTGCGCTTCCACTCGGATGCACATAAGCTGAAAGAGCATGGGGAAAACAGCTAGTGCTTATCATTAACTTGAGGAGTCAACGTGGTCCATGCACACGTGGAACACTAGTCAACACACAGACAGGACAACCGACAGAGGCAGTGATGACATCGCTCACTGCAAATATGCCGAATGAGAGCGCAACCAGGCCTATGACGCAGTGGAGCACGTGTGGGCTGGTCCTGCTCCTGTAAAATGGGGGAAAGCACAAGTCAACAGGGCAGTAACAAAGCGAATCAGCAGCTGCTTAGGGATGCAGAGGCTGGCAGGGGCTGAAGGAAGGCAAAATGCTGTGAGGAAGTTTGGAGTGATGAATGCGCTCCCTATCATGACTTTGGTTGAGGATCTTTCGGATTGTCAAAGCTTGTTAACTTTCATACTCTAAAATATGCAATCTACTGCAGGCCAAACACTTCAATAAAGCTGGTTTTGAAGAGAATAGAAAAGGGACAAAAGTAAAGGAGGGCGAGAGAAAGGGGAGGCTGCCCAGTAATATATTTATACAATGCTGCTTTTAAAATTGGCTTAAGAGAAATAGAATGGCCAGTGTTCATAACATACCACCTCCAAATGACATTTTCCTGAAAATGCCAGTTTCCAGAAAGATGGGAATTGCATTTTTGAAGAAGCAGCCAGGTTGCAAGCAGATGATTAATTATCATGGAAAATCGCTCGTGTACCATGACAATTTCAAACTGTTTCCTACATCTAAAATAAAGTTCCCGTGTCTCTCTCAGAGAGACATTATAAAGCTTTAATTGATTTGTGCTGGAATAAAAAAAAAAAAAAGCAACAAAACTTTGGCTACCATCATGCAAAATTAATTGAATTAAGTATCAAAATATAAACATGCAACTGTTGTTTGGGTATTTGTTTTTCTTTACAAGTAAATATTAGAAGATGCCAGCTATTCCAACACATATTATACCAGAGAAGACAGTCACTCTCAGGTCTCACACTCCTCAAAACTGAACCACAGAATCTAGAAAATCAAAGGGTTTAAAGTATCTGATGACCTCTACTACTGAGTAACACTACAAACCCTATTGCTTCATCAGGGAGGGGTTTGAGTAGATTGAGCTGAGATCCAATCTGTAGGCTCGTCTGTCTAGTTTTATAGAAATGTAGGCTTTTGCCTCCTTTCGGGACTAACACAAGTATTAATTCAGCACACCGGTGATGCAGTAAGATACAGATGGCAGCTAGGGAAGGAAGCTCTATGGACTGAATGAAGCTGAGTCTTGTCCTGGGGTAACTGACCTGGTAAGGAGTCCAGTGACTCTCAGTGATTTCCGTAGTGGTCCACAGCAAGCCAAACACAGGACAGCATGGCTATCACACATTATTATTCATGACATCAGAAGTCAATTCAGTAAGCTGGCCTGCAAACCGTAGTAGCTCACATTTGAGAAGGACAGACAGCCAAACTACCCTATAACACTCCTATTCCAGCCAGAACGGCCACAGAAAAAAAAAGTATTCCTCCAAACAAGTGTTAACTTGTTAAGAGAGGTATATGTCCAGAAGGACCTCAGTGCTGCACAGCAGGTGGCTGCTAAGCCGTGTTCTGGATAAGAATGTTGTCTGGGACAAACATGGATGCCTGAGTTCATCAGTGCCACCTCTAAGAAGGGCTGCGATTGTGAAAGCCACATGGAGTAAGGTAGCAGACATGGTGACAATTTCAATTGAATGAGAATTTACTTCTTCCACTGTATTAGCAACATTTCAATTAGCATTAGATCCATGAAGTTAGTTGCACCTACGTAAGACAGAACAATACAAAAGATTCCTTCATAGGAGACAATGTTAGCTTTGGGCTAGAATAATGTGAGGCCAACGCAAGTATGTCAAGCAAGACTTCCTGAAATAGAGCCGCGACAGGAATACGCATGGTTACGAAGGACCCTGTCACTCTGAGAGGGAAGAGCATGGGCTTACAGCTTCTTCGCCTGGCTTTCAATAGGAACCACAGTTAAGGTGCCCTCATGCCCTTGTGCCCTCTGGAACCTCAAGAGCTGAACGTGTGTTTTCCATAAAATATTAAATCAAGAAAATTAAGACAGCACACTTGATGTGAAATAAAGTTCATATAGTCCTGTTTAAACACAGATTAGAATTTCTGTCAGAACAATGCCAGTGAAAAGTTGACATTCTAATTAATATAATTTACATCATAAAGCACTGAATATCTTTATCTTGCTTTTATGAAAATGTCCTCCCCCCAAAAATGGGAACAGTATTCTACAGGGAGTTGAGTGCTAAGGGCAGTATTTGAAAACTCGGCACAAGAGAGGCCCCTAGGGCCACTGGCTTCTCACACACCAGGCCATCCTTGATCATCCACAGGCCTCACTGCACACGACAACTGATTCTGAGGCTATTTTACCTGCAATTACAGAAAACATGCAGCAAAACCCAGCACTAAACAAACTACAATTCCTTCTTTCATGTCCCCCCTCTATCCGTCTCCACTGTGCCCAGGACTCTTCATGATGCTTACTTATCCCAGATTCTGAGCATGTAAGAGGGGCAAAAATCAGCCCCACAGTCGGCCACCCAAGGATTGGTGTTCATTGCTTTTGTCAATTTTATGCTATCGGTGAAAGGAATAAAGATGAGATCCCTAAAGCTTGAGCTTTCATTTCCTACGACAACGTGCTTTTTCGTCATGCTTTGTCACACTTCGCTGTGTGGTTCCCACCCCTTTGTAATTGATATTGGCCATTTGACGCATTCAGTACAAACCTCCTGAGGTCCGTCAAGTGTACCCTGCTCTAAAATTCCTGCGTTACACAGGCTCAAAGCATAGTCATCCAAGTGTTTTCTACGACTACTCCCTGGTTTTCCCTAAGCACGGGACCCGGTGTAATGACAGTTGAATTAATTATCTGCTGAAAAATCCACGTAGCAGCAGAAATGATGGAGATCATCATTTTAAATATTTTATTAAAACAGCCAAGTGTAGAACAGATTAAATAGACCTTCTTGATAATGAGAGGCTCATTAATTTTACAAGAATTCTAGAAAGCTTCAGAATGGTCATCAAATTTTTCTCTTTTATTCATTTATTTTTTTCAAAGAAGAAGAAAATCTTCAATCATCACTTTTGAGAACATGGGCCCAATAAGATTTTTCTAAGGTGTTTTAAAATAGAGGCCCTTCTGGAAAAAGCTTTGATATATGGAGGCCTTAGGTGTCATTTTTACTGCTTGAAACGCCTGCAAATGTTCAGCTTGCGGTTTAACCCCATTAAGGCTTGGATTCATTAGCATACAATGAATATCAGAAAGATCCCTGATAACTAAAATTGATATTGGACCTAAGCACATGAGCATCCCATTGACCCTCAGCAGACACAGCCCACATAACCTGATCTTGCCTACCAGGTGTGTCTCCAGGTACAGCCGAAGGCTGTCCGTCTCTGCTCTAGGTGGAGTCCAGTTCTCAGTGGTCTCCATGGCTTCATTTAGCCACTGAATGAACTCGTCCAGCTTGCTCACGAACCCCTGTGAGAGAAAAGAAACAAGGACACGGAGGAAAATTAGCTGATTGTTTTTAAAAGTCAATCCTAAAAATTCCAAACTTTGCCCTACTGTAACTCCTCCTACTGTTTTTTTTTGTTTTGTTTTGTTTTGTCTTTCCTGTTGGTTTATTTTGGTTTGTTTGTTTTATTGGCAACATTTTCACTGCTCTTGGCTCCAAATCCTTCCAAACAGGCTACAAACTCCACTCCTGGATTTCACTTAGGAACGCTTTCCCAGAGAACGTGTAGACAGTGAGGGGCACTGAATAAGTGACCTCAAAACGTCTCGAGTGTGTGACGACCATCCCTTGCCCACCCTCAAATCACACACTGGCTTGTATATATGCCACACACTGGTGGCATTTGTATAAAGATGGCCTTGCCATTTCAGAGTGCATGGAGCTGAGTTACTATAGCTGAACAAGGAAATTTATTTTAAATTTAAGGCATAGCTAAGACGCCTGGGTGAGTCCCAACAACAGCTCAAGGGTCTGTGGCTGAGCCTGTGGGTGCTCGGGAGGAGAGGAAGGCAGAAAAGAGAGGCCACAGAACAATGCAGATAGACACCTGACTGGCTGAGTATGTCTGGACGGAAAGAAATATTCTTGCCCAGGAAGCACAAATCACAATAATCTTGCGATTTTTCAAATAGCGGTTATAAAATTTTATTGACCATTTAAAAGAACACATCTGTAGAGACAGAAAATATTTTGAAAAAGTGAAAATCCAGCTATAAACTGAGCGTGATGTCTGCGCTCCATGTCTGGGCCAACAGCTCCACCTGGAGGTCTTGTGGGGCAAGGGCAGGCTGCCATGTTCATGCCACTTCTACTGACACTAAACCATTCTTTTTTCTTTTTTTTTTAACCTTTGATAAATTTTGATCAACATTTTAATGCCTTACTGGGGATAACTTAAGACAAAAGGGAGACCAATGTGAATAAATTCATTTTCTTTGTCATGCTTCTCAGAAGCTGAATTTTATCATTTAGTATATCCCCCCTTTTTAAGATTAGTATCTCTTAATTTGGGCAGTTTTCCCATCGTAGATTGTTAGATAAGTGAAAATGGAATAGGAGGTTAGAAAAGAGAAGAGCATACAAATAAAGCCCAGAGACAAACTCCTGTTTTAAGGGGAGAGACCAGAGGTGTTGCAGAGGTCCACAAGTCTACGAGAACGCTCTTGTCCTGAGTGGATCTCGGTCTGGCACGCGTGTAGTGATGTGCCCATGTAGTCAGGGCCTCGGGCTTTCCAGCTGACATATTTAACAGAGATGTGCATGCTACTTGTGTGAGCACAGCAGCGTGCGGTGGCACAAGTACTCTCATAATGGAATTTTGGTGGAAAAACCAGGAGACCCTTTGGTGTTATCTGTCACCTACAGATAGTGAAGATGACTGACAGCTGAGATGGAAATCCTAATTTTAGCACGCAGGTCAACTACCACTTACTGCTGACTTTGACTCGAGTTGTGTATAAATTGGTTTAGGTCAGGAAGCGAACTATTTGGAAACAACTAGTTGGATCCAGAAGACAAATAATTAAGTTTGTTATCTTAAATATAATCAATACTAGATGATTAATTATTCCCTCTCCCACCAGAAACAAGAAACAATGAAAGCACATGAGAATGTCCAGACCCCTCACCATACATGTTGTTAAAGAGTTTTAAACCATGTGTGTCCGATTTCTTAGCAGAGCCTTGGGTGCAGAGCTGGCTGAGATTTCTGAGACGCAATTAGCAAACCTAGGGGCCTCGGAATCTTCCTTGATGATATGTCTGTGTAACTCAGACAGTCAGCAAAACAGGGCTGACATTAAAGAAACGGGTCTCTTCTCTGAAAATGTCTTCTCAACTATAGCCTGTCCTCATCCGTTTTCATTTGCTGCCTGCTCTCCTGCCTCTTCTCTCAACAACGCCACATTTCATCCATCAAACCAGAAACAGGATGAGTTTCACTGCACAGATTTGAGACAAAAACTGGCTTGTGCTTTCTCTTAGGGAAGTATTGTCTTCCTGCCCCGCTGCTGTTTGGATGTGTGGCTCTAGGAATATGAGTGGAAACTACATAATGGAAATCCAGTTTCGCTGGAGTTCGTTCAGTTCTTGATGCGTTTGTCATCTGCTCTCCCCAGGGTTGAGGCTATGGACATGAGAGTACTTGTGTGAGCCACACCCCAGGACACGCCCTCTCATAAAAAGATGGAGAGACTGAAGCTCACAGATGCACTCACACTTAGACATATGTGCAGCCTATGCTCACTTTCAGTGGATCTGCTGACATCTTGGTGGTATGAATAAAGGAAAATGAGGCCAATAGGAATAACAACATGCTGAAATGGGATAAATCCAGAAAATACAACTATTTTGAAGTAGGGCTCAAACTATAGTAAAACAAAGACTGATCATTCATTCATTCATTCCTTCATTTAAATATTTAGCAAGATCCTACCATGTACAAAGATACTCTAGACAGCAATGGGGACAAAGGGATGAATATCATTTTTGTAAAAATATAAAGCAGAATGCAAACATGTCTAAACTCTGATATATTAGATCCAAGTGATTTCATAAGAAAAAGAAGTTTGTAATTCCTAGGCTTCCCCACCTGCACAGAAAGTCAGTTCGAGCCAAGCGGAGCATACAAAGGCAGGTTATTGGGAGTCGGCTCTCCAGCGGGTTCGTGGACCTCACAGGGGGAAGGTAATGAAGTCACACACTCAGGCTAAAGCAAGCGGGTTTCATAGAGCTCAGGAGAGAACTGTGACCAGTCAGCTAGGGCTGGAATTGTGCCCACACACGGTCAAAAGCTGAGTCCCGAGGCGGGCTCGTGGGTTGCTGGAAATGGGGAGTTTTCTCAAAGCAGGCCTGGTTTGAGGGAAGAAGCACAGACGAGGGGTCTTCTGGCTTGTGCGGGGGTGAGCAGGGCGAGCCAAATAGTAATAAATAAAGAGTGAGGGACATGCTCTGTTATACACAGAACTCTTGCCTGTACCCAGATCTGTTCCTTTCTGTGTTTAGTATTAACGTACGTGGGTGTGTTTCTCTAGTGTTCTGGATAACTGTAAAAGTCAGGTTCCCTCAGGCCCCACGCTGCCCTGTGCTGAGTGGAGAACACACTTCATTCACACTGAGCTCAAACAGCTGAATCATTTCAGTTCTCTGGCCTAAACTCCATCCAATGCCTCGGTCATTCTGGCCCTGTTTTCCTTATTGACCCTTGGTGGTCCTTCTGCCCAGGCACCAGGGCCCAGCCCTTGGGCTTCCTCTGCTTCTGTCCATATGGATCCCTCTCCATGCTCGTGTCTGATACGGTCTGTGAAGTCTCAGCTGGGGCCAAGACAGGCAGAAGAAAATGTTATGTCTTACCCTGGGAGGAAACAGTACTGCGGCCAGCCTGTTATCACTGGCCAGCAGGGCACCTCCACGCTCATTTGCATTTCAAAGTTCTGTCGCGAGCTCTACCTTTATTTTGTTTTCACTATACTTTTTAAATTTCTTCCTCTTCCTCCTCCTCCTCCTCTTCCTGCTCTTCCTCCTCCTGCTCTTCCTCTTCCTGCTCCTCCTCCTGATCCTCCTTCTGCTCCTCCTCTTCCTGCTCCTCCTCCTCCTCTTTTGGACAGAGTTTTTCTGTGTGGCCTTGGCTGTCCTGAACTCACTTTGTACATCAGCCTGGTCCCAAACACACACAGAGATCCGCCTGCCTCTGCTTCCCTGAGTAACTTTCAATTTTTCTAAATTGTCTATTTCTTTAAAGACTAAGAAATAAAATGAAATCTCACACCAGTTTGTAAAATAACAATAGTAATAATAATAATAATGTTTGCTAGAATTCTAACTTCAAAAATTTAAAGATGGCATTGAAGACACAGGCTCATTATTTCTTGTATTCTCCTATCTCTCTCTTTTACAACTACGTTTATCTCGCTAATATAAACTAACAGGTTGACTACCCCTCCCTCTGGCAAAGGTATCTGAGTATCCACAGTAAACAGGGGGACTTTCCAAACACCAGATAAGGGGCCAAGACACAGCCATGCATTGGGGGATAAAAGGAGTGGTGCAGACTTTGGGAGCTAAAAGCATAAGGGCATCTGTTTTTAAAGTCTCTATTACTTTAAGATAAAAGTTGGAAGCCGTTCCTCTTAAGAGCAGGGAAATCTGCAGCAGGGAGTCAAGGCTGTGTTGTCATCACAGCTCTGGGAGAAGGCACTGTCTATGCTCACTTTATGGATGAGGAATATATGTGACAGAAGAAGGGTGATTGGCCCGGTGACACAGGCAAGATTTGAACCCAGATCTTACTGTGAAGTCTGTTTTCCCATGGTGCCACACTGCCCAAAGGAAGAGTGATTCCAGATTCAGAGTGAGCAGCTAGCGTGCACCTCCTCCAAACCCCACAGCACAGACACTGAGGTACAAGCTCCCTGGCTCCTCAGTCCTTCTCCTTTCACACTGATTTCTTTCTGTTCCCCTTCTCTTGAGAGGAGCTCAACAAGAGATGACTACAGAGCTCACTCCTAACATACTGAGGGAAAGTTAAAGGAAGTTAAATGCCTGCCCAAGACCATTCGACCTGTGCCTTAACCACAGAGGAATGACTCAGTTTACACACTGAGAAGTGGTTACCAGAGGACAGTGAGCCACTTCCTGAACGGCCAGTTTCCCTGTGGTGTTTGCCATCTGATCTGTGTCTCTGTAGAGACGGCAGATGCGAGGTCTGAGCCAAGGTGCTTGAATCAGCTGCCTTGAAGAGCCCTGGAAGTGTGAACTGCTTAACTGTGTGGAGGGAAAATTACCAGCTTCTGTTGCTGGCTATTTTAAATCATTAAACCCTAATTGCCACTTTCTGGGTATTCCACAGTTAAGGGCTCAGTGAATTCATCCAGATAATCCTCGCTAAAATAATAAGTACCCCTCACTATCAGCTAGGGTCTGTTGTAAGCATCTTATATAAAATAAACCACTTAGGACATGTAATGACCACAGGAGGCAGGAGCTGTTGGGGCTGTTGTCACTCTCAGTGTGCAGATGAGAAGAGTAAGGCCAGAAGATAAGGACATGTCAATGCCTTGGAGCTAGAAGGTGACAGACTTTGTGCCCAGATACCAGTCTCACTGGTACCACATGACATCGTGGAGGATCAGCTGATCTTACTGGTAGCCTTCTTCCCAGAAATTGAAAATTAAACATAAATAGAGATTCAATAAGGGAAGCAGAAGATGATACATTAAAAGAGAGAGAAAAACATTCATCATGAGCAGCACGGACACTGAGGAACAGTGGTGGAGCCACAGAGAACTTCATTTGGTTCCACTAGTTACTACAGGAGAACTTCCTGCCTTTGAAGTCAGTTTGTTCATCTGTATAATACAGATAATAATATTCATTTTTCGCAATTACGTTTTTTTTGCAAAACGATAATTACCAGAGAAAGTACATTAAAGGCTGCTCGTGCCTAAATGGTACATCTTTTTCAAGCCCCACCAGGAAGGCTCAGAAAATATCGCAGAAGAGAAGGCTGACTGAATGTAAGAGCAGATTGGTGGGGAGCAGAGCTGTGAACTACAGACTTCTGGATTTAAGTGCCACACTCATGAACTCACAGCAGATAGGAAGGGGCAAAGGTGCCTGGAACAGAATGAACAACTGAGGCAAGTGAAAGACTCAGTCTCCAAGCCTAAGCTGGGGAGCTGGCCCAAGAGCAGAGGCACAGGAGAGCAGATCCTGCCCCTAGTCTGCTGTGAGGTGGACACAAGCTGCTCCCTCTCACCCCACCCATGCAGCAGGCAGGCGAGCTAACACCGGAAGGCTCGAGAACCACGGGGAGAGCCAGCCCCATCCCTCACCCTCAGCGCGCACACACACACACACACACACACACCTGGCCTGGCCTTGGCAGCACAATAGCTGGCCCTGGCGTCGGGCCTGGGTGAGCTACCCCAAAGGCGTGAGTAAGAGAGAGCTGGCCTTGCCTCATGCCCGGGCACAGTGGGAGAGCTGGTGCTGGTGGAGAGCTGCAGGACTGACCAACCCGGCTCCCACCCAGGCCCAAGCTAGCGCTCTGAGTTGACCCATGCCAACATTTACTCCATCTATGAACTGCTGGCCCAGTCAGGAGGTCAGACCTACAGACCCAAAGCTGCAGGGCCTCCACAACACAGCGCAACAACAGGCTATCCAGAGGGGTCCCAGTGAGGATCCAGTACTGACACGGGAGCAGATCTGGAACCGGACCAATTACTCTTTGCAATGGACTTCCGCGAACCAAGTAAATGTCTGAAGTGTGCGACACGCTGCAGCCTCCACTGTGAGATTTGTTTTCCTTTTGCGGGAGTCGCAAGGGTGGAGAGTGGACATGAAGGGACAGGGTGTATGATGGGAAATTCACAAAGAAGCAATAAAAAGTAAAATAATAATAATAATAATAATAATGGGAGGACTCAATGAAGACACCCGGCTGACCTCTGGCCTCTACATGTACTTGCATATGAATTTACCCATTCCTATATGCAAACACATATAGTACACATATGCATACACACACTCATATGTGCACGGATCACACAATTGTTCAGTAAGTATAACCAACACTAGGTCAGGTACGGTTGAGAAGATGCATGAGAAAAGTCTCCACACAGCCACAGCCTGAGGGGTGGCAGCATCTGCTCTGGGCACCCAGAGACAGCCAAGGCTCTAGTACATTAGTGAGCCACTGAAGAGCAAGCAGCCAGGAAACTTGCAGGTTAGCGAGGATGCCACTGACTAAAATTTGACAACTTCTCAAAAAATAGGCCACATTCTTGGGAACAAGTCTTTAGCAGTGGGGCCACCAAGAAGTAACAGTTAAGGGACATCACAGTCCTCCCACAGTACAGCTTTATTTAGGCTCTGAAAACCAGTAAATCAGACCTCCATTGAGAAGGAAAATTATGCAGTGAGATTTGATGTGAACGTGTTCCAGTATGTAGACGCATGCATTTCTGAACATAACGCGTAAACAGAATTCCTATCTGAAATGTCTAATTTAGGTTCTGTACAATCACACTCAAATGCAGCTTCGAGCTTCCCAACCACATGTCTGGTGCCGTGTGTACCAGATCCAGACTCTCAAGGTAAAGTCCTGGAATTACTGATAGTTCTCCTGGGACTCCGCCACATCACTCACCTACCCCTTCCTGGTCTCAAAGCCCAGAACAGAACAAGCAGTGAAGGGAGATGAGAAATAGCATTATCTAAAACACAGCCAAGAAAGAAGTTCTTTGCTGAGCTCAGGGTTATACAAGAGGGAAGCTAAGTTGAAATCTGCAGACCGGATTTAACAGCGACCTCAACTAGGAAGGAAAACGCCCAGAAAGACACCTGTCTTACAGGGGGAAAGGGTTCCTATAAAAAATAAACGTACAAAATAGAGACTTTGAATTCAGTTGCTTACTATTTGTTTATACAAAGAAAGTATCAAAGATTCTAAAAGCAAAAGAAGACTGGAATATATATCATGGAAATCTAATTTTTAAAAGCTTAAAAATACTTTGGAATAAACTGCAAGTAGTGCTAAACTATTGCTAATTAATACACAGTGGTTGAGCAATTATTGGTCGAACCTTATTTTAACCCTCACCAGATCACTGTCAGATTCCCATACACTCTGGGTCATAAGGAGGAAGCTGAAATGTGCACAGACTCGAGCCCTTAACAGCTGTGAGGACTGAGGCTAGGCTGTGCAGAGGGAACCCTGCCTCACCCAGAGACTGGCACACTTCCTCTAGGTAGGACACCGTCTCTAGCACTCCCAAACCCACACATCCTCTAGGTAGGACTCTGTCTCAAGAACCCCCCAAATAATGCATGGAAACTTGTACATATTAGTTTATCTTTATTTGCCTTGAAGTGCAAAATATTTGATATATTCATACCTTTGGATATAAGATATTAACAATCTGAATGTTTTTTTCAAAATATTTATTTTTATTGTATATTTATAGGTGATTTGTCCGCTTGTGTGTCTGTGTACCGTGTGTATGCAGTGCCCCAGGAAGCCAGAAGAAGACTGTGGGTGCCCTGGAACTGGAACTATAAATAGTTGTGAGCAATCATTTCCACGCACACTGGAAATTGAACCTGAGTCTTCTGAAAAAGCAGCCAGTGCTCTTAATCACTCATCCATTTCTCTGGACCTTTAACTAGGTTAATTGTAGGGTTTTTATGAGCAGTAGCATAAATTTAAATGGCTTAATATTTCATTTGTCCACCCTAGCTATTTTAATAAGTAACATTTTTGAGTCATGACAAATTTCCCAATGCACAGATGAAGACGCCAGGGCATAGAAGTGTTATGCATGTCACTTATGCCATAAAGCTATGAAATGATTATGTGGGAATCTTTTTCCAGGTTTCAACCACCACACCAAACCCTGTCTAGACAGACTTACCCTCATGGTACAAAGAGAGAAAAAAGGGCAGTTACACCCTCCGTGATTGGCTCTTATTTACATGTCTCTGCAACAACTTACCGCCCAGCTCAGCCAATCCCATCCCACCTTGGTTTAGAGCTTTCTTCCTCTTCTCAATTCTCTCCTCCTTCTCTTCCTCCTCCTCTGCCACCACCTTCTCCTTCTTTGATTACTGTTTCTTTTTGTCTTTTTCTCCTCATTCGTTCTTCTCCCAGCCCCTCTCCTGTCTTATCCTTCACTCTTCTCCTCTCTTTTCTTCTTTCCTCTCCTCTTTTCTTTCAGATGTCTTTTAGCTGAAGCTCAAGTCTCCTCCCATTTTGTTAGGAATAATCATTCATCTTCAGTAAGAAACACTTTCTGATATTCCCATAATGTTTTCAGGAAAAAAAATAAAAGAAAGAAAGAAAAAGAAGCTATTCCTTGACATTGAAGCATGGAGCTTAACGTGGTGTTAGAACCCTGTTCGGGTTTGCCCCAAATGCTTTCCTGATTAGTAAGATCTTGCCAATCAAATGTCTTCCACAAGAATGTCCATGGACTGATGGAGGGCTTGTAGAACGCTCAGGTTGTTTAAAGGATTACGTGTAGTTGTTGAGCTGCTCCCCAAGAAGTTTAAACTTTCTCTAAAACATACACTTCTTTCATAATGGCAAGGCTTCAGTTGTTAGAAAAGAGATCAAAATTCCGTGTGCAGAGATCACGGTGTGGACGAGAAGGTGCAACAACCGCCAGAAAACTTGAGGGGAGCAAACCATCAGAGGGCAGGGCCCGGTGAGCGCTCCATCATGGCAGGCCGGGAGGGAGAGCACACAGCCAGTCTTCAAACGCCCCTGCAAGTCTGCCTACCTCAGAGCACTGCAGTTTCATGTGAGGGAGACGAGGGGCAGAAAGTTACACACTGGACCACAGTGCACGCTCAGAGGATAGTTGTGCTAGAAGAACTTAGGCGTTGCACCCTCGAGCATCAGAGTGTAACTGCTCATTTTAAAGTTGTCATGGGCATCCTTCGGACAGAGGTCTGGGTTCAGAGTTTCAGATGGTACCGGCTTAGCTCATGTATAAATTCTCTATATTGGGTAACACTAGCCCAGCTGAATTAAATATTAAATGGACCTTTGTGTTAAACTCCACAAATGTGTATATATGCAGATTGAGTCTTGTTTTTTAAACACTTTATTTATTAAGACTTCATAGTGAATCAGGAACTGTCCCAGATCCTGGGATTCACAGAGTAGAAACCAACACTTTTAAACAGCTTAGAGCACAGGACATCAGGAAGTTATGCTGAGTGATCAGGCACATCAAACCTTTGGTATAAAACTTCCTTTAAACTTAGAAGTTACTGGGGAAAAAAGGATGAACATAAAAATACAATTATAAATGTTAAATGAGGTCACCAAAACTCGGAAAGAAAGAAAGCGCTTGACCTTTCCATAGGTGAATCCTAGCCTATATTGGATGTTTCCATAAAAGTGTGGGTACAGTGTACCATTTAGAGAGGAGACCAAAAAGGATACAGTAGAAGATGAGGAAGGTCAGAATTCAGAGAAAAGGCACAAGTTGTGAAATAGAATATCAAATTAATTGATGTTCTACTTTTCAATGCTGTCATAGTTTTTCCCCCCTTTTCTTTTGTCCTTCTTCTTTTTGGGCGTGTATGTGAAATGACACACATGTAAAGGTTCATGGGATGCATGGCTTGAGACTGGGCAAGTGTTTGCTTCAATGGTTAGCATAATCTATCTGTGTGATGTTTTTATTTGTGAGTTCATGACAATAAAGTGATGCTTTTATAACTTACTTATTTTTATTTTTATTTTATGTGCACTGGTATTTTGTCTGCATACATAGTCTGTGTGAGGGGTCAGGTTCCCTGGAACTAAAGTTGTAGACAGTTGTGAACTGCTATTTAGGTGCTGGGAATTGAACCTGGGTCCTCTAAAAGAGCAGCTAGTGTTCTTAAACACTGAGCCATCTCTCGAGCCTTCAACAAAGTGATTTTTTAAAAAGGAGACCCTAAAGAAATTTTGTCTTCTTTGAACTTTGTTAATATTCATTTTAGGACTTTATAAATATATATTGATTAATTTTAATGACATTACTGTGTTATGTAATAATATATAAATTACTTATTGTTATGGAAATAACTGTTTTTAAAATAGTGAAAATGAGTCACTAATTACCTATAAATCTATGAGTGTCTGGCTTAATAGACAGCTACATTTCTACCTCTCTCCTGAATTTTAATCTATGGTGATAATTTTTAAAAACTCCACTGCATACAGCATGTAAGAGTGAAAATGCAATTGCCATTCTATTATTTCTATGAAAATAGAAATAGTATTTATCTTTGCAATAATATACTTTATAAAGTAATATACTTTATCTTTGCAGACCCCGAAAGCCTCTTAGGAACCTGTGAGCAATAACTACAACACAATCTGAAAACCTCTGACAAAGATTCCCCTCAAAGGCTCAGGAGCCACTAGGAAGAAAGTTCAATTGGCAGGAAACTACAACCAGTCCAAATACTGGCAAATAAGTATAAGTGATTCAGAAAAGGACAACAAGGGAATGGGAGGGATGGAGAACATTTGTGGCAAATACAAACCAAGAGGGAACAGTTTGTTTTGGGAGCTCCGAGTTGCTGAACAGGTAACACTGGGGCAAGGGGGGGAGCAGTAAGAAACGAGATTGGCCAGGAGCTGAGCCACATGCAACATGCTCTAGAATTTGGAGTTTACCCTGAGGGCCATAAGTGATTCCTGGACCATTGAAGCAGGAGTTACTCACTGTCTCTGCCCTTCAAGATCCACCTCAGATGTTCCTCTCCCAAGAATCATCCCATTTTAGTTCTTCTTTCCCAGTATCAAAATTGTCTTAATCTCTGTCTTTATCCATCAAGAGTTTGAAGGATAGCTCTAAACCTCCTGCATGCCTTCCCCTTTTTATAGATACTACAGTATAATCACCTTCCATTTGGTTACATTTACTGATGGAATTATTTATAAATACATAATTATAAATATGTTATAAATATTCATATTTACAAATAAATAAGTACATATTATTTATAAGGTTGCTGTGTGGCAATATTATAAACAGGAATGCTGTTTATATTTGTCAGAACACATATTCATTGCATAAATTTCTATACATAAACTTCCTAAGATGGCAGAGAAGTGCATTAGCTAAAATTATTGGACCAATTAGGAGAAAATCGACGCTAATATAATATAAACATCATCTGTCATGACAGGAGGCCCAGAGTCCCACAAAGAAGAGATATGGGAAACTGGGGTAGCTACTATAGGTCCCAAGATGTGGGAGGGGTAGACGTGAGCGATATGGGCAGGAGATCATGTAGAAAGCTGACTCCAAGGTGACTCAGGCAACTAAAGGATGGAAAAGGAAACAAGGTAAGAGGGTGCTGAGCAGTATTTGGGGCTCTGTAGAAACTTAAACACGTTTAATTAATACAACCCCAGGCCATGCATCTATTTTGGTTTGCCTATGCTCTTCTGAGATAGTGTCTTGATATATACAGGATGACTTTGAATCCCTAGTGTTGTCCAGGCTGGCCTTGAACTCATGATTCTCTTGCCTCATTCTGTCGTGTACTGGGATTAGTAATTATATTCTACAGGGGATGCAACTAAGGTACCAAAAAGTCAAGTCACTTACTCAAAATGATCTGGATGGTAAGTTTAACATGATGGGGAAAGAAGGGACTTGGTGTAGAAGACATGATGGCTCCAGAGCCACCTCTCCACCTCCATGGTTTGCAATCATACACACCAGGGAATTCTCCACTCACTAACCCAGTGCCCAGAATCTTTCCCTCTCAAGTGTCACATTTCCTTCACTGTAAAGCCCTATCTACTACACTTCTAAATGTTTTTCTTTTTATACCTTAAGCAAGACTGTTCTAGGAGTCCTTTATCATCTTACTTCCCAGGTAGAATGTGGCAGCAAAAGATCTGGGCATAGTGTGGTTTTGTTTGTAGATCCTATATCACATTAAGTAGACCCTGGTCGGCAATCTCTTAAACACACTGGCATGTTCCAAACAACATAAACCATGAGGTGGAGTAAGGACAGGACAAGAAAAAATAGCTTTACTAAAGCTTTATTTTGTAAATATAAATACAACTCAGAAATTTAGAGAATCATAGCAAAAAAAAAAAGTTTCATCAACTGTCACCTTTAGTTTAGGGGTTAGAAAGGAAAGAAAGGTAAAGTACTACATTGCCAACTATAATATACACCTCTGTTTCTGTCACTTTGTCTCTGTCTCTATGTCTGCTTCTGTCTCTCTCTGCATCTCTGCATTTCTCTGTCTCTCTGTCTCTCTCACACACACACAGAAGAAAATGTCAGACAGAATATCACCTGTAAGTGATACTTTGCTGATATGATTTTCATCAAACATTCAAGAGAGAAGAAAACACAATGACTTCCTTTACCCCTGGCTGAAGTGTGAAGGTCAGTGGGAAGCAGACAGAGCCACACTAGCTTCCCAGGAAGTAAGGCCGCATCTTCACTCTTCAACCTGAAGGATGGAGAACACAGGCCATCCTTACTTACAGGCAGCATCCTTTCTTGACAAAGGTTTATTCACAAAGCAGGTTCCAGGCCAGTCTGCTTTGGACAGTAAGACCCTCAGGCTCAGACGTGGTTTGACATCATGGGTGACCTTGACATAGAACCTGTACTTGGGAAATGATTTTCTCTACTTTGTCTGAAGAGAGGATAAACAACAATGCCGATGGGCATCACAAATGCAAGTCTGCCCAGATGGAGTTTCCAATATGGTGCATTTACCTGACCTTGTTTGACAGAAATTCATACTAACCCACAACTAATTTTTACTAGATTACTCATTTCCTTACTGTCACTATTGATCCCTCTCTGGGCATCTAATAAACTCCAGCCAGGCCCTGGTTCCTCCAGGATGCCTGTTTCTTACTATATGATAGTGCTGAGAATGATCATGAATAGTTTCACACTTCCAAGCTTGTTAACGTCATAGCCTCACTTTTGCGTGCCATTAAGATTTTCTAAAAGAAATTCATCCAGAATCCCATGTGACACAGAGTCAGCCATGTTAAAGTTAACACTCCCTAAACATTTCCCACGGACTGGTGGCTTCTCTTAGCTACTTCTCACAACCAGCCTTATACAAAATTCTATACCTAAGAAGTATATTTATGGGTCAATCAATGAAATTTGTTTGCTGTTTATTTTTCAAAACTGAGAAAAAAAGACCAAAGGTTCTTATTCCAGTTTTGTTCAATAAAATTGATGCCAATTATCTAAATTAATTGAGGGGGGAATCATAATCACATTAAGACTAGCATTTGTGTAGTCTTTACTCTTTGGGATTTCATAAAATAATAAATGCAATGGTGTGAGAAAAAATATATCTTATCTCAAAACGACAAAAATCATCCAAACATAGGAGCTTTCATCTGTAAAACTCAAGACTAAGGAAGTTGAGGCAGGAAGAGCACCACAAATCTGAGATCTTAAGTTTAAGCTACAGAGTAAGTCCCAGACCAGCCTGGGCCACAAAGGTAGGCTCTATCTCAAGAAATAAAAACAAACAAAAATCATAGTGAATCTTAAGAGACTTAATTGTTCATAATTAAGAAATGAAGTTGTGAATTAAAACCAACTGCCCATCATCTAGTCACTGGACAGAGTAATACCTTTTCTATCCTTATTAATTAATAAAAGAGATAGTCTTTATACATTGTATCAATTAAATGTGATAAGTAGGAAAGGAATGACTATTTAGTATCTTTCCTGAAATGCTACAAGTAAGCAGTAGATGATTTTGTTCAGATTTGTAATTGTCCCCTTCCCCCCACAGTAATGAAAAGTTATTGTTTCATGCTTAAAGGATGTCCCTATGCATTGCTTTAATTGGATTTTTAAAATGTGGGTCAGCAAGATGGCTCAATGGATGAAAGCTTGCTGTGTTAGCCTGATAGCCTGAGTTTGAGCCCCAGAAACCATGTCAAAAGCTGGAGGTGGTATCACATCTGCTATCCCAGTGCTCCTCTGATAAGACAGCAGATCCTGGCGGGAACATCACTCTGAAGCTCATGGACCAGCTAGCCTGAAGCACACAGTAGGGCAGAAAAGGCAAGACCCTGCCTCAGCGAAGCGGAAGGAGAGAGTCCTGAAAGTTGTCTGCTGTCTGCGAGCTTCCACAAAGACACTTCCTCTGTACTGTTCCTGGTCTCTCTCTCCTCTCTCTCTCTCTCTCTCTCTCTCTCTCTCTCTCTCTCTCTCTCTCTCTCTCTCTCTCTC
>NW_026590701.1:1721218-1742331 GCF_907164565.1 Psammomys obesus
CTCTCTCTCTCTCTCTCTCTCTCTCTCTCTCTCTCTCTCTCTCTCTCCTCTTTCTGTGTGTCTCTCTCACCCTCCCCTTCATCCTCTCCTCATATGACCTTATACCCTACCTCCAAATTTACAAATGTCTTTAAAATATAAACCTGAATGTCAAATGCATTTGCTGCTGTAATCATATTAATACCCAAGAATATTACCTAATAACAGCTTTTCCATACCAAAAAGTATATATATGCACATACACTTTTTTTTTGAGATTTTCATTTTCATGTTTAAATTTGTGAGAACTTTTTTTTTTTTTTGTGAACCAGTTGCAATGCCTAATATAAACTCATGGTGGTGCTAAATCATCACTAATATTATGTCAAGCCTCATAGAAAGCTCTGCAGAAAGCAAAGGCTGCACAAAGGCTTTCTTCGTGGGTAACCAAGAAGGAATTTGTTTCTAATCCGTGGGTCTTCTCAGTCCAGCCTTGAACAATGACCTTGGAACGCTCAGCAAATCTATCAGCAGTGTCAGTGCACAGCTGCTTTTCCCTCCTAACACGGCTTCGAACACATTACACTGAAGACCTGTTATTATCCCTAAAGAGAATTCCGTGGGCTTATCTTCAAAACCATTGTGTTGATTTAGAATTCTCAGCTTGGATTATGGCCACGGTGTTGGCATTTAAGATAGCATTTAACTTCATGTGGTCTGTATGAACCATTCATTAAATCTTTACATCTCCCAGTTTCCAAATTTCAATGTGAAATCTGCAATCAGCTCTTTCCCCACTTACTTATTTTAAAACAGATACAAAATATAACAAATTATCTTCATAGATGTGCAGTTATGTAGTAACATAAATAGCTTACTGAAAAAGCCTTCAAAATTAGCCCTAAAGGATTATTTTCCAGCTTAATTGGATATTAGAGCTGCTCAAAGAACTTTAATAATTTTTTAAAGTGTTAGTGTATGTGTGTGTGCGTGCGTGCACTGCACATGCCACCGCATATGTAGAGAGGTCGGAGGACACTTTGCAGAGTTGATTCTCTCCACCTCCTTTAGTGGGTCCCAGGAATCAAGCTCAGATCTGCAGGCTTGCATGGCAAGCATCTTTCCCCACTGAGCCATCTTGCCAGACCTACTTGAAGAGTTTATAACAGCTCCGGGGCAAAGTCTGATAGTGGGATGTATGACCTCCAGCAGTCATAATTAGCAGCCACAGCTGAAAATCATTGTGGCTTAGCACATCCACAAACCATGGGATCCCATGTGCCAAAACATCCTAAGTAGTTTCTCCTCAGATTGTAGGTTAGTGACTTGAAGCCAAATCTTTCCCATGAATGTGTTTGTTGGATCTGTTTAAAAAATTGCTCAGAATCAAATTTAAAACTTGGAAGATATCACATAAAAATAGGTTTTCTACTTATTTTTTTTAATCTCTTGCCATATAAAGCCATGTTCTCATGCAAATGTCATGTGAGGCTGAGAGGTGCTGCCCTTTAGACGTGTTGTACCTTCCAGCTGAGTCAGTCGACTGTCCCTCATGTATACATCCTATATGACTCATTTACATTATCCACCTGCTCGTCAGTCACTGTAGTTTGCAACCCTAGTCTAGAAGCTTAAACTTCAGAAAACGTGTACTTATTCACACATTCCTTAAGAGTTCATTTTGTTGCACAGCTTTGCTGTGCAAACATTTGGCATTCAAATTCCCTCTCTGGCCCCTTTCCTTCTAACTTTGTAGTCTCCTTCTGTTAACAAGCTGTTCTAAGCAGCAGCTACAGCAAACATAGCTGCAGTAACAACACAGGTTCATTTCCTGAACTCCCTGGTGATGTGGACCAGTGGCATGTGAACACAAGTGTGAAACTGTCACATCCATGTCATGGCTGCCTCTTACTGCTCTTTTCCCGAGCGCTGGAGTGAAGACTGGGTCCAGAAGAGTTAAAAACCAGGAATGAAGGAAAAGGGTAAAAGAGAGCAAATGCAGAGACAAGAGGAAAGCTGGAACTGTGAAAGGAAGATGCTAGATAAGAGAACGGCACATACCAAAAAGAAAGGCGGTGCGGAGAAGCTGACCCCAATGTAAGATGTCCCAGCACCTTCTCACCATGGATCACTGCCAGGATCTAAGAGTGGTTCTCACCAACAGGAGGACCAGTGGGCCTGCTTTCACTCTCTGCATGTTAAATGGCTTTCCTGGGCTCACATACTTGAACATATGGTCCCAGGCTGCTGGACACTTAGGTCATGGAACTTTGGGGAGGTAGAGCCTTGCTGCACAAAATGAGTTTCTGGGGGTAGCTCTGCAGTTTCATGGTTCCACAGACCATGTCTCTTTTCCTGTTCTGCTGAGAAGTGAGGAGTCCCAGCCACATGAGCCCCTGTCGTGGAGGTGCCTGTGGTCATGCCTTCCCTGCCATGATGGACTGTGTCTCTTTTAACTATATTAAAAAACAAATCCCCTCCTTTAAGCTGCTTTGTCAGGTATATGGTCACAAAGACAATAAAAGATGCTAATTCAAAGTAGAGGAAAATCCAGGTATGTAGTATCCAGTGAATTATTATATGTCACTATTATATTTATATTATATTTATCATATCATATCATATCATGTCATATTATATTATGTAGTGACTGAATTATTCTTGCTGTGAATAAAGAGATGCAACTGTATTTCAAACTATGGGACTTACATGGGTGGACAATATGAACAAAACTAGAGCTTGTGCTAAGTGAAATAAGTCAGTCACAAAAAAGATAGACAATTATTCCATGTAGAAGATATTGCCAGAGTTCTTAAAATCAGAAATAAGGGGCTGGAAAGGAGGGGAGTTACTTAAGAGCAAGAGCAGCAGATCCCAGCCTGTGGATTGTGAATTCTCTGGAGGTCAAATGGTCACAGGGGTCGCCTAAGACCATTGGAAAACCTAGGTATTTACATTACAATTCATAGCAGTAACAAAATTACAGTTATAAAACAGCAACAAAATAATTTTATGGCCTGGTGTCACCACAACATGAGGAACGGTATTAAAGGGTGTCAGCAATAGGAAGGTTGAGAACCACTGGAATAGAGTTTGGGACTTACAAAAAAAAAATATTCTAAAGAGCTGTTTCATACCAATGTGAATACCCAACATTATTGAACGGTACACCTAAAATGGCTAAAATATGGCAAATTTTGTTATATGGCTTTTGGTAACCACCACCACAACAACAACAACAACAAAACAGGAAAAAAAAAAGAAGAAGAAAACAAAATGATTATGTTATGATTGCCACCATCAGGTGTTGTCATAATGTGTCAGCATATAACCAAATGGAGTTTGAAAAGATGAGGCCTGTCTGCACCCACTTTACTGTGGGAGAATCATTGTTTAACCAGTGTTGCTTTAATCCACTCTCCTATTCTCACAGCAGACTCAACCCACCCCTTCCCAGCTTCATCTCTGAGCACAATGACAGCTGCCATTATGCAGACATGATGACAATTCTATGCAGCCCAGCTACAAAGAGGGAGCTCTGAACTAAATATTTGCTGCACTGAACCCAAAATAATTTATGAGCAATGAGAACCCCAGCTGGCAGCGCAGTTCTTAAAACTGGTTTATAGATGTCTTTGGGAATAAAACACAGCAACAGCTAAGCCATTTTACTATAGCCAAGATACCATAATCTGATGTTTGAAGACATTTGTGGCCTACCTATGACATACATCTATCAAGTTGCTATCCCTGACTCCAACTGAATGGTGTCATTTCCCAGGACAGTGTTACCGCAGTGTGAGAAGCAGGCCTTGCTTCAGGAAGCTTATCTGGATGTCTCTGCTGAGGTGAGAAAGCCCAGTGAGCCATTTTTGCAGCCCTCCGACCAGTGAGAGGACCAACAGCAGAACCTGGCATATAACATATGCTACTCAGGAAGAGGTTTCCTTCTTTCTTCCTCAATTAAGGCCAGAGGCCAGGAACTTTGCTCCACAAAGGGCCAGAAGGGAAGTCTTTCATTTTTTTCAGGCTTCGTATTTTCTGTTTCAACTCCTCAAGTCTACCATTGCAGAGCAAAATCATCCATAGACAAAAGGCATGACGGTGTTACTATAAAACATTACTTTACAAACAGGCTAGGTGTGTAGCTGGGTACTGGAGCACTAGCCTAGCTTGTAAGAGGTCCTGGGTTCAAATGTTCAGCACTTCAAAGAAGAAATAGAACAAAATAAAGCAAATCAACAAATAAAACATGAGTAGAAATAAACAGGCTTGGGGCAGAATTGCCCTTTGGGGTAGAGCTAGGGTATTCATGTTAGCTATATTACAGTGGTCCAGACATTAGACTAATTTTTAACCTATGTTAAAGTCTGTTTTCAGCACTCCCTTTTCTAATTTCTCCTCATTATTTTCATTCTATTTCATGCATTTATAAGGAAAAAAACTGCTTCAGTGGCTTGATTTGATTTTTTTTACTCTTAATTTTATGTTGAAATCTCACAGAGAACTGGGTACTCAAAATTGAAACTCAATTAATTTATCTATCCCTTAAGTTCTTGGTAAGTCATGAGGACTTGGAAAAAAACTCCCTCAAGCTGAAGAGATTCCCTGAATATATTAGGAGATAATAGTACATAGAAATGAGCCTCTATTTATGAAGAAAGATAGGTTGCAACTTGAGTCTTGACTTTTAAAATATTACTTAACAAATATGACTGCTCTTGCTTATGTACGAACAAGAAAATAATTTTTTAAAAGACCCAAGGTTGTAAATAACAACTACCTGCAGTCAGGCTAGAACCCAAGGCTGGGTATAGGTGTGGGAGGGAGAGCTAATGGGTATTTCTTTAATGTCTGTATTCTTAAACCATGTGAATATGCTATCTATTAAAAAATGAGTTTCTAAAACAAATGGGAAAAGTCCACGAAGCTTCAACCCTACACAAAAACTGAGGGCAACTGAGTAAAACTGGGAGTGGGTGGCTCCCCCTAGGAGAGAGCCTTCCAAAGGGAGGCCCAGTACCAAACAGCCCTGAAAACATACATACAAGTGACAATATATACACTCAACAGGTTATGTGAGGAATGTATGTGTACACTCACACACACATATGCATGCAATAACAATCAGTGAAAAAAGCCCATGGATTTGAAGGAGAGTGGGAAAGGGTATATTGCAGAGTTTGGAGGGAAAACAAAAACAGAAAGGGAGAAATGTAATTAAATTACAATCTCAAACATAGTTGAGCAAATGTCCTTGTTGTATACTTGAGCATATTTTGGATATATGCCTAGGAGTGGTATAGCTGGATCTTGAGGAAGCACTATTCCTAATTTTCTGAGAAAGCACCAGATTGATTTTCAAAGTGGTTGTACAAGTTTACATTCCCACCAGCAATGGAGGAGGGTTCCCCTTTCTCCACATCCTCTCCAGCATATGTTGTCAATTAAGTTTTTAATTCTAGCCATTCTGATGGGTATAAAGTGAATCTCAGGGTTGTTTCCTTTAGGCAGAGTGCAGGGAATCTTATAAAAGAAGGGGGAGATGGAAGGACCTGGAGGGGACAGGAGCTCCACAAGGAGAGCAACAGAACCAAAAAATCTGGATAGGGGCCTTTTATGACACTGATACTCCAAAGAAGGACCATGCATGGAGATAACATAGAACTGCTCAGATGTAGCCCATGGCAGCTCAGCTCAGTCTCTAAGTGGATTCCCTAGTAAGGGGAACAGGCGCTGTCTCTGACATGAACTCAGTGGCTGGCTCTTTGATCACCTCCCCCTGAGGGGGGAGCTGCCTTACCAGGCTACAGAGGAAGACAATACAGCCAGTCCGGAACGGACCTGGGGTCACAGTGATGGTCTACTAAATCTGAGTGGTTCTAAAACTTGTCCCCTACTGAAATGTCCCTGTTGGAGAGATGCCAATCTGTTTAAACACTGCAACAGCAAAAATGAAGGAAGAATCAAAAGATACAGGTTTGCATTTTAGTTTTCCAAGCAAAAGTGTCAACTAGGTGGTATGTCTGTCAACCCAGCTAGTTTAGCCTGTTTCCATTAGTAAAATAATAACCAGGCATGATCTACCCTCTTTGCATAATGGCTGAACTGGGCTTAAAGGTGCACCTGGAAGATTTTTACACATAGTAAAGTGCTGTGCAAATCTTGCAAGGTATGAGCAATTTATGTCAATGAAGAAAAATAATGATAGAACTAACTGGATCTATTTCCAACAGAGTTCTAAGGAAAGCTCTAAGTTCTAAGGATGCCTCTGGACCAAAGGACTTTTCACATCCAATAATTCCTTCCAAAAGTACAGATTTACCCAAAATTAAATCTCTTTTCCTGGATCCCCTTAGTAGTAATGCTCGTGAGAGACAGCTCAGCGGTAAGACAGAGGTCCTCAAGGGGAAGAATAGAGGAAAACTGTAAGTGGGACACGCGAGGGCTACGAAAAGAGATTTGGAAGAGCTGAAGGTAACAGTGACTCTTCCTCCGGAAGCCCTTGCGTGTGTAGCTGCCCTTATAGGTTGTTTTCATCAGTGACATCGGTGGGCAATTCATCAAAAGCCTCCTTTTCATACCACCAACAGAATTCTACAGCAAGCAGTGACTGCACTGGTAAGGCCCGCACGAACGATGGATAGAATGTCAAAATGTGGGGTTCGTGGATCTTTTCCATAGCTTTCTTTGAAGAATTTAAAATTTTTCTAACAAGTTTGTCAGCATATTTGATAACAGAGTAGGGAGGAGGTAAATGTTCTTTAGCATTACTTTTTAAACTCAGGCAAAAAAAAAAAAAATTACCAGGTTAAAACTAACATTACCTCTATTCTTTCCCATATGGCTTCATAGTTGTCCTGGTGCTGAATATCTTGTATTAGTTTCTGAATGAAAACTGATTTTGTAGCAGGATGGCTCTCATTCTTCTCAGAGGACGAAGGTCTCTCTGATTTCTCATCAGTGAATTTTTTCACGCCAGAGAGAGGCATACAGTCCTCATCAGAAAGAATGTCACTCAGGGGCCCAGACTCAATGCTCCCACCAAGAGAGGAGGCTATGTCACTGCATGAGCTTGGGGACACCCTGCCTAGCCGTGTGTGATTTTTCTTAATCTGGTAGGTTGGATAGATTTCAGAATCGGAATTCATTTCAGACAGTTCCCAGTCATCAATATCCTGGATGGTCTCTGCTCTGGGCTTCTGGGGCAGAAGCTTGGTTAGGTTTTCCAGTTTCATAGCTAACACCTCTGTCTGTCTCAGATGAGAGGGTAGCGCTAGGTATTCCTCAGAGCCGTACCAGGCCTCCACTACCTGGCCGTTCTGTGTGCCGTGACTCGGAGCAGGGGAGGAGTCTCCTTGGCTTTCGTTTCTAGAAAGCAGAGCAACTGGAGAATTGGTCTTGTCCGAGCCAACAGAGGAGTCGCCGCTGTGAGCGCATGCCGGTGAAGTGGAGGCCTCCGGCTGCACTGGCAATTGGGCACTGGTGGAATCTGCCTCTGGGCTCCCGGCGGCCGTGGATGCTGCAGGAGGCACCACTGGACTCCTGACCTCCGCTTGCCTCCCTGAAGCGCTGCCCCTTTTAGGTGTTCGGCACAGAGGTTCCTCGGCCAGGGTCTTCTGCGGCTTCTTCAGCCGAGCTTTCTCTCTGTGGCAGTCAGTGAGCCTTCCCAAACTGGAAGACATTTCTTTAATGTGGCTTTTGACTATGTTCTCCAGGTTGCCAATGCCCACCTGGTGCAGACATTCGTAGGACTGGCTGGCGGCAGAGGGGCTGCTGGGGTAGGAAGACTGCAGGATCAGGCAGAGCTTGGATCTGTCAGGGGGCTCTGCCAGGGAGGGGGTGCTTCTGCTCAGTTCGGGCTTCAGGTCAACCAGCTGCCTCTTGCCTTCACTGCTTTTCCACTCATTCTTACGAATTTCTTTTAGGAAAAGCCCTCTTTTGGGCAATGTGGGCTGCGTGGGCGAGTCCTCGTTATAATTAAAGCAATCGCGGATAGATCTCTTGGGAGTCGTGATTTCACAGGGAACAAGCTGGGGCTTTTTCTCATCAAGCGTTGGAGCGGACCTGGGGTCTTGCTTGGCAGTCTCTGCAGGGCTTTGAACCGCGTCTGTCAGCTTGTCCCCTGAGGAGGCCATCGCAGGTGCTGAGCCTCGCTGCTCTCCAGCGGTGGGAGCATTGTCTTCCTCAGGTTCACCCTTGTGCTCTTTTGAAAGAGACACTTGAGATGAGGCCTCACTGGCTGCTTCGTCACCAGAAAGGGCAGGCTCGGTGGCCACTGTAAGCAGCCCAACGCTCCGGATAAGCTCGGGGAATTCCTTTTCCATCTCGCTGTAGCTCCAAGAGTCAAAAGGTTTAGTTTTGGCCTGGCTAGTGGTCATGTCACCCAGGCCACCAAGCAGATCCTCGCTTGGACTATAGTCTGACAGTTCAAACGCCGTAATTCCGCAATCCAGAGACAAGTAATTCTGAGAACATTTGATAGTTAACTGCCCTGAGTCATCCACTTCTGTGAGAGAATCAAGCCGGCCCTGAAACACACAACAGTAACGGTTTCAGTACGTGCAACACTAAATTGCATTCCACATGAAATCTCAACCAGTTTCAGTTGCTCTGGTCTGACCCATAGAAAGGCACATTAACCAACTACCACACTGCTTTGTATACACTCTTTGCCTTTTAAGTAAGTGTTCAAAGTTTATTGTGGGCATAGAGTCTTACAGTTGGTGGAGCCTAGCCCCAAAGTCCCATTCTATCTTTTCTTAAGATGGTGCAGTAATAGTTTCTAAAGCACTTCAGGGTTTGTTTGTTGCCTGAAGCCCTGGAAACTGCACTAGGAAATTGGCATTCTAGCAAAGTGTTTGTTCTACAAGTCTACTGCCATGCTCTGTCCCAGCTCTCCTTTTCCTGTGCTTGCTAAATTACTGGCGCTAGCCTTGAACTCCCACTGCAATTATCAGGCTTACACTTGCAATCCTTCTGCCTCCTGAGTAGCTACAGTTACAGAGCTACATGACAAGGCCTGTCTTCATAAGCCTGGTGACTAAGGGCCATTTGAGGCCTTGGACTGAGCCTATCGGCCTGAATAATCAGGTGCTAACCTTGATTATTGCTTTAAACAAACATGCCCTTAATGTGCCAACATTATAGAGAGTTTGGGGTGGCTGTTCAGGCCACCAACTGTCTCTATCATGGCCTGTCTTTTCGAAGTTGCTAACACGTGCTTCCTATTTACTCAAGTAATTAATTTTATTCCTTCTGGAGTCTCTGATGAGGTTAAAGACCAGACAGTCATAGTATTACAATTAGCTTAGTTGCTTAGGAATTAAAAAGATGTTTTAGATCTAGATAGATGTTTTTAGGTTGATAGATACAAACTATAAAATAACTTAGGTACAAAACCTTCATAGACAAAATAAGTATTTTCTTCAAGATTGCCAAATACGTTTACACTAGACATTATCTATGTAAGCCTTGGCTACTGGTTTTTATAATTGTTTCATACTTGTTCTTACTGTATAAAAATGTCCTTTTTATTTACACAGAAAAGAAGAACTGTTGGAGGTTGGTCTAATGCTAATTACTGGCACTCAAGATCTGTTACTGCCCGCTGGACACACCCATCCTTGTTTGTGTAGACCTGCCTAAAACGTTATACCTGATTGTTCATTAAATGGCCTATACCTTGGCAGGGAAGGATGGGGTAGGCATGGCTAGGTTCCTGGGCTTTTGAGGATGGAAGAATCAAGAGAATCATGGACAAACAAACAGATGAAAGAAAGGAAGGAGGAGGATGCCAGAATGGGTTAGCCTGGAGAAGAAACCACATGGGGCCGGGAGGAAGGGTCACAATTATGGCGTGAAAAGGCCCAGATGAAGGACACAAGCAAGTACCATGGGATTATGGATGGAAGGTAGACCAGACGAGGAGGACTAAGGTGGATGGCATTGGATGGGGCTGGGAGATGGATGGTGAGGATACTGAAATAGTGTAAGTGAAATATCTGCCCAAGGTGACTAAGGCAGTTACAAATCTAACAGGTTTCTGTGTCTTGTTATTTGGAATAGTGGGTTAAATAATGCCGCTGTGATAATCTTAGGGCTAATAATAAACCTTATATAGCCCAACACCCATTTTTTTATTTACTACAATATGCCTGATTTTCTAGTTTGTGCTCTATGCTGCCAGGGACCTTTACAAATTGCAGATGTGTGCTGTTATTTCTCTGCTTCAAATTTTTAGTAGCTTCCTTTAACTGTTAGACTAAAAACTAGTCTAAAATATCAGGGCCAGGGATGAGACACCTCCCCAGCCCCTCCCCCAAACCCAAACTGTCTGAGGGAAACACATGAATAGGCTATCTCATGCCACTTTCCCCTCCCTGGTGCTGTCCATCCACACTGTCTTCTTTGCAGTTTCTGAACACAGAATGTACCCCACCCCCGCCTCAGAACTTTGCATTTAGTATCTTGAAATCTAAGAGATAAGGATCCCTTAGACATTAGCCAAAGTTTTTACTTCTTCTAGACTTCAGACTCTCACCTCAGTCAGAACCATTCATAGAAAGCTCTTAAAGTCTATGCTAACTTCCCTTTTAACTATTTCTCTCAATGGGGAATAGTAACTAATACTGTAATTAGTCATCTAATTTGTTCTCCTTTGTATGTAAGCGTCATAAGAATATTAGCCATGTGGAAAATGTGTGGTCTGGCCAGCGTCCCTGCAGCATTTAGAGAGATGCATGTGGGGAGTGAAAAAATGGTGACACTTTGAAGTCTCTCTAGGTCTAAGTGTAACCTCTTCCTCTAATTATGCGCTTTAACTTGACCGGTTAAACTCAGCAGGCTTCAGAGTCATATTCTTGCTCTAACAGTAGCTCTGCGACTGTGTCAGTGGCTTGATGCTGTGTAACTTTTGTTTTCCCATCTATAAAGCAGAAATGACAGGACAGTGCGCTGACTCTGTGTAAGTGTGCTTGCCATCAAGATGACAACTTGAGTATGAACCCCTGAGCACACCTGGGAGAAGGAGAATCCCAGTTCTGAAAGCAGTCTGTTGGAGGTTGGTCTGATGTGTGTTACTGGCCCTCAAGCTCTGGGTACACTTATCCTTGTTGTGTAAACCTACCTGATTGGCTGGTTAAATGGCCTATACCTGGGCAGGGCAGAATGGGGTAGGGGTGGCTTAATGTTCCTGGGCTTTAGAGGACCGGAGAATCACAGGAGAATATACTCCTGGCCTTCCCTGTTTGTGCAAAGGAAGACGGTTGACACTTTCAACATGTGTTATTCCTGAACTCTGAAATTTATTCATTACAGTAATACCTTTCTTTAGTTCTTTTTAAACCTCATGGAAGTTTTGTAGGATAGTAACTATGATAAAAAATAGAAAGCAATATTGTCAAATTGTACTAGTTGATAATTTTTAGAAAGCTCTTGTGCGATGGCTTAGGAACATAATTATCCATTTAATAGACTTTAATATACTATTTTATTAATTCTTTGATGATAATTTCATACAATGTATTTTGGTCATATTTAACTCCCATTTCTCCCCTAATTCCCACCAGATCTACAACCCCTACCGTACCCTCTTCAACTTCTATCTCTCTCTAAAAATCCTCATCCAGTCCAGTTTGTGCTGCCATGGGTGCAGCGCTCTTGTCATCTCTGTAAGATGCCATTTTCCTCCAGTCTCCCCCACTGGCTGCTGCAGTCATTCTGCCCTTCTCTTCCGTCCCTGAACCTTGGAGAGGGGTGATTTAGATGTCCCATTTGTATTGTTTTGGGGTCTCCAGGACACCTCTGACCAACAACTTGGGGGAGAGGTATCTCCTATCTAGCACTGGTTCTTTAATTTAGCAACCTATAGTTTCTGAGAGAAACGTTATCCCCTATGTAGTGTAACCCCAAATAAACTATTTTATATGAATATGTAAATAGTATCCTTATAGAAAAGAAACTCCTAAGTAATGACTGACCTAATCAAAAAATTAAAATAGAAATCTACTTTTAGATTGGGATTCTCACTATTTCTCGCTTAAAAATCTCAAACTGTAATTTTTGCTTTTCTGACTCACTCCTGGCTGGTTTGGGGTCTGTCTTTGTTGTTTAATGAAGCCTGGAAGTCACTCAACTCTGCTTAGCCCATTTTTGCTGAGCGTGGAGGTTAGTGATCCTCCCTTGTTTAGGGCGGTTGAGCGTTAGAGGCTGAGTGTGCCTTCCTCCTCAATATCCATCACTGCTAGAAGGAACAAGACGGCAAGCAACAAGGCTGAGCACCCACTGAGCAGTTCATCTTGAACAGTAGATATTTAATAAATCATTGGACATGAATATGTTTAAAATATGTTAGATAAATAAATGATTGCATCTCAGAATAGAGTATGACTGATCTTTCTAAAACTTTGGGGATCTCTAACCTGCTACTGGTTTGATTTAAAAAAAAAAAAGCCATACCACAAAAGCATTCATGTTATTAATATTGAATGTTTAAATTTGGGGGGAAAGTCCATCCCTCCCCCCCCAGGGCAATCATCAAGCAGATACAGTACAGTCTTGGGGTGCAGACTAGGATCCAGTAGTAGGGTGTAGTCCAGAATGGTGCCCTGAACTTAATCCCTAGCACTGGAGGTGGGCTGAGGGAGGCTAGGCAACAGCAGGAGAACAGTAAAAAGCAATATGGGTTTTCACTATGCAGTGGCTTCTGGTGGGCAAAGAGGCGTCATGCTGGCAATTGAACCAATGGATTTTTAAGAAAAAAATAAAATTAAAAAACAAAAAAGTTCCCTGAAGTTTCTCAGAGCAGATGATTGATAAGTTTCATTACTTAAAGTGCTGCTTAGTAAGAATCGTGCATTTAGTTTTGCTGATTCCTTCCACATCACCTCTCAGACACTTTGCTGACATATGTAAATAAAAAATAGGCCACACAGGCTATGAAACTGAAGGATGAGGATGAGATGGTTTTCCTGCCTTTAGATACCAGAATTACCACATAGGACTGTTAGTGCTGAGAGTTGTGTCAGGGCTGCCTGGCAACGTCTTTCCTCAGATACACCCTCACATTTGGAGGCTGCTCTTGAATGGAGGATGCACTGTATGTGGGTGGCAATTTATTCACTTGTCTTCAACTTCCAGGAAGCTCCTGGCTTCTTTTCTAATTTGAACATAGATTATGCTTTGTTCCTAATCTATAATTAAGTTGACTGAAACCTCAATCCTTTCTTACATCCTTTTTTCAGTACTACGCTATCACTTGTCACCAAGTTAACAGCCATAACTTAGAAGCTTGTCCCCTATTAAAATGCTCCACAGGTATATCCGTGTCCTCGGCTACTCAGCACCCATTACTGTGGTCCCCAATTCAATGTTGCCACCCCTCTCTTCCCTCCATAGTGTTCCACATGTTTCGATTCCTCAACAAAGTTATGGTCCTCTTAACAAAATGCCACCTGCCCCCGCCCCACCCTGAAGCAGAGGATGAGCTCTCTCCACTCTGTTCATCTTTACCACTGGCAGCTCTGATTCTGAACACATTCCAGAGAGCAGCAGTGCACTGGAAAGAATGGGCATGATGAGGAAAAGGAAAGCACACTTCGCTCTGATGGATGATGGGAAAATGCAAAAACAAAAACAAAAACTTTCAGCATCATTTGACTACATAATAATTCTTAAGAATTTTCATTTTTCTGTAGGCTGAAATTATAAATCAGATAATCTCTACGATTAATCCCTAGTTCACCAACCTAAAGTAATATCCCCCTGTCCTATACCTGAAGAAGTGGTTATCTGCTTTGTTTTAAAGCATTTAACTTTGTTCTGCAGATATCATCCAGTAATGCCTATATACCAAATATCCGGTCCGAGCTTCATGTCGTGGGAGAGACAGTGTGGATCTGGTTCTTACGCAGCTCACAAGCTAGTGTTGTCCTGGCTTGTCAGAAACTAGCTGGAGAGAAGTGCCAGTGTGGGAGTACACGAAACACCAGGATGTGAAAGTGCCGCAGGAAGCCCACGGAGAAGGAAGAATTGTTTATGCTGCCTTCATGTTAGCTTCACATGTGTTGAGAACTACTAATCACTACATAAAAAACTCCTCTTCCAACTTCAGCTCTCTCGTCCATAAGACAGATATAATGATAACAGCTCCCTCTCTGCTACCATCTAAAATCACATGATCACAAAATTATAAAGGTGATGCTAGTGTTCACTCATCATTCTATGCTTAGTGCCTTATACATACTAGGAAACCAATAAAAACTTAGAGAATATGGAAGAGAAAGGAGAAAGCAAGGGGACAAGGTAGGACTTGCCAAGCTAGACATCAGTTGAAAACTGGTGTGGTTTAATTTAGTTTAATTATTTCTAAGTTTGTGTATTTAAGCAGCCTCTTAACTTTTCTTCAGTTCAATTTTCTTATCTACAAAACTATTTCCTCCTCACCTTCCTTGTTAAATGAAACAAATGGTGAAGTGTCTGCCTGGTATTTAGAGTATAGAACATTTTGGTGTGGTTCATTGTACATTTTGAACTTTGCTTCAAAGTGTTTAAATGCATTTGTTTGGTTGTTTGATTTGTTTTATTTTAGGTATGTGCCCACCATTTTGTTTATTATACATAGTCTGCTCAATATTCAAATAAACTCATATGTTTTGTATTTGTCAAAGAGAAAAACAATTAGAACTTGCCACTTTCTCATATTTCAAACTCACTCTTTTGTGTGGCTCTGAAATTCAAATGAATTCTGAAATCAAATCCCCTTTTACTGGAATGGGCATCTGCTATTCTAGTTATCAGTGTTTCATTTTATTTTGTATTTTAGTTTTATAATTTCATTTCCACTCTGCAGATCTTCCACCACTAAAGGTACTTAGAGAATGTTTTCTGAATTTCCTTCCATTTCCCCGGTTCTGATATGCAGGCAAAAATAAATAAATAAATAGATAAGTAGAAAAAGAAAGAAAGAAAGGAAAGAAGGAAGGCAGGAAGGAAGAAAAAAAGAAAGAAAGCTAGGCATCTGTCAGCTCTCCTGGAGGCATGCTAGAGTCACAAACAGATGAATCAGAAAGGGTTCCCCAAGAGTCAGGGCAGGCAGAAGACAACCGCAAAGCAGTGGCTCCAAGGCTACTGTTCCTCTGCCCTCATGGAGTCTATTTTTTTGTCTCTCTGCAATAATTTTAAAACTGCTCTCAAAATAAAAATTTACCAAACTGCTTCAACTTAAATTTATAAATACATTTCTAGTTCTTTTTGCAAGAATCACAGTGGGTACTACATAGTGCAAACTCACGATGTTGTTAGAGAAAAGTCAGCTATTATCAATTAGTCAATGGCTTTTCCCCATTTTTTTCTGTTTCCATTTAATGAATTTTATGAGTTCAAATGCAAATTACATAATCTATAAAATAATATAATTCATATAACAATAAGAATAAGCCTTAGAATATTTCTGTCTTCAAATTCCTATAACAAGAAGCTGGTGACTCCCTATCTTCTACTTAATAAATCAATATGTCAAATGAACCTCTTTGAACCAGTCTGCATGTCTCTTCCGCAGTAGACAGAGGTGTATCTGAAGAAAGACCCCTGTAGAATATAGACAAGTCTCTGACCTCCATCAGCATATATGCTAAGAGGTGGTAGTTCACAGGGAAGATGGTCAGCTGGAAGTTGTGGTATCTCACAACCCTGAGAGTCACATCTGAGAGCCTCTGGGGCTTGGGGAGCAATGACATCTGAAAGCCAACACAGCCTACATTTAACCCATGGTCCCAGCCACAGCAGCAAGGAACACTAACTGCATATGGAGACTGGCAAGCTCAGAAGAGAACAAAGAACATCTGGATTCCCATAGACCTCTAAGCCCCACACAGATTTTCAACAATGGCATCTTTATTTTGAATAAACAAAATCAGTAAGAGTACATCATTTATAAAAACAGGCACAGATTTGTTTCATGATGTTGACAGTTCAACTGTCACTGAAACACTAATAAATTAATAAATTAGTGAATTCTGCAACACTTGTTAAAAAGCTTCTTCATCTCAAACATACAGGAGCTTTATAAACTTGAAGGTTTTTTTTCCAAAAAAAATATTAACAAATTACTGAACTAAGTATCAAGAGGCACAGAACTGTAGAGACAAACACCATGTACGTGTTCATGTTTTCTACATCTATCTACACCCATATAGCTACACAAGTAGAATAAGTTAGGCATATTTAAGAATGATAAGAGTTAATTTGGATTAAAATCCAGTGTCCATTGTTTGGGAGTTTGTTGCTGCTGCTGTTCCATTTCAGTGGTGAGACTGAACTTAGAACCTTGGACATGCTAAATAAGCACCCATCACCAACTAATTCCCAGGTCCAGTGTCCACTCTATCCATACTGGTTTTCTACAGCAGGAAGCTAAACATGGAGGCTGTCTTAACAAACAATAATTTTGACCTCAAAACAAGATCCAGTTCTCTTGCTATGGCTTTAAAGGCTTATCTTTGCAATCTGACCTCTGCTCTCTTGGTTGGTCTCTACCAAATCCTGATTTCAGTCTCCAGCTTTTCTTATTCTCATCTCTTTTACTTTTGGTCCTGTCAACCTGTCTGTCTTGATCATGTTGTGTCTATTTATCTGTTTAATCCCGCCTCCCTTCAGGACACAGGGAGCCCCACTCTGGAAAACCTTTCTTATTTAAATCTGATGCTTCTTTCCCTGACATCCTACCGCATCTTGTAGACTCATCACAGTTTGGTCTTAACATCTATTCTTTTGTCTCTATCCCTGACTAGATTCAAAGCTCCTCACAAGCAGAAATGACAGGTTTGGGCGGGGTACTGGGCATTTATGTGTATGTGTGCTTTGCCTGGGTAGATCTGTATATACTACATGCATGCCTGGTACCCACTAGGGCCAGAAGAGGGTGTCAGGTCATCAGGAACTGGAGTTACAGATAGTTGTGAGCTGCCATGAAAGGGTTAAAAAGTGAACCTTCATCTGGAAGAGCAGTCAGTGCTCTTAACTGCTAAGCCATCTTTCCAGCCAGTAGATCCTGTTTTGATCATGTTTTTAATATCTAGTACCTGAACATAGTAAGTGTTAAAAAAAATGTGTATTAAGTCATTGAAGAGCAGACAGGAAGTCAGGAAGTGCTAGAAACATCTATGGATGACATCTGTACAAACTCTTCTGTATGTCAAAGCCCCTTCTGCTAGTCACAAGCGCTCAGCTGCTAGTCACTCCACCCAGATCCGAGTTAGAGACCTGCTCACCTCCCCATAAAGACCTCATTCTCACATCTCTAAGCTGAAAATATTTTAAATGGGAAAGACCTGACAGAGCATTGCTTGCTGTCAAGGGCCACTCACCTCCTTTGTCTCTTCAGAGAAAGCTTGCAGAATGTCAGTCTGCCTGGTGTAGTTGCCATTGGCGTCCTGCAGACCTTGTAGGATGCGCTCCCGCAGAACAAGCACAGAAACACGGAGCTGGTGCCAGAGCAGCTGCACTGCGTGGATGTCTACAATGACATTGACCGAGTAGGACAGCAGCTTTAGGGAGAACTCCGTCTCAAGGAGGGCATGGATCTGCTCAACGTGGTCAGAGATATCTTCACAAATGTCCTGCAGCAAAGGAAAGAGGGTGACTTAACCTTCCCCTGGGGTGGAGGGGTTATAAAAGGTCACTCATCCAACACAAGGGCAGCCAGGGCGTGTTTTAGACATCTGGCTTCCTTTGTTCTATTACACAGTTGCAGATATATTCCTGTATGCCGGCCCATCTACACATACGGGAAGGTTGAGCTATTTCAAACACAGAAATGTTATTGTGCCTTCAGGTATTCAAATTCCAGGTTCAGCTAAGAGGTCAGTCTAACACTACTCTTCTCTTCTCACTCCTTCTGGTGCTAGAGGAGGACTCAGCAGCTGCTCTGAGCACACAACATTGGAGAACAGAAGCAGCAGTCAGGTGTGTAGGAACAGAGAAGGCTACAGTGTGTTTCCGAGGGGTCCCCAGACTTCCTAAACAAGCTTATGACGTTTTCATTGTAAGGGACAATGCTCACTCTCCAAAAACTGACATGATTTAATACTTCAGTCACAGTGAAGATCCCAGTTTCCAGATAAAAAAAAAGAGCAAAAAATCTTAAACAAGAACATCACTAACTCAAAGTTTCAATCACTGTCACACGCATTACTAGGAAAGCAGATTCCAATCTGACGTGACACTTGATTCATAAGTTCTTGGTGTCCATGGCTGTCACAGGGCAGACGGATAGATAAAGTCCATGAATGATCACTTGCTTGGTCAGTTTAAGGGGCAATTAAGAATCAGAATAACACATGCATAGCATACGAGTGTTCTATCTGTTGGTTTTTATTGTGTCACTGACTTTTAAAACTGGGGATTTCAGCTAAAGCAAGTTTTTCAGAGGAACATTTGAGTGCTGAGCCCTGCAGAATATAGACAAGTCTCTGAGCTCCATCAGCATGTACGCTAAACAATCTTTCTATGTCAGGAAGATAACCTTTTGATTTCAGGTACATGCATTTCAGTTAAATTTTTTTTTAAAGAACTTAAACTACATTACATTAACAGATGCATCTGGCTTACATTTTCCCCTCTCCATACCAGCCACACCGTGATCTTAAGTAATACTCATTTTCACTCTGATGCGTCTCAGACTCCCTTTATTCTGTACCACCTAGACCTCCAGCCCTAGACCACTGCCACCTCCCTCTGCCACAGCTCTCTTCTGGACCCTGTCATCATTCCAACTGTGTAACAGTATCAGCAGGTTTCAGATCAGCGCCTCCTCTTCCCAGGTCATTTTTATTTGCACTACAGATACTCTTCTACACCTCCTAGACCCCAGCCCTTTCCTCCCTACCCCCCAGCCCCAGCACAGCACTGTGTCTAACATTCCAGCCACTCTCTTGACAGCACTGCCAACTTCTTATAGTCTTGATTTTTATTAACCTCTCTCTGCCTCCTTGAGCCCATAGATACAGAACACTTCAAATGTCTGGAAGACAAAACGGCTTTGTTAGAAGCCTAGACAACAAAATTACAGATAGCCCACTGTCCTCTCAAGGACTGTTGCTTATATATCTATGTATGTATGTATGTATGTATTTGTTTGTTTGTTTTTTTATTTACAGATGCTAATGAGCACATGCTTCCCAGTGCCTGCTGCCCAGTTATACCTGAGGAAGGAACTCCGCACAGGTTAGGCCAGACACCATGTTGACATGCCAGAGGACCTTGGTCTCATCAAAATATCACTATGATCATATAAAACGCATCCATCATTTTGGTACCAGGCTGCGCCCTACCCTGTTACTCCAAACTATATAAAATACTATTTTTAGACTGTGCTTTGCCCTAGGTGACTCCAATTTGCAATCAACATTGCAAATTGAGTGTTGGCTTCATTTTGAGTGAAAATGTGGGATAATTCTGTACCTTGTGCACAAAAACATCACCACCAATTCGACATGTTCCACAAAGCACAGACCAAATCTTAAAATCAAGAAGTCATTGGCTGTACATTTAGCAAAGTATACTGGGACCATGTGAATACAGGGATGTATTAAAATCAGACCAGAAAAAAAGACCAAGGAAGAGTGCAACACCCTCCCTGGATCCCCTAAAGAGGACCCGTGAACACTGCAAGGGCTCTGACCCCCGCCAACCTGCCATCTAACGCCTCACTGTGTACATGAGAGGACTAACAAGAAGAGGACGCCTGAGCTGCTGGGGCCTCAGTTCCGCTCAGTCCCCACTGCTGATGACCAACTCAAATTGCCACTGTCAACCCAGCTGTTCATTCGTTTCACATTGCTGCTCTGGCATCCATGGTCCTATACCTCACCTTCAGGGGGTGGGGGCCTTGACTCAGTCCTGAGGCCTGGCTTAGCTCTGCAACCCTGGCTTGCCTCTGAGCTGTCCACCTAACACCCCCACATCTGCCTGAACAGTGACTCTTTGCATCTCTGTCAAATCACTTCCTCTGCACCCTTCCTCTGAAGGCCTTGAACTCTGTTGTAACCTCTTTAACCCTTTTGTAGCCATGTTGTAACTACATATGGATATAACTATTATGTCATATATAACATGTGATCTAAAAGTATTTATGATTAAGACTGTGATAAAAAGAACCTTTGCTTGACAATAGCCAGATATCAAAGAAAACGGGGAATCCCTGGCAAATCTCAGCCAACGGAATGGTGCATTCTGACACATGGAAGCACACAAGCAAGTCTGGCTGTCTGATACAATGTACACATGACCCCTCAACACTGTGAGAAATTTGACCAAGCCCAAATTACATAAGAAAAGAGGTGGCACCTTGAAGCTCGTAACTCTTCTCCCTTCACGAGAGCACTGATGACAACATGCATATCAAACCTCATTATTCACATTTAGAAAACTTCAAACCCCACACCTGCTCCAGGGAAAGGAGTTTTTAAACCACTAGCTCCCCTTTTGATTCATCATTGGTTAGAGAATGGTTTCCTGGCTCTCCCAGAGTACTTGGTTATTTGCAAATAGTATAGAGTAGGAGAAAAGAACCTACAGACTGATTCAGTAATACCGTGACTAATCCTTATGCCAGTTGCTTGAAATAGACTAAAAGGAATTTCTCACCCATTCTCAGCTCCCAGCACAATAGGTTATATATAGCCATGGCACAAAATGCCAACATCCATGCCACCCATTCCTCTGACACATGACTTGACTCCTTCATATGAGGGTAGGAATGCAGTCAGTCAGGTGCTGGATCAAGATTCCCAAGCAACTAACCAGGAGAAACAATCCTTAAAGGGGCATCAAAAAGGACAGGAGTTTGGTACAAAGAAGCTGATGGACTCTAAGGCAGGAAATCACCCTCCACAGAAGGGCCCACCTCCCTCTGATGACTAGTCTAGCAATGTGTACATGCAACTCTTACTAAAATTCTAAAACTGAATAATGCATTACATGATGCAACTGCCTGGAATCTATAAGTTATCTCATGCCTTCTTCTCTGCCACCAGTTACTTGGCCTGACCAAAACCATATGTGCGTGCAGACTGAAGAATTAAAAAGCTGTGTGTGTGTGTGTGTGTGTGTGTGTGTGTGTGTGTGTGTGTGTG
>NW_026590701.1:1742341-1786993 GCF_907164565.1 Psammomys obesus
ATCTATCTATCTATCTATCTATCTATCTATCTATCTATCTATCCATCTATCTATCTATCTATTCATCCACCCATCCATCCATCTAAAGAACATATGCACAAAATAATTTTATCTACCACTGTATGGATGAATATTTTATCATCCCACTGACAGTATTAATGGGAGATACTTATTTTATTCCACAAGTAGAATTTTAAACACTTAGCATGACAGTGATCAATGAGGCTAATGTAGCAGCTAAAGTTCATATGAAATTATAATAAGCCAACAAATAATGTTTGATTTCAAGTTATTTTCTGTTTTGATATAGTGTTGGTGGGCAGGAAATTAAATCTAGAGGCGGAAAGGTCAGAAGATGGATGAAGAGACTGAAGAAAACATGCACACCAGACATAGCTCCCATTCTGCTCCTCTGCGAGAGACCATGAAGTCCACCAGCCACCCTTCAAGAGGGAAGGAAGGCTGTGTGTGGAAACACCCTTCATGGTGTTAGTTTGATGTTACCCCATCTTTCCTTCTTGCACCTGATTTTTACTCATACTCCTGCTGATGCCAGCCTTTCCCTGGTGTAGACTTTTTTTATCTGACTTCCAGATCCCTCCCTTCTATCTCTAAGTATTTCATCTTGGAATAATGGGACCTTGGGGTGATCACCTGACTGATGAGACCACAAATGATCCACCGACTCACTCAGGCTCAAGACCTCAAATCCAGACATTGCCCTTAACGCAGCTCCTACCCCTTGTTAGTTAACCATGTCTAGGGACAAAAAGGACCTTAGGGCTGCCAAGGTAAAGGAAAAGCAGAAAAGAGAAATTCATTGAAGCAATCAAGACAAACTTCATAACCTTTAGACATTTGCCTGGACTGTTACCATGCACCGTGTCTTAAATGTAGGGCTAAATGAAAATGACATCTAACGTCCTATGATATTATTTGACAACAGGATATATTTTATACAAGTCTTGATTTTATCACCAACAGAAGGTAGCTTCATTCCCAGGAGACTTATTTCTGTTTGTGAATGTTCTTTCTAACTAGGCGGTAGATACCATGGTTAGCTTTACAGTTAGTGACTACCAATTACTTTGTGACTGAAAACTTTATGAATCTTATTTTAACAGTAACAAATAAAAAATTAATTCTAGTAGATTAAACAATTCATGTTTATTTTTCAATATTACCAGTTGCTTTCTCTGTTTAAAACATCTTATGATTTAAAACATCATAGATTTCATTCATTTATGTACCTTTGCCTCTGACAAAAGTTGTTGTCCAGCAAGCTCACTTAGATGATTAGATTAACAGATGTCTCTAAAAATAACAAACTGAGGAGGGTTTAAAAATATCCTCTGAACAACACCGTTTTTAAAAAGATACTCAAAGTGTCCCCAGTTCAACCCGTAATTATTAAAGCCAGTTTAAATATTGCAGGCCTATGAGCCAAGAAAGTAAATTCTGCTATCTAATCAGTTAAAAGGAGTGAAAGTTCATTGTCACATAAAATGAACACAGGAATTAGTTTTGGTTCACACAATCCTTTCAGTTCTCAGCAAGAAAAAAAGCAGATCACTTAAAGTAGAGCCACAGTGAGCATCAGAACAGACTTCATTCAGGAATCTGCCCAGAGCTCCTACACTGAGTCTGCAGAGTGTGGAAGGGAAAGAGGACCTTCTAGGAAGTGAATGGACAATGTAGCTTCAAATTTATTGACACATAAGATACTTTCCCTCAGAAATGGTTATGCTAAAATGGAAACGTGACCCTCTCCACCCACCCCACAGCAATCCCTGTGACATTTAGGATAAAAGACACCTACTTCGTACTGTCGACTTTGCTCCCTGCTCCCTGCTCACTTTATTCAGTCTTCCCGATAGCTAGTGATCTTAGAGGTGCAGCCCTCCAAACCATAAACTAAATCACTTCTCTTTTTCTGTTTCTCCAGCAAACAGTTCTCTAATGTCTGCTTCATTTGTTGTCATTGAGAACAACTATAATGGATAGCAGCAGGAAGGGTGGTAAAGGGCATTCATGACTAACACGGTAGAAATTTGAATATGATGGCTGTCCTTTTTACTGGTAAAATTATGTGAACATGATGACTATAATGAAATCGCCCCTGGAAATGATTTTGCTGTTATAATTAGCTCTAAATCACACAGTTCCCTAACTAGCCTATCTTCCCAGGGGCAGGAAACATGCACTATTTGTCTTTGTGTCTATTAGGGCACACCAGCAGGACCCTGCCAAACATATGAACAATGTCCGAAAGATGCTTGCAGAATTTAACTCAGCTGAACAAAATGGGATACTTCCCAAACCAGAGGGAGTGCCCTTAAAAAATAGGCACCAGTTTACTTGCTCTCTGAGGTGCATCTGCACTGATCAGCTTGGGCCAGTAAATGTAACTGACATTGGATCTTCTTTTGTTTTTATGAGAAGAGGTGCTGGGAAGGAGGAGGAACTCCACATTTTCTTAAACACTAGCAGCCGTGATGCCGGTGCTCCCTGGACCACTCCTGAGAAAGCATGGGGCCGGAGGTGGTCATGTGTCTTGGCTGGCTGATGCTGAAGCAAGAACTGTGTGCGAGCCTGCTGCTACAGCTGTAGAAACAAAGGCCCTGAGCACGGAAAGAAGATAACCCACTCGTTACATCCACCCAGAGCTACCCAGACAAGAACGCTCATTCTTTGTTTTCATGCCCCAGAAAATAATTTGCTGCAATTTTATTTACCAGTATTGAAATTACTGTGGTAATTTCTAGAGAAGATGAGGGTGGAGGTCTTTCTAACACACCTTCTCTATTTTTTTTCTATTTGTTTTTACATACATGACTCAACAACAGAGATGTATGCTAGATAATGTGTCGTCAGTCAATTTTAACAGGGCTTTGAGATTAAATAACTCACACTGTAGTGTCATAGTTTATATAGTTTAATAAAAAGTTTCAGGTTTGTTCCCTGACCTGCATGTCCTTCCTGTCTATGTCTATGATTTCTGTCTGCCTTAGCAAACTCCTGTAGAGAAAGTGCTACATGTGTCTAGTTTGCTTTATAGCACACGGTACCACACACAGAGAGAGATTCATAATATATAATGTTATCAGTGGTACTAATTTTATGAACCGTGAAATAAAACGTGATTTGCAATGGTAAGATGGGGGTGGGGACTTCATTTGGGGAAGAGAAGAGTAGTCCAATACAGGAGGAGAGAAAATGAGGAAAATAAAATAATAGTAAACATGTCTGAAAAAGGCATAAGGCATCATATTATTTTTCTAAATTACATATAATAAGCCTTCACCCAAGAGCCATACAATATCTAAGAAAAACACCAACACCAGGCATGAGGAACCCCCTTCCAAGTTGTTGGCCAAGTGGGTCCAAGAGACTCCAAAAATAATATAGGCTATCGTGGCTGCCCTTGGTTGCCTCCTGAGGCTAAATGAGACACCATGCACTTTGGACATAAGTCCAGAGGAACTTCTCTGTGTCTGAGGACTAGCTTTCATAGCACTGGAGATTGTATATAAGTTTCCAAGGGAAAGAAGAAACCAATAGTTCAACCTAGCAACAATGTCCATAAACTGCAACAAACAGCATGGCACAATTAGCCCTAAAAGGAGCAACATGGCACTCATATGTTGGTGTCAAGCAAAGCCTCTCTAATGGGACTTAAGATCTCCTCATGCCTGGTACTGGGTATCTAGCCAACTACCGGATGCCAATGAGGTCATGAATCTTAGAGAAGACGCTACTACTTTATTAAACCAGCATAATTTACAAACTCTATCCTTATACACATAGACAAGTGTATCTCTTATTCCTTATCAAAGAAAGAAATTTCTCTTTATAATAAGAAACCTGTAGGGAAAATAAAATCTAATCAAAATGCAGAGAACAAGTGATGGTTGGGGTACCCAACCCTAATTAATACATCTACAATACAACTCCTCCACCTATGGCTCAGAGAACATTGTGAAGAAGAGGTGTAAAGCCTGTAAGAGCCAGAGGGCCAGGAAAGCTGCTGTGAGATTGTGTCTCCTAGAAATGACAAGAAAACTTCACCCATGATGCCTCAAAAGTGTGGCTGTATCAACAAAACCTGAAAAGTATAACACCAACAATCATGCTAACAGGGAAGAAGGAAATCTTATTGGGGCACATCCACAGGCAAAGAACTATAGGCACCTAAGGAATGCTGGGAGAAGGAGTAATAGTCTTCTCCAGGGATGAGCCCACCAATTGGTTATCCAAGATCACAAATTCATATTCAAACCCTGAATTCATATACAAACAGGTAACACTAAATGGACTGAGCAGGTGATATTCATGTACTTAGGGATTGTGTGTGTGTGTGTGTAACAGCTAAAGGAAAAGAGGCTATGCGATTTTGACAGAGAGCAAATGGTATCTGGAAGGACCTGGAGGAAGGAAAGGGAAAGGGCGAAATGATTTAATTATATGTTAATGAAAAAACAATTTGAAGATAACCATGAGAAAGAGTAAATGAATGACAAGTTATATCTAGATCACTCTGCCTTTGGATGAGCTTAAAAGACTGAGTTGTGGCCCTCCTTGTGTACTGTTTATCTGTGTCCCTATAGACTGCTGAGCCTTGTGACCTCATCTACAAAAACAGTGAAGCTTGGGGATCTCTCAAGTTCTAATGCTTTCTTCATTTTGTTTTGTACATTCTTCCCATAATAGTTTGAGTTTTAATTGCCCAGAAACTTTGTGTATCTCTGAAAACTCTTTAGAAATTTTTGGACAACCATAGACTGACTACCGGACTGGGAATCAGAAGATCTGCAGTCCAGGGTTGAGTACAATGAAAGGATCTCATTGACTAAAACTGGTGCTCTGCCCTAGGCTCTGAGTGACAGGGTAGACTCAGCACAGTAGTTGTAGGGGACAAATCTTCAGTCTTCTCAAAATAAGGTCCAAAACTGCAAATGGACCATGCACTGAGGGTTTTGTTGTCTTCAAAAATCTTATGTTATGTGAATGTTTTTGTTTTAATCCCATGCATAGGATAAAAAAAAAAAAAAGCTGGTTCGCAGCAGGCTATTATGAATTGCAATAGCAGGGGTGTGGCTTTGCCAGATGCAGATAGTTTATGGTTGGAATTCTGGGAACTTTGGAGAGGGTATAAATGTTAGCACCCAGAGAGGGATGGGGGCACTCTGAAAAAGAGGCTGCTCCTGGTTGCTGTTTGTCAAGTGGTCTTGAACAAAGAGACAAGAAGAGCTGTAGCTATCTCTGAGATCAACACTGCCCCCATCATCAGGAAGTAGTTTAAAGAGGTCGACATTCCCTTTCCTTTCTAGCTTTCTTTCTTGCCTACTTAGTGTTGGGTGTTGGAAGGGAGTGGGGTAGAGAATGGTGGTAGATATAAGAATCCAAATAAAATAGATTTTAAAATATACCAACAGTACCAGCCCAGGGTTAATGTCCCACTTTGGTTGTTCTTTGGCTAGCATGGTGGATGTAAGCCAGCACTCCTCCATCCTCCCTTCCTCCCCATTAGCAACACAAATGCACACATTCCTTTGAGGTTTATGTCTTTCTGACAGTTTCACTCACCCTCACTGGAATCATTTAAGAGTTTCCCTTGAGGGGAAGGAGAACTATCAATACTTATTAATTATTTATATTTGTTTTATTTGACTTGGAAATTTCCTATTAACTCTCTTAAAAGGCTCTTAGGAGTATTTGTAGTTATAAAGATCCCTATTGGTTCATTTATAAATGCAATCTCTGGACTTATTCATAAATATTTTTCTCTATGAAAAAATATTTTAAAAATGAAAATTCCGTTTAGGATTTCATTGCTGACTCATGTCATAACCTTGGGCAAGCCAAACTCATTTTAGATGTACTTTACATATTTAGACCACTCAGACCATGGCACAGCTTCTAAAGATGAGTTTCTATGTCTTCCTCCTCCACACAGACATCCACAGCAACTAACTGCGCTGTTGATTTCTATCCACCACATGCCTCCTGGGAACTGATACAATAGACAAAGGGTTTTAAAAGAATTTTCTGAGAGCCTAAAACAGGAAATGAACCATTCCAGGATCAGAGATCTATGAGAAGCTAAATTTAGAGAGCGTGGCTAGGACCGTGCAAGTGAGATAACAGTCATTCCAGATTCTATACCCAAGATCAGTCGCCCTTTCCTGTAGGAATGGTTGGAAAACAAGCCTCAGTTGGCCTTCTTGAAATTTCTTCTTATCTCTAGTGATCTGGTAATTCATCCCAGGAATTTCCTCTAGGGCAGCGGTCCTCAACCACACGATATGAGGATTGCATTGGGTTCAGTATACCCCTCTTTGATCCTTTAGTAGCTAGTGTTTTTCTGCATCACTATAAGCCACAATAGCGTCTAAGCTGATAAATACAGTATTGCCTTAGAGCAGCGGTTCTCAACCTTCCTAACACGGCCACACTTTAATACAGCTCCTCATGTTGTGGTGACCCCCAACCAGAAAATTACTTCATTGCTACTTCATAACAATAACTTTGCTAGTGTTATGAATAGTAATATAAATATCCAATAAGCAGGATATCTAATATGTGACCCCTATGAAGGGCTGTTCAACCCCCAAAAGGGTCAAACCCCACAGGTTGAGAATTGCTGATCTGACCCTAAATATAGACAACGTGTTAAAGATGTTTAATGGCATCCGGTGGTCAAGATGTATTCTAACTGAGAGAGCAGGAAGCTGGAGAGTTCTAGAAACAGCATCCCTGCACTCTCAGAAAATGCTGGAAAAGGCATTACAGATATCCACAACGCTTTCTCAGGCGGCAACATACAAACGGCTTTCATTGTACTGTCAATCTCTAAGTTTTCAATTTCTCCATTAGAAAGTAAGAATGGGAGGGGAGGGGAGGCAGGGGAGAAGTGTACTGACTAAGAAGCGAATCGAGGCCATACAAACGACAGTGAAGAATGCCTGGTGAGAAAGTGCATTTGGAGAAGGCTGAAGAATGTCAGTGAATCCAAGGTGTTCTCTCCCCCTGAGGAGATGCTACTGACTTCACTTCACCCTGACCACATTCGCTGAAGATCTCCAGTCAGGTGACCAGGAACTCACCATCTGTTCCCAAAATAAATGACATCTCACTAAACTGGCTCTGAAGACTCAACGGTGTTAATCTGGTCCCTTTTTCCTTTAAGGACAGTGGTCTTGACATAAAGAAGGTCGAGAAAAGACTCATCTGAAGTAACGGTGGGAACAATAGCGTTACTCACCCCTTTGAGTGGGGCTGAGTACATAACCAGCTTCTTTTCTTTTCATATAAAATCCCAAGAGAGAACACTTTCCTGAGGATGGATTCCAAGACCTGACAGAGTGATCGTGACACTCTGGGATTTGAATTCATCCCCTCAGGCGTTTGTGTAGTCACAGGAAGAACAAAGGCATTTGACAGTTTAGTGCCCTTCCTTAGTGTTCACTTTACATGAACTAAAATTTCAGTTCTTAGTATTTTTTATGAATTAGTACATTTGTATTTTTACAATTGACTTATATTTTTTATTTATTTTTATTAGGCTAAATAATCTGCATTAGTAGATTTTTGTTCACTCCTTTACCCACAAAAGCAAAATGATCAAAATACATAAACATACATTTAGAACATTTTCTGGAAATTTTAGTGTTGATCATTGAAACCTAAATGAAAGCACAAAATCCAGCTTATATCTTCCTTAAGAAAATCCATTTGGGGATTTTGCCTGCCCCATGCTTGGCTGACTCTCCATATTAGTACCCGTCTTCAGCAAGCCCCAGACATACAAAACAAGATGAAAGGTATTGAATTCCAATAACGTGGTTTCAAATCTACCCTCTTTGTCCTTTCCAGAGGTTCCTTTGGGAAATAAAAATGGATAATAGTAACATATCTGACTCCAAGCAGAGCAGCTACCCATTATTAATACCCAGGGACCTGCCAAAGTGGGGTAGGGAGGGTTTATTCAAATAATCCTGTACCTGTGATTCAATGTCCTCAAACGACATTACACTTTGCTTTTGAAATCTGTTATAAACTAAGAAACAAATTTAATCTCAATACACTTTTTATAATCTAGATTAATTTTATTTAAAAAGTTGTTTTAAAACTCATTGCTTATTTAGATTGACTATAAACTTTGTGACAAACTTTATTCTCCCTGATTATACACAGAGAATTCTATTCCTTTCAAACAATGAATACATACAAAAGAAACGGAAGGATCGATACATGAGCTCTGGGCTAGCATGGACAACATCTGAGCCTGGGTACATTCAATATTTCATTCAAGATTAATGCACTCTGTCCCACATGCCATAAACCATGCGTTCAGCCCACCCCTAATTCACTGAAGACAGTGAGGCACTAGCGAAAATGCAGATGTGTGCAAGTACATTCATAAGAAACGTGCACAATAAATTCAGAGACACAAAATGAAAAGGGCAACCGGGCAGGAGATGATGAGGATAGGGGTAAGGAAGCATAGCTGAGGGAACAAGTTACTATTACTCCTCCGAGAGTAAGGCTGCTCCTAATTCTAAAGCAAAGTGGGGCCGATGGCCGACTTCCTCACTGGAAAGAGCACAACTATCGCATTTAAAGTAGAGGAAAGATGAAGGCAAGGGGCAGAAAGGTGACGCGCTGCTTAGAATTAGCCGGCCACTAGAAACCGGCCCTCGTTCTGCGAAAGCTGAAAGGTCTGGGAGAGGAATTAGACCCAGGGACCAGCAGTAGTCACGCAGGGAGACAGCACTTCATTTCTACACACAGAGTGCAGCCTAGGAAGATAGAGACTATCCGACAGAGAAGGCCGCGTCTTCAGAAGTACATGGCATCTTTGTGGAAATAAGCCAGACTTCCTGAAGGGCAGAGGCAAAGTCTGAGAGAAACCTTAGGTGTGGGGAGATCTGCTCTGGAAAGAACTAGACAGCCAGAGAGCACTGATGGCAACAGGGAAAGTCCTACAGAAAACCTAGGTGTTCGGTGGGCAAAAGAGGACTCCATTTGTCTGTCGGCTTCCAGAGTATCAGCGAGCTTCTGCGAAGGTCACACCGAGGTCAAAAGCCATCTCCTTCCCTGGCTGGCAGACAACAGTTTAGAGTGTTTTGGTCTAGAGGGACCCCTTTCTTTCTTTCTCCCATAGGTCACTAATGTCAAAACCACCAATGGCCCTGGAGCCCACTGTACTAAAATGCCTCTTGGGATCCATCCATTGATGACTGATTATACTGGCCACTTGATCAGCGATTCCCTTCAGTTGGAGCTGACCAGTGCTTTCCTGAAACTGGCATTCTGACTTTACATGGTATTAGAGTAAATTGATTTGGGGAGTATTTGTTCGTTACAGCTTAGCAGGATTGGCACAGACACAGTTTGAGATTTATAAACAGGCTATAAATATTAGAACAGAAGCTGAGACAATCGTGTGAGGCAAAAAGACAATATATATCAGCATATTCATTGGAAAATGGATTATATGTAGGTCGTTTTTGTTATTGTTTTCGTTTGGGTTTGTATCAGTATGTATTTATTTTTATATTATAATTTATAAGAAACATGGCTTTTTTTTTTCCAAAAAATAAAACTGTTGGATTTTGCTTGCTTGTTTATTCTCCAGTGTATACACAAAGATCCAGCATTTAAAAACCAGGAGAGTTAGGAGTACATTATAGCATAGACTGGCCCAGGCCAGAACGTCAGAGCGCAGACAAGGAAAAACAGTATAGGGGCTTTCTGTGACCCTCCCGACTTTAATCTGTGAGAAAAGAAAACTGGGGCCAAATCCTTGGCCAGGAACTCTTCCCAAAACTTACTTTAATTGTACCCAGAATACATTCTATTTTTCAAACTGCAGGAGGTCAGCTGCAGTTTGAAACCCTGCAGAGGCGGCAGCAGGGCTTATGGAATGACAGAGATTTCCGGGTGAGGCAACTTCAACAGGAATATAAAAAGCATCAAGTAACATACAGCAAATGTAAACTGACACCGGGCTGGAATGACCCGCCTCCTTGAAACACTGTAAACAGCCAGAGACAAGGCCTCAGCAGCAGATTATGATAGCTTCAGTGCCAGGCAGAATCCAGTTCTGACCATTTTGGAAGCTGGGGCCACCTCCTTCTTGCATAATACCTGGACATAGGACAGAACTGCCATTTTTAACTGTGTGTCTCTCATTTCATTTGTTTAGTCAGTGATGACTCAGAAAACAGATTTATATCACAAATGGCCCAGGGCAAATAGAATTTTAAAATTTTAATAAGTTGTTTTTCAACAGAAATAACATCCAGATCACTGCAAAAAAAAATACTTTGAAAAGGTCAGGCAAGAAAATTAGTCAGGGGAGCAGAGCTGGTTCAGTGGTTAAGAGTACTGTCTGTACTTGCAAAGGACCCAAGTTCAGTTTCCAGCACTCACATGTGTTGGTAAATCACCAAATTCTACTTTTTCCTTTTGTTAGAATGTAAGTTCTCTAAACATAGGAGCCTTTTCTGCCTGTTTGCTTTCTGCTAGATCCCAAGAACCTCGTACAATTGTTGATGTTTAATAAAGAATTAACTAAAAAAAAAAAAAATTTAGTGTTTGTCCCTTTCTTTTAATTTCATTTGCCCTACTCCCATGTGAAAGAGCAGCACAACCTGAACTGGCTCCTTTTTTTCAGTATGCCTGACCCCCTTGACTAGGTGTCTTACTTAGGGTTACTATTGCTGCAAGGAGGCACCGTGATCAAAGCAACTTGGGAGGAAAGGGTTATTTGTCTTACTCTTCAGATCATAGTCCATCACTGAAGGAAGTCAGGAACTCAACCAGAGCTGGGAGCTAATACAGAGGCCATGGAGGGGCGCTGCTTACTGGCTTGCTCCCTTGGCTTGCTTAGCCTGCTTTCATATAGAACCCAGGACCTGAGTCCAGGGATGGCACCACCCACAATAGGCTGGATCCTCCCCCATCAATCACTAAGAAAACGCCCTACAGCCAGATCCAATGGAGGCAATTTTCTCAATTGAGGTTCCCTTTTTTCAGATGATTCCAGCCTGTAACAAGTTGACATAAAACTAGCCAGCATATGAGGACAATCATTCTCTACTGGACTTAATGCCAATAATTGCCTCTTTTGTGTTATGAACTTTTCCTTCTGTTACTTTTTTTTTCAGAACATGTTTTAAGTTCCCGCAGTGTGAGCATGAAGTCAAAAGTTCTTATTCTAGTTTATCAAGGACCACCATGACAGCATCAATAAAGAAGATACCTTACAGCTCCATTATTCTGGAAATGTCCTTTCATTTTGGATAATTGATGCTCAGCATGTCTAATGTCTTCTCATGGACATCAAGCTAGGTGGTGGCAGAAGCCATATTTGAGTTTGGAGGCCAGGTCTGTCCACTAGACTTCACTACTACTTCCTATCATGCATTATATATATTTACATTATACATGTTATATATTATATAATATATTATAATATATATTATACATTATACATATACATATTTCTTCGATCAGGTCCCAATTCAGTGAAACTGTTTCATACTGACCTAGTGATAAGAGTGACTCACTCTGGTCCTTCTTTTTGCTCACAGCACTGCTGTCACCCAAGCTATCCTCCCTTCATGCCTCTGGGCTTGATCACATCTTTTTCTTTTATTAAAAATAGATTTTTTTCATATAATATATCCCCATTATAATTTCTCCCCTCTATTCCTCCTCTACAACTTTCCTTCCTTTTTGTCTTTCACTAGAAAACAAACAGGAGATAATGATATGATATGATATGATATATGACATCACATGACAAAAACAAATACATTTGAACAGAACCAAAAAAGAAGAAAAGGAGCCCAAGAAAAGGCACATGTATAAAATACAAATACAGAGACATAATCATTCACATACTTGGGAATCCCATAAAAACACCAGAATCTATTATATGTGTGTATATATATGTGTGTGTGTGTGTGTGTGTGTGTGTGTGTGTGTGTACAATCTCTATATAAATATGCAAAGGACCATTAGGAAAAACAGACAAAGAGAAAATTTTAAAAAGGATAGAAAAAGAGAAAGTCCTGACATGACAAGTGAGACAGGAACCTCTGTTGGCAACCTACCGCCGGACATGCAGCCCACCCTTAAGAGTAGCTGGTTTCCCCCGTGAGACTCCCTTGGAGAAAACTAAATTTTCATTTGCAAGCGGTTAGCAACTGGAGACTGTCCAGTTCTTCTCTCGGCTCCAGAATCCCATCCGCTGCAGGTCCTGGGTATGTTTTCTCAGTCTCTGTGAGTTCATCTGTGCACTGGTGGTGCTGTGCTTAGAAGGCCATGTTTCCTTGCTGTCCTCCATCTCCTCTGGCTCCTACACTCTTTCTGCTTCCTCCTCTACAGATTGCCTGAGCTCTGAAGGGAGGGATTGACAGAGACATCCATTTCTGGCTGAGTGTTCCAAGGTTTCTCACTCTTTGTATAATGCCTGGCTGTGAGTCTCTGTATTTGTTCCCATCTGCTGTAGAAGGAAGCTTCTCTGATGATGACTGAGCAAGGTATAATTTATGAGTATAGCAGAATGTCATTAAGAGCCATCTTATTGTTACATTCTTTTAGTAGAACAGTAGTATGTGGTTTTCCTTTAGGTCCCTGGGTTATCTAGTCTCAGGTTCATGGTCACCCAAGCAGCATCAGGCATATGCTCCACCTTGTAGAGTGAGCCTTAAGTCTAATCAGAATTTGGTTGATTACTCCCATAAGCTTTATGCCACTGTTGCACTAACATATCTTGGAAGCAGGAAACCATTGTAGATAGAAGAATTTGTAGCTGTGTTGGCATTTACATTTCTCCTTTGATAGTGGTGAGAGTACTTTCCGATACAAAAAACCTGGAGGGGTAAAGGCTCTAGGTAGGACCAGCTCTACTTCTTTATAGTCAGTGAGTTGTACAGGTGTTGTCTTCAGCAATCAGGCCCTGCCATCAGTTTGTGGAGAGTAACCTATAGCCTTGAGCTGTTTGGGGGTGCCCACAGGACCCCTTGGCTAGCAAGCCAATTAAATGTAATCCATTACTGGTACTGAAAGCTTCATTTGGTGACAAGAGGTGTCCAGTTTGGCTCTGTCCACCCATTATTTGGTCATTTCATTTAGATCACCTTCATATGTGTATGTATTTTAAGGAGCTCCTACTGTATTGGGTTTTCCAGCTCAAGCCCTCTCTTCAATGTCTGGCCTGGGCCACACTGAAATCTATGTCCTCTGCATATTCTATGTCCAACAGAACATTTGCCTCCTCTACTCAATCCAGCACTAGATTATATGTATAGCTTTGGAATGGCAATTCACAGTGGAATGACAGAGATTGCTGTACATAGGAAACAACAACAACAAAAAAAAGGTAGAAACAGCCAAAGAAATTAAACACCATCATAACGTGTTGAGCCATCCAAATGCATTCTGGAAAACAGCACTTGAAGAGACTTTGTGTTTTTATGTTTCCTATTATCCTATTACCTTTCTTTTTTACCCTTGGCGGTACAGAGTCAGGTCCTTTTTGAAACTATCATGCCTTAATCATCTTAGTATTTACAACAGTGCCTCTTGTAAACCTTAGTTTGGAGATAAGTCTGATTACTTCTCTACTAATGATTATACAAATGCCCCAGCTAGCGTTCGCTGTTCTATGATTCCCTAACTGACCAGGATCATTAACAAATACTGAAAAATTCCTGGGCTGACACCACACATCTCAGGTGGAGCTACTCCTTCAACATGGTCTCTGACAATAAAGGTAAGGGCCACCTCGGGATAAATGTGTTACCTGAGCACCGAACGCATCTTGTTCTGAGTCATAAGGAGCTGAAAGACATTTCGTTACAACTAAATAACTTTATTCGTTGTTTTTATCATCACTGTGACCAATAAACAACTTAGGGGACACATTATTTTGGCTCATAGTGTCAGAGTTACCAGTCTGTCCTGGTGAGAAGAGCATGGAAAAACAGAGTAATCTACATCACAGCATGAAAGGAAACAGAGAAAGGGAAGAGCTCAGAGCCGACAGCATCCTAGAAATGCGTCCCCAGTGACCTCCAACAAGGCACCTTCCCACCCTTCACTACCTCCAAATGACACCATCAGATGATAAGTTCACTAAGGGATTGGTCCAGTTGTGACAACAGTGCTCAGAATGGATGATGACTGAGAACTGCCACAGAGACATTCACTGACCTCCTAGAAGTGTCTTAATCCAACCAAATCTCAATGAAGAGTAACTAAAGCTTAGTATAACCAGAGTAGCAGCTCTTATAAAGGAAAAGGTGAAGGCTTCCATTAGGCAAGGATGACAGGATTGTATGGCTGGGAAAACTTAAGGATGAACTTAAAAATTCTAGCAAACAAAACAATACTATCAGATAGTAGAGCAAAAAAAAAAAAAAAAAAAAAAAAAATCTAGAACCCAAGTTGTCACAAATAAATAACAAGTTCCTAGAAAAAAAATAACAGAGACTCCTACCAGCAAGCTAAAATGCCTCATCCCTATGAATAGAAGAAGCACAGAAAGCCAAAGCAGGGAACATTACTGAGGAATTTCCTAAAGGCATGTGATCTCACACAGCAAACCCCGCTTTGAAACAGCAGCCTTCCCTAAGCAAAATCTAAGCTTCCACCCAAATGATAGCAGTTTTGCATTTTGGTAGACAGTGAGGTTGAAAATGGGAAATTTTTTTATTTTAATGTAGAGTGGACAATAAAGAACAGTCAGTGAAAGCTGAAACAAAAGAAGTGAGCAAGAAGGAGGCAAATTAGCAAGCATTAGAAGAAGCTTCAGGAATCCAGACTGATATGACACAGGACACAGGATTAGTTTAGAAGTATACTCAAACTCACATGGGGATTTACAATGTGACATCTCAAATCAGTGGGGAACAGTGGCAGCTGATAAATTAAGTTGGATTCAATATACCTTGCAAAGTCCTAATGAACCAAAAAAATTTAAAGTAAAAAATAAAAAAGTATGTGAATATTACTTAGAAAAAAATATGTAGGAAAGATTGTCTAGAGTCAAAATCCAGAACCACTAAAAGAAAAATGTTGGACTATTGTGGAAATTATTGGAAAGGTCCAGGAAATGGGCATGAATCAGCACTTCAGTTGGACAGCAAATTAGTCTAACAACTATGAGATACAATATATTGCTTCTATTAAATTCCAAATACATGTATGCATCAAAGAGCAATCCTACTTCTGAGAATTTATGTTAACTGTTCAATATATCTATACTTTTTGTGAAATTTCTTATTTGTAAGTCTGTTATGGGAAAATAGTTTATAATGTTCAAATATTGGTAATACACTAATTGATATATTTTTCATTTGAATACAGATAGATAAAAAATGATGATAAGAAAGGGTTTTATTCTACAAAATAGTAATAACCTCTTCATAATAAGTTCAAAAAGCAACATGTATCACATTTAGTAATATATATGTATACATTATATATATATATATATATACATATATACACACACACATGTATATCCATATTTAACAACAATTAGTGAAAAAGAGACCATGAATTAGAAAAAGAGCAAAGAAGAGAACAGATCAGGGTTTGGAAGGAGAAAAGGAATGAAAATAATGATGTAATTATATTATAATCTCAAAAAAAGTAATTATGCAAAAGCTTTCTTTCCTAATATATGTTTAGCAATACAAAATTTCCTCTCTATTTATTTGTGTTTTATAAAATATTTTTATTTTATATAAATACTGCTTTTTAAATAGCTCTTAGATCAGTGGTTCTCAACCTGTGGGTCATAACCCCTTTATGGGTCACATATCAGATATTCTGCATGTCAGATATTTATACTAAAATTTATAAGAGTAGCAAAACTACAGTCATGAAATAGCAACAAAATAATTTTCAAATAGGGGTTGCCACAACACAAGGAACTGTATTAAAGGGCTGTAGCATTTGGGAAGGCTGAAAAATCAATGTATTAGAGGGAAAAGTGCTTCTCAAACTAAATTTGTGGAACTGCATTCCAAAGAAAGCAGAAAACTATAGGCTTAATTTTAGAAATATATATATATACATATATATTTCTAGAAATATTTTAAATTTTAATCCTTCTAATACAAGGTCGTATTTTAAAATTATAATTAACCAGTATGTAATAGAAAAAAATAAAAAGCAACATGTGATACAGCAGTTTAAAATAATTATAACTTATGGTTATTAGATATAGGCTAGTTTTAATCTGGAAATCTACTATGTTACTATATGATTTAAGGAATGATTTTAGCTGTGTGAATATAATCATACTGCAAACAATTTGCAACCTTTTATGTTAACACTGTACTGCAGTTTGGCTTTGATGCTTAATAAGAAGCAACTCAGTTATAAAGCAGCACATATAGAATAAAAGGAAAGGAAAACAGAATCCATATTCCTATGTGCTTAGGAAGGCCTGGACAAACTCTAGAACACTAAGTACGCCCTTTGGGAGTTTATTGGGAAGAAACTGGCTGAAGGGCCAACTCGTACACTGGTGGGTGGAAGGTGGCCCTGAACTGTTTATCTTTTCATATTTAAAAATTTCATTCTCATGAATATATTTCAAATAAAAAATATTAAGCAACGAAACTCCAAACCAATTTTGCTATAGGAAAATTACTGCTAAAGAGTGATGATATAACTTCACTTTCTTCAGTAAAACCATCCCTTGGTGGTTTCTTGTGCTACAATCAGTAAAGCATGAGGTACAAGCACCCCTTACCACTTGCTTTCTTTAAGGAACATTACTTCATTTCTCTGACTAAAACATCCCCTTCAATCTATGAAGTAGAACAGCTTACCTAAGCACTTCAATAATTTCACCATTAAAAGCACCCTTGTTAGCAGTCTTCTAAGCGCTTTTAAAAAGCAAAAATTTCAATTGAACAGACTGATCATTAGAACGGAAGATGCAATTTATTCATTGATTGAAATAGCTTGATGGGGACCTTAATAGTCATTTCTATGAATGAGGAGTTTCAGCACGAAGAACGAGATCCATTCAAAATGATAATGCAGTGTTTACAATGGTTCTGGTAGTTGAGCCACTTACGGATAAAGCATATTTGCTTCGTTATACTGGGCTGCCTGTCATTCTCTAAAATGGCAGTAATACGATACAGCCATTAAGTGAGAGCCAATGCAATAAAATATTGAAGACATTGGGCTTACTGCAGGAACTACATCTGGATGGAGAGAATGGGCGGGGGGAGGAAACAAAGGACAGAAGAGGAGAAGCTGCCTCATGGAAAAAACATCACCCTAGAGAGTGAGGATGTTCATTCTGCTTATATTATCCCATTAACTAGCCCATCATTTATTCTGCTTGGGCATAGTTTCCTGAATTGTAAAATGTGGCAAGTGTTATGGTGGAGATGTGGCTATGAGCTCAACAAACCTACTTTCTCCTGGGCTCATTTGCATTTCCCATGAGTCCCAGACAGGTACCTGGGGTCTCATGGCTGAGTAAGTACCGGCTAACAGACTGTGAGCAGAAGTGATATACTTTGGTATCCAACCTAATCCCTGAAGATTATTTTGGGATGCTCCATGACCTCTGTCTCCCTGGTGTGCTGCCTATACTCAGGAAATTCAGGGACTCCCGAGGGCTTAGAAACGAGCCTCCAGATTAGCACTGTCCAATATGGGTGCACTTGAAATGCGCCTACCCGGGCTGTGAGAACTGTACATGTAAAATACACACTGTGTTTAAGAGTTCACATGGGCAAAGGTGCTTAAAGTAGCTTAGTAATACTTTTGTATCAATTACACTAAGATGTTTTTATTTTATTTTATGTATATGAGTATTTTGCCTGCATGTATGTTTGTGTGCCATATGACAAAACTTAAAAAATATTTTAAAATATTGTTAAAATTAATTTTACCTATTTATTTTTGCTTTTAAAATAATTAAAAACACATATTGGGTTTACCTTTTTGGCTCATTGTATTTCAGCTGGATAGCTCTGCTGAGCATGGGAATCTCAGTCCTTGCATCAATCACCATATAAAGCAGAGCTCGCCAGTGCTGCTGCCTGTCATAGCAAAGTACAATTTCAGGAAGAAACTGCAGCTCAACCCTTGCTCCTTCAAGAGTCCACTAAAAGTCCCCTGTGTACATACCTGCCATCTCAGACAAAGAAGAATGTCTTAATCCTAAATTGTGGTAAAGGGGATGAGGAAAGAGTATGTTATCACAAGATTGTGGCTACACTCATTATGTCTGTAGAGTACAGAAACATCTACAAAACTAGCAAAGAAGAGGAGAAAAGACCAGGAGATATAATGACCAGCTAGGAGCACTGGGCCTTTGATGGAGTATTCTTTCCATTTTGGTCGTTATGGAAATAAAAGTATACAGAATAGACCCATTTGTATTGCTTCTCCTGCCACATACTATTTCTGAAGAATCTTCCCATATTTTTGGTTGTTCTGTATCCAAACTTGTCTAGAACTCAACATACAGCCCAGTTGTCCTCAAACTTACAGCATTTCTGCCTCTGCCTCCTAAATGCTGGGAATACAGGAACTGTCACCATGCAAAACTAGACCACTGCTCTAATGTACAGATGAATGAATCATCTACACATAGAGTATGAGCAATAATAAAATTAACAGTTTTAGAAATCTCTCTTTTCTAAACTGGTTTTACTTAATACTTTCCAAAATGTTTTGATAAGAGGAAAACAAAACAAAACAAAAAAGGGCAGAGATGTGTAAAATGGTTTAACCAACAGCTACCTCCTTCATGGCATTAGGATTCCCCCTGAACACAGGTGCAGTCGCACAAGTCTGACCTCCTGTTGCCATCCTGGTCTACATGGTAAGTACAACCCAGTCATGGCTGTGGTTATATTTCTGAGGCTGCTCTGTGAGAAGGAATTAACCTGAGTTACTAGGTGTTACTTTGCTCTGAAGTACTTGTTTCAGTGGACAGAAGGTGAAATCATTCTGTTATATCTTGTGGCGTACCTCCGCAGCTAACTCCTGGGTTCTGAGATCTTCCCTGAGTGCTGTGGGAGGCCTGTCATCTGGTAAATCCACTTCGCTTGACTAATGACCAGCCCACGAGAGAGCTAGACAATAGCTCTAGCCTTTCCCTCTGTCGCTCATCCGATGAGCCCATCATCCCAAAGGCATTGTCTGGGTGCCAGTAGTGACTAAAGCAGAGCTCAAGCTCTAGGAAGCCCAGCTGTGACCAACAAAAATGCTGGACGGCGGTGTTCTGCTTACACCATAACAGAATATCTGGCTAATAAGTTATATAATTATAAAATTTGCCACATTTTGGAGAGAAGTGAGCTAAATTCTTTTTCCCCTTGCATCCCGAGAGATCCTGTGAGGCAGAGAATGTCTTCTTCTGCTATCTGCCACCCCCCACTCTCCTCTGTGCTACCATACCCAGGATGTGGGAAGGGCTCTCTCTCTCTCTCATTCTTCAATGGTTTTTTAAGGGTGAGGACACATAGTTCTCCATCAGAATCCCAATGGGTGACATGTAGATGGGCCTCAGTAACCAAATAGTAATAAATGATCAGCCGTAATCTAAGTGAAACTTTAAAAACTGCTTACAGAATTTCCCTTTAATACAAAGCTGTCATACAACACTGGCATGTCTGTTACCTCTATCAGGCGCTCTAAGAATTGTGAGCGGTGAGGTTCAGTCTCCTCATGCTTTTTACAGATGGTAGAACTATATATAAAAGACTGAAAACAGTTCCTGAGCCTTGCTCAGAGGATGACAGTTGTTAGACAGGGAAGCAAGCACCTGTTTTTAACAGCTGACAGTCATTCTGATTGGCTAGTGCTCATGGCATGCTAAATCTTAAATACATGAATTCATGTTTCGAATATAAGAAAGGTTGCCTTCAAAAAATAAAGGATGAGGGAGAAGATGGCTGTCGGAACTCCAGCATTGTAAATTTGAAGTTATAGAAGGGCATGTGAAAGCTATTAGTGAGTATCTTTATATCTTAATAATTAAATAAATATATTAATAAATAAAAAATATATATCATTTTTATAAGTTGCCTTTATTAAAACTCCTTATAGGAGAAAAACTTGAAGGAAAAGCTGGAATGGCTATATAATATTAGAAAAACATTCAGAGAAAAGAATATTACTGGAGATAAAAGGTTCATTTCATAATGATAAAAGGACAAATTCATCAAGAACACATTACTAAACACTCACGCACTGATTCAAAAGCTTCAAAGTAAACAGCAACCAGTGGAACTCCGAGGAGAAACAGACATCTGCTCATTCACTTCCTTTGATTATTAATTGTCAGTTTCAATGTATCTTTCTCAATAAGGCATGAGAAAAAATATACATAAAGATACAAGCTAAGAAAATATTTGAATAATATTAGCAACTAATTTGACATTTTAAGTCAATTAGTGGTAAATTGTTCCCCTCAAGCAAACAGTACAGTTCAGATTTTTTCAAGTGAAACAACCTACAAAATAGATCATAATCACAAGTAAGTCTTGGAAAATATAAAAAGTGAACATTTAAGTCACAATAAGTATGTTATCTTAATGCAGTGAAATTAAATTAGGATTATATAACAATAGGAATAATAACCTCTGGAAATTTTTAAACATTTAGAAAATAAATAATACTTTTAAAAATAACTCATGAATCAAAGAAAACAAGTAGAATGTAAACAAGAAAGCATTTCTCTGGATGGATGGATAAGCATTCTTTCTTACTGCTCTAACAGTCTGCTCTGTGGTACATTCACACAGTGACCCTGCGAACCTTCCAAAGGTGTCCTAACCCTGCTAAGCACCACCCCAGCCATCAAGGAGCGTCACCGGATCTGGTGAATGCCAAATGCAGAAATGCTTTTCTAAAGGTCCAAACAAAGAAGTCGAGGCATGAAGAAAGACAGCCCAGGGGCTGGAGGGCTGGTGCCACCGGTGACGCCAGCTCAGGGATCCACCGCCCTCTACTGACTTCTGCAGGGACAGCACACATGCGCAGCCAACACACACCGTGCATGTGCATGCACACGTGCATCCACACACGTGAAAGCGAACACAGAAGATATCATGCCTTCGTGGGCCCCATTTTAACGAGTACCTCCCACACTCCACTCCAGGAACGCCCCACTCGTGCTCTATTGGACAGTTAGGTTGGGCCACACAAGAAGATCTAGCTCAAGGTCATCATCAGCTGCAGAGCCAATCTGAGGCCAGCTTGGGCTACATGAAACCTTATCTCAAACAAGCAAACAGAGTTTCATCACTTAGCACAAACTCCAGACAAGTTATCAGTTGTCCAAGTACATGCTAAGTCACTCCAGTTATAAAACCTGCTATTATGTATTTTCAGTAACATACATGTCATGTGATATGAGGTACATGTATAACTCAAAATAAATGCTGTATTAAATAGCATGGTTAAAAGTTCCAAAGTATCATTGACAGTATTCATACACTTGTCTTCATGCCAGGTAGCTGGGAGTTAGCGTGACCCCGACACTGCATATGAGGGCAGCACAGGGTTAGGAGAGCAGCACGTACGTCACGCTGACAGGACAAGCAGCAGGGTGGGCAGGCAGCACAGTCTTATCAGTATTTTCAGCAGTCTGGGAATACAGCTCACACCCTTTCTTAGTGTACAAGAGCCATTTGCTCTGAAATGAAGGGGAGTAGCATTTTCCAATTGTTCCCCGCAGATACCAAAGCCTTTCTTTTACAATTAAAATAAGGGACTAAAAGAAGAGAAGGCCCACCCTCCAAAGGCTTTTATCACAAGCTTCACAATCACTCAGCCTCCCTTACTTCCTAGAATCTGGATACGGCTGATTACTAACAATCTGAAGACTTTTTTCTTTTAGCATATTGCCCAGGTAGGAAGCACAACACAGAGCCCACCAAAACAGGTATGCTGGGGGGAGGAGGAGACACTGAGAGTGGTGCTGTGCTCTAGACTGGATGGTGTAATGAGCTCTGACCATTACAGAGTTCCCCATAACCCACATAATCCCCATACCTGAATGAAGAGTTCCGGAGGGTGGCAGAGTCTAAAACAGACTACCACAGTTTCATGTGTCTTGGCCAAGCCATCAGCTGTCAGTTACGCCACCATACAACAGGTTGGAAGCAGCAGAGAGAGAGCCCAGATCTTGTAACTCAAGTCCATCTGGTTTTCAACTGTAACCCGCTAACCAACTTTACGGACAGAGAATCTAATGCACAGACACGACATTCTTTCCGTACCTGAACATGTCAAGAGCGACGGGCCTAACTGCTTAGAGGCCTGCAGTGAACTCTAATGACAGTAAGGTTTCAAATGCACAGTCACTCAGCTCCCAGACTGCTAACTGGAATTTCATTCCACATGTGCCCCTCACAATTAGCAGGGTTATTTTAGGCACTGACCTAAGTTCCCTGAGAATGCGTGCCGACGGCAAAGCTGTCTAATGTGTCAGTTGCTTGGTTACACTGGAAGCTTGTGTGTGAAGCTCACCGTTTGTGTGGTGTTTCTTCTGCACAACACTGAGTGAGCTTTTCAGCTAGAAGAAACACCAGGATCACCCACATCTCCAACACCCACAGGGAGCGCAGTCCATGAGGCAGATGGCAGTTACAGACTTTTAACTGCTTGAACTTCAGAACACAGACTCCAAGAGGAGCCTGTGAGTGTCTTGGACAGCTGTTTGAAGAAACAGTTTTATCCTGGCTGGCAGTATCCATCATGCAGTTCTCTGCTGCACAAGGAAACTGTCCAGAATTCTCTTAAGATTGTTCACTCCCTCCAGAGACAGCCAGAAATACAAAAGTGCTGTGAATGTTTCACAGTTATTAAAGTTAGCTGCTATATTTGACAGTTATCCAGTAAGGCATGCTATTTGAAATAAACGACCCCACCTACTGACTAGTATGAATGTTTTATAAATGTGGATCTTAGGAAAGAAATAACCAAAAGACAGTACATGGTGCCCCCTCACCCGTGCCCATCCATGGTACTCCTGATTCTTGCTCCCAGACACAACATGGTATGCACTTACAAAGCCTCCAGCTTCTTCAGAAACACCCTATTCATGGCTTCCACAAACAGCAGGCTGCAAGAGAGTGGGACTGCTCGGGAGGAGTAAGCAGAAGTTAGAATTTCCTGACTAGAGGTCTGGTGAGAGCCAGTCAGCCTCATTGCCACAGAAGCTTGAATAAAAGCTGGTACTGACTCATCCCAGTATTCCCCAAAAGAGAGAAGCTTCTTTCCTAGCTCTGGCTCCCCAGTGCCACAACAGTCACACACACACACACACACACACACACACACACACACACACACACACACGACATCTGCGTGCCCAGTCTCTGCTGCTGCTGACACTTCAATGGTCTCTTCACCTCGTAGGCCACACTCTGAACAGACAGCTGTAGTTGGCACTTCAGATGTCCTGCTTGTTCTTTGGGAGCTGCTTTAAAGTGGCATGGGGTCCTTAGCAGGTGATAACAAATGTTTGCTGAGGAAATGCGCTCCAGAGTGCTACAAAATCTCTGGGAAACAAAGCCAACTGTGGGGTTAAAGGCAAATCCACCTAACTTGCTTTTAGTTCAGGGTGACCAGTAGTCCTGAGGGGGCCAACAGATGCCATGTAGAGTGTGTTATAAAACACGCTGTAAATTCAAAGAGTACCTTTTGAAGAAGCAAACAAGTTATTCCAACGCATGGCAAAGCTTCATTACAAATACTTCTCACGCAGAGCGCACTCTCAGGTTACCAGTCCAGACTGGTTCTAGTCTTCCAGGCCTGAGGATAAGACTCTACCAATCCCAGCCTCAAAGCCTTCTTCATTTTATTCCCCTCCTGACACTTTCCACAAACTGAAATTCTTCCACTTGTGATGACCAAACAGAAAGGTTGACAGATATCAAAGTCAGCTCATAATGTGGATTATTACAAGCTAATGGTTTGCCCTGGTGCCACTTTAACTTCTGAATTCTTTGAAAAGCTTTCAAAAATAAGAAAACATATTTTCTACAGAAGTGGTAAAAAAAAAAATAGCTAGACTGCTAGAACATCTCTTAATCACTATTTTTATCACTTTTCCTTCTATTTGATAGCATGCCTGTGGCAAATTCTCTCTCTTTCTCATATGTAATGGTCTCCTTATTTTCTATCTATAGACTAAACACTAAATGCTCAATAGAAGTCCTTGCTACAAAACATGAAAAAATGTTACTTGACTTGATTTTTACTTGATTTTTTTTCTATCAGAAAGAAACATAGAATGTTTTAAGATACTGTTTATCATAGCTGAACCTTTAATGCATTGATTCTCTGTATCAAAACAACTGGAAAACCACACAAACACACTTCCTGAGAGTGTGACCACATCTGTTTATATTCTAAAACTTGTCTATCACAGTGCACTTTAAATTCAAACTAATGATGACAAGGAGAGAGAGATCAGAACTTCAGTTCTGTGGTCATGGTCTCTTAGCATCCTGGCAGGAACAAACAGGACATGGACTATTTTTAATTTTTATTTAAATAGCTGTCAGGTCTTGTTAGCTCAAAAGAAGAAAGATAGCAAAATCAAGACAGGATTTTCTAACCAGAACAAAGTATTAACATCAGTCTGGAAAAAGCTTGCATAGTTGAGAGGTTATGTAGTCCTCATGGAATCCAAAAGATATCTAAGTAGACTTTTTCTGTAAGTCTGCCATACCCAAAATATTTATGTAGATTAAGTTTTCATTATCTAAAATGTATTAGACTAGAAGTGTTTTAGTTTATAGATTCTTTTGGATTTTAGAACACATATATGTACACAATAAGATATTTTGGGAGCTGGGCAAGGTGGCTTACACTTGTAATCCCAGCACACAGTAAGGCAGAGGCAGGCGGATCTCTGTGAGTTCAAGGCCAGCCTGCTCTACAAAGCAAGTCCAGGACAGCCAAGGCTACACAGAGAAATCCTGTCTCAAAAAACCAAAACAAACAAACAAACGAACAAACAAAAACAAGATATCTTGGGGAAAGAACCAAGTCTAAGCACAAAATTCATCTAAGTTTCATGGACACCTTGTATCTACAGCTCAAAGGAAATCATTTATATTATTTTTACCATACCTGTGTTTTTATTGCAGCCAGCACATAGGTCAGGTGTAGGATTTTTCACTTCTAACAAAATATTGGCACAAAAAGTTTCAGTGTTTGGAATATTTTCTATTTAAAAATATCAAGTTAGGTATGCTCAGTGTGTGTGTGTACATGTAGGCATTTGGTGATTTATAGACAAGGCTAGTACTTTTAAGATCTCCATAAGAAAATTCAATTTCTTTACTAGCATTCAATATAAAATTTATGTACTCATTTAAGTATCGATTAATTAGCTCAATGTTCCTTGTGTGTTAAGCTCCATATCCGTCTCTCAGAACTTTAAAATGCAGAGATGAGCAGAGGACTGAGTGAGATGAGAGTGAGCAGCACAGCGCTACCTGCTGAGCTCCAAGAACAGGAAGTGAGACAGCACCACCTAACTCAGAAGACAGACGCCAGCTAACACACCGACGGAAGTGAGGTTCCCAAAAATAAGCTGCTCACTCGGCCAAGTGGCCAGTGTGTCAGCCTCACAAGGAAGAAGGGAGCCACGCGGCTGGCAGGACGGAGAGCTGCTGCAGAAGGTGAGGCCTGCAGGCTGGACAGCAGCAGTGAGCAGCCCTAAGCCAGCAGGCAGCCCTGACCTGTGTATGAGAACTAGCCGAAGACAAGCTGCCCTGTCATCTTCCTTGACTGTGAAATGAGTTTCTTGTTTGGAGACAAAGCTGTGTGAAATAGCAAAAACACTCACCTTGGAGTTCCTGCCTTGACTTCCCACACGATGGACCCTAATCTGAATTGTAAGTGTAAATAAACCTTTCCCTCCCTAAGCTACTTTTGGTCATGGTATTTTTATCACAGTAACAGAACTCAAACTAGAACTCAGTATCACTCTATAAAACGCTTATAACTTAGTGTGGGTACTGCTGTAGACATAAGCTTGGTTCTTTCAAGGATGCATAACGCATTTTAAGCCAATGGCTCAGAGGAAACAAAACTAAAAAGGTCATCCTTTGCTCTAGTCACATCCCAGAAAGGGCCCCTGAGGAAAGACAGAGATTTCTTAATAGTTGAAGCATAAGTTGCTTGGCTGCAACATACGCCGCCAGGGGACATGCAGAATAGACACAGGGCTGTTCAGTGGGCTGCAGGGAGCTGCTGCCGCCTTTCAACAGCACGGAAGGCTTAGGTCAGTTTCATGGTTTTTATAGAGAGTACAAGTGTGAGTCTTTTCAATAATGCAAACAATTATAACAATTGGACCTAAGTAAAAGCAGTGGGGCTGAAACAAAGTGAACAAATTTATTAAAACAAAACCACCAGGGAGCTACAAAAGGCATGATTCAGTGGCTGATGCTCTAGTGTGGGAACAGAGAAGTTGTGAACACAGTTCCTCATTTCCTGTCATGAGTGACCGAGGAGGAAGGACGTGGCGGAGGCAGGAAGCAATTAGGGAAGGGTGTCTTCTAGCGGTAAGACGGCTTGTAGGATTGGAGGCCCTTTGCTCCTCCCAGAGGCATGGACATTGAGGAATACTTATCCTCTGACAAGACTATGGCACCCTAACAGCATGCTAGCTTTCCATTTCGTTTCCGTTTTTATTTCTGGTTATGGCAGACTAGCTTATAGAGCACCAACTATCACACTAAGGAAAACTCAACAAGCTAGAAAAGAAAAATCAGCCTGAAGGCATCAGAGAATTGCTTCCAGAGTGGCAGAGATTCCAGAATTTAAGATCCACATAGAACAAAAACTCAGAGAAGACATTGTCACCATTTTCTCTTACAGATTTGTAAGCATAACTGAGATGTGGGAATATTGAAACACACTTCAAATAGACTTCAATGCTAGAGGGACAAAGATAAGAAAGCTCAGAGCCCACCAAGAAGGAGGGATAGTGGGTGAATCCAGGCTTTCATAGAGAAAAGAGTGGATATACAGGAGTAAAAAAGATCACTCTTTACAAAATAGAAAGAGCAGTCTTTACAAAATAGAAAGAGCAGTCTTTACAAAATAGAAAGAGCAGTCTTTACAAAATAGAAAGATCACTCTTTACAAAATGAATCCAGTAATGTGTGTCAATGTGTGTGCGCACACGCACATACACAGAGACAGAGACAGAGAAGTATATAGACATAAAATTAGATAGATTCATTCTGGGAAACAAGCTTGGCTTAATATTTGAAAAAAAAAGTGATTAATTATATGACCTCAATATGTTTATAAGTCATAAACATTTGAGGAAAAGAAGCCAGATGCACAGATACATCCTATATGACTATAATTATCTGAAGCACTAAAACAGGTGAATGTTTCGGTATGGGGTGGACACTGAGATTTAAAAATATTATTAGAGCGTGAAGAATCAGGGTCATAGCTAGAGGCTGCTTTGCTGGGATAGCTGTCTTGCTGTAAGAGGACAAAGAGATAGGTAACTGGGAAACTTGCTCCTTCTGCAGGCTCAGGGACTCTGCAGCTTGCTTCTGTGCTGAAGGACATGGTGCTGGATGCATTTGCTCTAGGAGGAGACTGACAACAATAATTGCCCCTGGAGAGGGGACTGTGTGTTAAGAGATGGACAAGGCACCTTTCCATACTTGCCATTCTCTTTACCACCTTAAAAGTTTTCATTCCTTGAGTGTAGTAGCTAAACATCAATCAACCAAAAAACAAAACTGCACATAACAACTAAATCACTATAGGTGGCTGACTATAAAATATTATGTGAGGTAAGATAGCTGGCCATGGAATAGAAATAAACATCTTTAAAAGTTGTATTAAAAATAAGAATGTGAACATAGACCAAGAGTCTAAATGACTATATACTAAATGGTCAATAGAAGTTCTCGCTACAGAATATGAAAAAAAAAAATGGTGCTTGACTGTTGATTTTTACAACAATTTTTATATCAGAAAGAAACATAGCGTGTTTTAAGATACCTTTACTATAGATGCACGTTTAATGCACTGATTCTCTGTGTCAAAACAACTGGAAAACCACACAGACTCCTTCCTGGCCAGAAGCTCTTTCAGCCTTGTGCTGGTGTCTGAGATGAGAAGAGTGGGAAGGCTGGGGCTGAGCTCACTGAGGGTGAGTGCCCTGAGCTCAGCTCCCATAGTGTGTCCTCACCTGCTTATATTCTAAAACTTGTCTATCACCGTGCACTCTAAGTTCAAACTAGTGGTGAGCTCAAGCCACTTTTAAAAGTCTTTCTTTGGTATCCACAAATCTTTTGGCTCCACTTGGATTAGTCTTAAATCGAAAAACTGCTTTCTTTCCTCAGAACAGCCATATGAGTCACTTTACACTAATGTGTCCAAGGCATGGAAAGAAACACATGACTTTGAGCAGGCACCTTCACCGTGCATAGGTGCTTAGGAAAACAAACTCTGTCGGTCCACAGGCTGTGCGCTGGTCCAGTCAGAAGTCTGCAGGCTTAACACCGAGCTTCCGTTTGCACAAGACCCCGTTCAGGAGAGTTAATGCTTTTACCTTAGTTAGGAACGTCTTTCTTCCCAGCTGTGACCCGAACTCTGGAGCAGTGACATACTTCAGTCCCCGCTGAAAGAGAAAGCTTTGTCTCTTTACATTTCTGAGACAGCACTAATATTCTCCCTTGACCAAGAAGCTCCTTGCAATATTTTAACTAGAAAAAAACTGAAATGCTAGCACTGCCTGCTCTTCTGGAGGACTTGGGTTGGGTTCCCAGTACCCACACGATGGCTCACAGCTATCTGCAACTCCAGTTGCTGTCTTCTGGTGGCCTTCACACACACACACACACACACACACACACACACACACGTAAAACACTCACAACTCATAGAATAAAAATAAACAAATCCCTAGAAGTAAAGAGAAAAACAAGACTGGAATTTTATTGACGCCTCTAAAGCAAAACTGTTGCGAGCAGCAGCCACACTCCCAAGGTCCAGCTCCCTTGAATATGCAGAAACACTGTTTCTTCTCCTCACAATTCAAGGTGCTTTACAAATCCTCAACTTTCCTCAAAGGGTTAAGCCATTGCAACTCCAGCGTGAGGAAGGTAAAGACTTCAGACAATTTTAGTCTGGGTGGGCTACTATTACAAACTGTCATCACTAAGTAGCTTGTAAGTGACAGAAATGCATTTCTCTCAATTCAGAAGCTACAGCTCCTGGGTTAGATAGCTAATGTGCAGTTGCATTTTCTTACTTGTTTTCTTACTGTTCTTACGTCTTCACTTAGTCTATCATTCATAAACTAGGTAGCTCATAATAGTTATCAAACAACTATTTCACCACTCTTGTTCTCTTGTTTTTCTTACTGTTTAATTTTTCTTACCAATTCAATTGTTCATTATAATTTCATTATTGTTAATAACTCCATCTTTAGAACAGTTCTTTTTCCAAGCAGTTTGCTAATCAGCAAATTAGTATTGTTTAGCAAATTGCATTGTTTAGAAGGCTCTGGTTTTATTACTCATACTTTTTAGCTTCCAAGAATGCCAGGACACAAATACAATTCAGCCAAGAACCATACTTCTTCACAGCAAGGGTTACCTTTCCTCTTTTGCCCAAGGAATTGTCCTCATTTATTTCTCAGGTTTTATTAAGATGCCCTTTACTATCCACATTTCCACAATACCCTGTGAGCAGCCACCCAGGTACTCTTTAGTAACCTTAAGGCTTTCTTCAATACTTTCTCCTCTCCTTCAGTTTTCACCAGAATCTCCTTGACAGTCTACAAAGGAGAATTTAGGCTTTTCTAACATGTACCATAAAACTCTTCCAATCTCCCCATAAACCTTCTACCCAAAATTTGTCTTGCCTACAAGAAGTATAGGGACTAAGAAGAAGCAGAGATTGAGGAAATGGCCAACCAGTGACTGGCCCAATTTAAGACCCACCCGTGGGAGAGAGCCAACCCCTGTCACTATCTATGGTACTCTACTATGCGTGCAGAGAGGAACCTAGCACAACTGTCTTCTGAGAGGCTTCATCCAGCAGCTGACGGAAATAGATGCAGAGACCCACAGCCAAACAATAGGCCGAGCTCAGGGAGTTCTGTGGAAGAGTGTGAGGAAGAATAGAGGAAGCAGGAGGAGTCAAGGGCACCACCAGAAGAACTACAGAGTAAACTAACCTGGGCCCATGGGGACTCGCAGAGACTGGACACCAACTGAAGAGCATGCATGGGCTGAACCTAGACCCTCTCTCTAGCAGATGTGCAGCTTGGTCAACATGTTGGTAGGACCTGTCTCTGACTCTGTTGTCTGCCTTTGGATCCCTTTCCCCTAGCCGGGCTGCTTTGTCTGGCCTCAGGGGGAGAGAAGTGCTTAGTCCTGCTGTGATGTGAGGTGTCAGGGACGGTTGGCACTCCTTGGGGCTTTCCTTTCTCTGAGAAAAAGGAGAGAGGGAGTGGAGGAAGGGGAGCTTGAGGGTGGGACTCAGGGGGAGGGGAGATAGGAGGCTGGGATCAGGCAGTGAAGTGATTAAATTTAAAAACTTTTAAAGGAAAAAAACAACAACAACAGGTCCAGAACCACTTTCCCACTTTGGGTTGTTGCAGCTGCGCCCACGCTTCTCGGTACCAATTGGGGTTCTTACGTTTTCACTTAGTCTGTCATTCATAAACTAGGTAGCTCATAAACAACAAAACATAATTCTCACAGTTCTAGAAGTTGGAGAATACACACTATTTGATATGGTTTATTCTGTGCAAGGGCACCTTCCTGCTACATTCTTACATGACTGAAAAAGCATAACAATTTGTGGCTCTCTGACATAACAGTTCTGATTACATTCTTGATGGCTCTACTCTCAGATATTTAGGACTGATGGTAATACTTTGTCATAAGCTTATTAGAGACTTCCTAAGCACAAGATTCATGAGATATATTCTTTGTCCATTTGTGAGTCCATTTATAAGAGGGGAGTAGCCCAGAATATACTATTAAGTTAAAAGAAAAAAATGTCTAAAATTGTGATGGGATCCAAGTCAAATTCCATACATATAAGTGAAAATTAGAAAAAGGGAATGCATCAAAATGGTAATAGTACCTAATGGGCCATAGAGAATGTTTGCTTTTCATTATTTTATACGAATCTGTATTATCAGGAGGAAGCAATACTAGTAACTGTGTGTATACGTGTGTGTGCGTGTGCATGTTGCATAGGCTAGAAATTGACATTGACTCACTCTCCATCTTATTGGTTGAGACAAGGCTGAGCTCACTATTGTGAACTCGGAATTTCTTGATTTAGTTAGAGTGGCTGATAATGAGCTTCAGTGACCCACAGTGTTTGTTCCCCCAGTGCTGGGGTTACAAACACTACATCCACTGCAGCATAATGAGTGCTAGAGACCCTAACGCTGATCCTCATAACTGTGCAGCAGGCACTGTGCTGATTGAGCCATCTTCCTCGCCAATAAAATGTCTTTAAGACAAATAAACATTCATTTATTTGTCTTTTTATTATGTATGACGAAGGCACATGCCACAGCACACAATGAGAATAAGAGGACAACTTGCTAAAGTCAGTTCTTTTCTTCCACCATATAAGTTCCAGAGATCAGGAGTCCCCACCTGCTGGGCGACACTGCTAGCTCAAACCTGACTATTAAAGGCAATTACACATAATACTAAAAATCTATTCAACTAAGAAGTTGCTGTTTACTTAGTATAAGCCTCATGTTCTTAAGTCTAAATCTGAGTTAAGAGAATTCTTCTTCAGAAAGCAATCATCCCAGAATCCTAGGGCTCTTTTTTTTTTTTTTTTTTTTTTCTTTATGATTAAAGAATAGGCGGTCATAAATTTGGGACAAAGGAGAGGCATGAAAAAGGTAATATGGGGAGGGAGGAAAGAGGTAATCATATTTTTTCACTTATTTATTTAATCACTTTACAGCATGACTTGAGAGTCCTATCCTCATGCCCCATTCTCCCTTCTCCATCTCCTTCTTTGAAGAGAAGGGGAGGCCCCTGAGGGGTATCAACCCACCCTGGCACCCAAGTCACAGAGGAGGATTAAATGTACCCTCTCCACTGAGGCCTGACAAGGCAGCCCAGCTAGGAGAAAGGGATCCAGAGGCAGACTGCAGAGTCAGAGACAGCCCCTGCTCCCACTGTTAGGGTTCCCACATGTTGACCATGTTGCACATCTGTTACATATGTGTAGGGGCCTAGGCCCAGTCCATGTAGCTCTTTGGTGGTGCTTCAGTCTCTGTGAGGCCCCATGGGCCCAGGTTAGTTGACTCTTAGGTCTTCTTGTGGTGACCTTGATCCCTCTGGCTCCCTCTAACCTTCTTCCCACTCTTCCACAAAAGTCCCTGAGCTTGGCCTTTTATTTGGCTGTGGGTCTCTGCAACTGTTTCTATCAGCTGTTGGATGAAGCCTCTCAGAGGACAGTTATGCTAGGTTCTTGTCAGCAAGCAAAACAGAGTATCATTAATCATGTCAGCAGCTGGCTCTTTCCCATGGGGTGGGTTTGGGTCTCAAGTTGGGCCAGTCATTGGTTTGCTATTTTCTCAATCTCTGTTCCATCTTTATCCTTAAATTTCTTGTAGGCAAGACAAATTTTGGGTCGAAAGTTTTATGGATGAGTTGGTGTCACCTTTCCTCCTATGAAAGTCCCACCTGGAAGATGAGGTGGTGACTTCAGGCTCCACTGCCAAGAGTCTCAGCCATGGTCACCTCCATAGACTCCCTGGAGCCTCCCCTGTCCCAGAGATGTCTTCCCACTGAATTCTGTTCTCAGTTGTTTTCAGATTCTGGTTATTACAAATAAAGCTGCTACAAACATGGTTGAGCAAATGTCCCTGTTGTATAGTTGAGCAGATTTTGGATATATGCCTAGGAGTGCCATAGCTGGATCCTGAGGTAGCACTATTCCTAATTTTCTGAGAAAGCACCAGATTTATTTCCAAAGTGGTTGTACAAGTTTATATTCCCACAAGCAATGGAGGAGGGTTTCCCTTTCTCCTCTAGGGAAGATGCTCAGTCCTCATCCAGAAAGGCAAAGGGATAGACCTCAGAAGATAGAGAAAACAGGCAACAGGACAGGAGCCTTCCACAGAGGGCCTCTGAAAGGCTCTACCCAGCAGCGTATTGAAGCAGATGCTGAACTTCGGGCAGAATGCAGGGAATCTTATAAAAAAAAGCAGGAGATAGATCTGGAGAGGACAGGAGCTCCACAAGGAGACGAACAGAGCCAAAAAACCTTGGCCTAGGGTAGCCTGCAGAGACTGATACTCCAACCAAGGACCATGCATGGAGATAATCTAGAACCCTTGGGCAGATATAGCCCATGTCGGCTCAGTCTCCAAGTGGGTTTCCTAGTAAGGAGAACAGGGGCTGTCTCTGACATGAACTCAGTGGCTGGCTCTTTGATCACCTCCCCCTGGGAGGTGCAGCCTTACCAGGCCATTGAAGAAGACAATGTAGCTTGTCTTGATGAGACCTGATAGGCTAGGGTCAGATGGAAGGGGAGGAGAACTTCCCCTATCAATGGACTAGGGGAGGGGCATAGAGGGAGAGAGATTTGAAGGGGCTGGGGGGGGGGGCTACAGCAGGGATATAAAGTGAATAAATTATAATAATAAATAAATAAATAAATAAATTCATAAATAGAAGAATCCATTCCCTCTTGGGTTGCCTCTCTGTTGTTACAAGATCTCTAAATCTAAATGTTGCATTATTGAAAATATCTAGATAATTCTAGGGTAGGGAGGACCAACACAGTGAATATGACAGCATTTTTGTAAGTTTATGATACAACACTAATCTTGGAATTGTGGCATTAGTCTGTCAGGCACACTTTGACCTACATAAGGAAGCCAAATGTCGTCAGAACTGAGCTTTAATCCTCCAGCCTCAGCTAGTTCTTGTAAGAACTGTGCTGCTCTTGGATTCATTGTCATCTGCTTCCACTTATCCATTTTTATCTGTTATCTTTAACTCTGGTGATTCAGAAAGACCTTCAGCTCAGGGCCCAGTATATGAGGATTTTAATCTTCATCTGATAAAAGTGTATTGTAGGAGACAAGGCGGTTGCATTGCTGTGCAAATCAGTGCGTCTTTGAGAATAAGTCACACCAGGGATGTTACTTGGACACTGTCTAGGCCTCTCTTTGCTGCTTGTCTGTGTCTGAGCCGTGTGGACTTGAGTGCACCTGAGTCAAGAGCCCTGTGCATGTCTCTCCTGCCTCTCAATGCCAAGGAAGGCTTCCGCAATGTCCACTCTCCTTCCCAGGAGATAATCTCTGTAGATAATCCTTTCAAAGACTGACTGCTATGGGAACAGTAAACAGATGAGATCAGAATTTTTGTCAGGTTTTTTTTTCACTGTAGAACCAAAAAACCGTGAAAATACAGCATAGAAATTTATAGAAGGATGATACACTAAACACTTCCTTCTGTATAAAAGCAGAAAATTGTAAAATTATTAAATAAGTAATTATAAAATATAAGCATTGTTAACTGTGAGCATACAACAATTTTATGGATGTTAGACGAAAGGCTGGAGAGATGGCTTGTTCAGAGCGCTTACTGCTCTTGCAGAGGACCTAGGTTTAGTTCACAGGCAGCTTACAATCACCTAGAACACCAGTTTCAGAGGTCAAGCATCTTCTCCTAGTCTCTAACAGCACCAGGAGCACACACAGGGCACATACATACATGCAGGTGAAATACTTCTAAAATAAAAATAAAAGAGACCAAGGACTTGAGGTAACTCATGGGTACAAGTGCATGCTGCACAAGATTAAGTTTCAGATACCGGGCACCCATGTGAGAATCACAGTGCAGTCCTGTGTACCTATAGCCAGCCAGCACTGGGGCTGGGGACATGGAAACAGGAGGATTGCTGGCGCTTGTCAGTCAGCTCCAAGTTCAATGAGAACCCCTGCCTGAAAACTAAAGATACGAGAAGACCTCCTTTGACTTCCACATATGCACACATTATACAACATACTCACTACACATACACACGCATGCACCCCCACACACATGCACACACATGAGCATACACACACACATGCACACACACACACACACACACACACACACACTCACTCACTCACAATGAATTTTACTTTTAAAAGAGAGCTGACTTGTGCCTGCAGGCTTGCTCAGCAGGCAGCAGATAAGGGATTGGCCACACACAGTCTGGGGACAGTTTTGCTGGATCCTCATTGGAAAAAAGCTACAAAATGCTGCTCTTGATCCTCACTGAACTGTAAATACATAAGCGCCATCACCAGTCCTTCTCATCGCCCCGCCCAAATGCCACCTTCAAAATAAGAACCGACAACAAGCACGCTCCCATAAACAAGGAGATGCCCAAATCAAGTGTAGCCATGCGGAGGTCGACTAACATCAATAGGATGGCAGGCTCTAGGGACAACCTCAGGTTTTGTTAAACTGACTACCTTGGTTCCCTGGGAGAAAAGTCCTCAGCTCTTTCTTTGTGAAGTAAATTAGCATCCACTTCATAGCGAATACTGTGTTAAAGTGTGGATCAGGCACCTATCATGTGGCAAATGTTGAGTAAAGTATTACTATGGTTGTTAAAAATCCACGAGCAAAGTAAAAGGCATGAGACTATACTGTGGGTCCATTCTTCCGTAACACACTCGGCAGCTGTAGCTTCATGTCTCATCTCCAGACAGGGAAGTTAGAGAGAATGCTCCCTGTGCCTCAGACAAGAATATACAACTAAGATGAGATGTGACTGGACTGTGAAAGTTGTCAGATTATACCTCTTTCCCAAATGTATACAAGGTTAAAGTTTTCATCTGCTTTTTCATCTGCTTTGTCTTCATAGCAAAGAGCACATAAACAATTTATAGAAATTTAACACAAATTCAGAATCAGAACCATTTTTGAAAAATGAGAGTAGAATGTCAAAGAGAATTTCAAAAATAAAAGCAAGATCCAATGAACCAAAAGTAATCTGCAAAGGAAGCTTAAACCCTGGCCCTCTTGAAGATGCATGTGTTCTGCTATATGCCACACGTTTCTTTGGGAGGTAGCTCCACCTTGGGCTTAGTTTAGTTGCAAAACAATCCATCACTCTGGTTACCTTGAAGTCTTGAAACCAGTGGTCTTCAACCCATGGGTCTCGACCTTTTAGAGGTCAATGTTTTCACAGGGGTCACACATCAGATATTTACATTATAATTCATAATAGTAGCAAAATTATATTTATCAGGTAGCAGCAAAATAATTTTATGGTTGTGTTCACTACAACATGAGGAACTTCATTAAAGGGTCTCAGCATTAGGAAGGCCGAGACGCAGCTGCTGAAACCCCCTCTTCTCAGAGAATTCAGTGGTAGTATTCATAGTCCTACAGTGTTTTCATGTCACAGGGCTTGTTTGTCTATACTGTTTGTATATACTATGTGTAACAATAGTATACAACGTGGAACTGTTTCTACCCTAGCAAAGCAATGGATTCACATGGTTCAGTCTCTTCTGCTGTAAGTTGGATGGATGCTGTCATTGGAGGGCTGGGGATACAAGGAAGTAGACATATAAAAAGAGATTTTTGTTAAAAATTTTTACTTTACTTCATTGAAGTTGTATCGCAAAGCCAAATGCTAACCTACTTCACATGGAAGGATTTAAACAATCTTAGCCCTGTTGAAAAAGCAAGAAGCTCTTCATTGTCTACATTAGCTTCATGATCCAACTGCAGAAGAGTGTGCCAAGGAAGTCTAACCAGTAAACGAGACAAGGAAAGCAGGGCATTCTGCCCACTATGCCAGCATGAAAGCCATGTGTGAAATAGGTGAACAAGTTATCCTGAGAGCAAGACCAGGCAGTTACCTGTCATGCAAAATGCTGGATTTTCAGTCTTCCTCAATATAATTCACACCCCTTCAAATGCATCTTGTCCAGGCAGGTTTACTAAACAGCTGGATAAATCTATCTACAGGAATGCAAAGAGCAATGCAAACTATCATGCCCTTCTTTCCCATCCCTCTCTTCCCCTCTCTCTCTGTGCTCTGGAATTTTCATTAGATCATGACAATTTGACTCAATCCAGAAACATGCATTATATTTTCTGGCTCTTCTAGTTTGAAAAACAGATGGCCTTTTCTTTGGGCCCAGGAAAAAGGAAAACAAGTTGTTATCAAGAGTTTCTTTTGGCTTCTACTTCCCCTTTTCTAGTTTCCCACCCTGTGATTCCTTTATGAGCTGGTGTGCTTGCACCCTGGAGACAGTGAGCAGCCAGGAAACAGATCTGCAGCATCTTGCTGCCTCCAAGATCTATCCCTTGCCGTCTCCATCCGTCCTTACCCCTGCTCCCTATACCCAATGCTTAAATCAGAACAATATAATCCTAACCTGTCATTTATGTTCCTCTGAAATCACTGTTGCAAAACATGATATAAAAAAGCTGTGAGCCAACCTCAGAAGAGATCAATGCAGAGTAAACTATTTTCTATACTGCAGTTCCAAAACCCCACAGGGGATTTATTTTTGAGCAAAAATATACATGTTTGAAGGAGTTTCTTGGCCCAACTTTAATCACACTGAGTGAGATAGAGTCCAGTTTAAACTGGCTTTTCCTTTGTAATCTCTGTGGCATTCCAAACATTTCTACACATTAGGATTACATCATTTTTTTTTTCTTTCCCCCCTCTTCAACACAAACAGCCATTATATCCCATTTTCATGACCTTCAAGTTCCCAGTATCAAATTACCCAGCTGGTAATTTCTATCTCTCTCCGTTGCTAAGAGATGGCGAGGATCCAGACCAGACCAGTATTCTTAAACTCTGAATCTCAAGTTGCCATAGGACTGAAGTAAATTCAGCCAAAACACAAAAGAGACCAACATTTGGCAGCCAGACTGTGTGTCTTTCACAGCTGCAGGAGACAGTTGGTTCAGAGAACCTTGCTGCCATCTTCCTGCCAAGACACTGCCACGTTCCCATGCATTCTCATTTTCTACACAATGCCTCTCAGCAAAGACCTGCCATTTGCATTACAGAGATCAGCCTGTCTCCACACCACCTCTTCTGAATTAAGTTCCATAATCCCATAGCTAAAGACCTTTATTTTTTTTTCCTGGTACAAGCCCCCTTTTAATAACAATAGTAACAGAGAAAGTACTTGTAGGAAATGCTAGTGCGTTCACACTCCTTGCTGCCTGGATGTCTGCTCAGAGCCCTTATTTCACCAGCTGCTAGGAGCCGGCTGCTCTTGGGATCTCTCAGATGAGCCCTTCCGGGGGATTGTCCTCAGCTGCCTCACCCACCATGACCACATCTTCCCTGGGAGCTTTCCATACCCAGTGACCACTCCCTGGAGAGGGTACATAACTGGAGGGAGACACCTCAAGGCTCCCAGTTAAGAGCCTGAGCATCCACCAAGCTAGAATGCAGCTCCTCTGTTGGGCGATCCAGTTTCCAGATTCCCAGAAGAAATCCTCTCACCCCCAAGAAACCGTCAGAATGCAGAAGCCAGAACCCCAGGCCTGCCTACTTAGGGACCTGTGACAAACCTCAAATGTTGAATTTCTTGTAAGAACAAAAGCTACTAAGTTTTACACATTGAAGGATTATTTTTCAACTTAGAGCTCATAATTTGTCAGGCCACGTCATAGCTCAGGATCCTTAACATGCTGCAGTATCTGTGCTTCTGGGAGGGGTCCTGTAACAGCGTGTCCACTGTCCCGTCTGTAGTCAGTCCAGTCAGGTAGCCATGTCAGCAGGATTCTATGAAATGGAGAGGCATGGGACAGATAATGAAATTAACTGTGAAGACACTTTATACTCTGAACTGAGGTGCGTGTGTCAGTTCACACTAACTACGCAATGGAGACGGTTGCCTTCGTGGGAGGCATGGAGCTCCGTTCACCCCAATTAAGCGAGTGGATGTTGAAAGGACTTACGGGAAAGCAGAGGGAGGCAGAGTGCACTGGGAAGACAAGCGGCCTCAGGTTGTGAATCAGTCCTAGCTCACACCTGCGAACTTGGATTTCTCTGCTGACATGGAAGACAGCCCAGAGAAGGTTCACCATGGTAGTCTGTGCTTTAGGAAGCCGAGTTCTGCCACAGCGAATGTCACCATGCCCCCAGCAGAAAGCAGGGCCAATCCTGGGTCAAGCAACTTCCGCTTTCTTTTAGGCTGAGATAATTAGAGCCACAGAGATAATGCGATCACCCTAGCTTGTAGAACTGTGTACTAACTGCAGTGATTTTCATGACTGTGGAAACAATATATTTATTATTTTTAATTTTTGAAAATTTTAAAAGAACCGACAATATGTTACCTTGGAGTTTTAATCTGAAATGTTTAATAGCTATTAGTCCAGATATTAGAAAAGGGAATAATTTTGTAATATGTAAGAACCTGGCTTATCATAACTGTGCACTTACTCTCCAAACCAGCCCTGATCTGTACCAAGACTGTCTTGTGCTTTGAAGTCTATTATCTGAAATCACCAGATGATTAACTGTCTCAGGAAATTTGACTAAACTTGGAACGGTGTTAGATCATGAACCAATTGAACACTAGCCAAAGAAGAAACAAATGGCTAGAATACTCTGATTTTCATAGTAAACTTGCTAGATTTAAAAGTGGGAGAAAGAGAAAGAGACAGAGAGAATGAATTAAGACCCAAGGAAAGCCACACTTTAAAGTCTCTCACTTTAATACTGATAAAGTTCTAAGTGTTCCTTTGAGCTTCAGTGTTGAGGATTTAAGTCTCACCTCCTACTGTGGGTTCAAATCTTGATTCTGTCACAGTAGACTTAAATATTTCTGTTAGTGAATTCATGCCCTGAAATTTCACAGTCATCAGTTCCTCTCAGCTTCCTGATTCTGCAGAGATGCAGCTGACAGATAGGACAGGAGAGGAATGTACTTTCTTTGTTCAGTCGCTGGTGTGAGTCCCAGCAACAACCGCGACACAGTGAAATAATCCATGAGTCAGAGAGGAAAGTTATGTAACTTTCTCCAAGAATAAGATATCGTAGATCCAAAATTGTAAGGAAAGTCCTCAGTCTTGGTTGACTAACGTTTAATGAGAATGAGGGGAAGAAATTTCTAGAATGGCTCTTCTCGAATTTTATGTGCATCTGAAACCCTGGTGTATCTTTAGTGAGAAGGGTAGTTTGGAAGACAGGGCAGGGTGCAGACACCCTGCAATCCTCACACCTGCCCCGGGGCTGCCTAAGCTTCCAGAACAGAACCACACTGCTCAGAGGTGTGTCCAGCTTCCATGTCTTACATTAATTCCCACAGTGAAGGATTATGCACTCAACTAACTACAGAGAAGGATCGGTGTATGTATCAGTACGCATGTGTGGCATATTTTATCTCAAAGCTAACATTTTTATTTTCCAATGAAATAGCCCATAGATGCTAGGAGTTACTGGTTAACTTTACTTGTTCTTTCAACAATAATCTATAAATGGCAAAACCTTAATTCTCCCTAATATTATTGTAACATTTCTTAAATAATATAACATATGCCATAGTATAAATGTCCTATTACGTCCAGGGCCAGACTTATGTAATATCTCCTTGTTTCTGCAAAGTCCAACAGACTCTTTACCACTAGAAAAAGCCACAAGACATCAGCTGGGCCCTGCCATTCAGAGCTTTGCTGCCCTGAGTGTGCTTCTCTTCCGGAAGGGGATAATCTTAGATACTTGATTCTCTTAGCCAGCAAGGCCTGCAAAGATGAGGCTTAAAAGTTCATTTCTCTATGAACACTAGATGGTGCTGCAGAACAAGTCAATGGCAATTGTTCAGCAGCTTGCTCTTTCTGGGATTCAGTTAAAGATTTAGTTAATCACTAAATTTTGCCCTCTTTATTACAGATGAGGATCCAAATGATCTCAGGGTCGCAGTAGGCTTCTGGACATGTTTTAAAAGATTATTGATTCAGAACATTAATAATCTATTGGAAATTTAAATACCACATAATGTTTTCAATGTGTGCATATATGCTTTTAATTCTTCATAAATTACTTAGTTAATATTATTTGTCACACAGCCTATTAAACACAGTCACACAAAGGATGTTGCAAAAATTACTCTTGGAGATTAATAGCAACAGAAAACCCTTTGTTGCTTTCAGGGGCCTATTTTAAAGCCAGTTGATGAACTTTATTAGACAATGCCTAGAAATGATTTCCGGACACAAGATCTCACAGCAAAACAGTAAAGCACTTCCCCAAATTTGCATTAGTTCCCACAGTAAAAACCCATGAGTCAGGGAAGATTAACAAAACAGAGGAGTGATCAGCAAGTTTTCTAGTGGAATGCTTACTTAATAAGTTTACCCATAACATTACCCCAGAGTTGAAAACAATCTTTCCTACAAATTCCTGTAAGTAGAGAAAAATGTGAACTAATTTTGCAAAATATATATACGTGTGTGTGTGTGTGTGTGTGTGTGTGTGTGCATGCACAGTACGAGTGCACTTGTATGTACCCGCCACAGCATGAGTGAGATCAGAGAACTTTGGGGCAGTTGGTTCTCTCACTTCACCTTGTTTTTATGTCATTGTGGTTGTTTGAGTTGTTCTGGTTTTGAGCCAGGGTCTTCCTTGATGCTTCTGCCACTATTCTACATATGAGCTCTTGTGCATTCTTTCTGTCTCCACTTGCCATCTTGCCATAGCAGCTGTGAGATTATAGATGCCTTTTCTGACTTTGACTCTGGCAAAGGAACTCTGGTCATTAGGCTTGCCAGACAAGCCATGCCTCTAGCCCCCATTTTGAACTGCCCTATGTGCATGTTGAGAGCCAAACTCAAGTCCTCTGTGACAGTAGAACTTGTTCTAAACAGCTGAGCCAGATCTCCAGCCTTCCAGTTTCCCTCTCTGTTCCTACTTTATTAAGAGCCGCTTACAACCAATGGTCTGGGATGAATATCTAGAAACATTAATATAGATGAAAGCAATGTGAAATTTTTACAGCAAAAGCTTTTGCCCAGCCACAATTCAGGAACTTGGGGACTGGTGAGTCTGTCGAGTGTGTTATGTTGATTGTAGGGCTTTGATAAGGAGGAAACAGCATGGCAGTACTCGGGAAAAACAAAGATGAGAAGTGAGAAGACAGCAAAGTACACCAAAAGTGAAGAAAAATACCACTTCAGACTGCTTTCTGTCATGGTGGCATTGTAGATGGGTGAAGAAAGACCCTTATTCACTGTACCTGAACAAAATGCTGACATCCCAAACTGCCTTCAACCACATATAACTATTCACACAGGCCTAAACTTGAAGCAACAAGGTCCCTCCCCATAAGCATCTTCCAAACTAATGCTGTGTGCCTTGAAAGATATGGTTAACCTTCACTGTGCTAAACAGTATTGTCTAAGTGTTGTCTCTGAAGGCTTCAGTGTACTCATTTCCTGCATAAAGAGCAAGCATATAAGGGTGAAAACTAAAACTCCTCTGTGAGTATAGAGTATGGAAAGTTTGGGACATAAAATTAGCTTTTGACACCATCTCTTCTTGATGTCCTTAGCATTCAAGGTGCCAGAATTTTTTTCCAACAATTGTTAAGTAGAAAAAACACACAATTCTGAGTGTCTTATCTAGGTTCCCACTCTGCCATGCCCAGTGAAAGTTCCCTCTGCTGAGGTCAAGGCTTCGAGAGATGCACAGATGCCTCTAGAGAGAGAGGGAACAAGGAAGGGTCCCCAGAGCACAGCCAGCAGGAGAAAAGTCACTTTGTGAGTAGAGGGAGGAAGACCAGAGAGAAATGGCAACAGGGAAGAAGAAAGCAAAAGATAAAAGGGGAAAATAAAAGCAGGGCAGAAGGAAAGAACTGAGACATGACCCTAAGTGTGAACTGAGCTGCGGGGATGGCAGCCGGGAAAAGTAAACCAACCGAGGAAAAGGCCCAGCTCTGATAACGTGATCAGACAAGCGGTGGCCAAGCGGTGGCGGTAAGACATGGTGTCTGAGGAGGGGCCTGGCTCTTGATTCCAGCACCGTACTTACATGCTCTGGGGCAAATGATCACCTCTTTAACGCTACTTCCTGCCTATGTGGATGAGAACATTTTTGTTACAGGTTTATGAGAAATCTTACATAATTTTTAAAACTTTTTTATTATGGAAATTTTCGAAGATACAAAATCAGTGTAAGAAAGAATATCAAATATCCATGAATCTGTCACTGAGCAATAATGGATAAGGTCTCACTTTATCTGAGTTCCCTGGGCCTCCAATTATGATTAATCGTACTAGTAAGCAAACCTTAAATACACTGGTATTTCGGTGCAGACTGCTAAAATACAAGGGCCCTGCTTTGTAACTATAACCACAATGTCATCTATTTAAAATTAACTCCTTTTCGGCCTCTTCTGCGTTCTATTCTATTTCCCCTTCTGAGTGAGATTTAAGCATCCTCCCTCTGGCCCTTCCTGTTACTTATATTCTTTGGGTCTGTGAATTGTAGTATGTTTATCCTGTGCTATATGGCTAAAATCCACATATAAGTGAGAACCTACCATGTGTCTCTTTCTGGCATACCTCACCTAGAAGATGCTATTTTCTGGTTCCATCCATTTGCCTACAAATTTCATGATTTCTTTGTTTTTAATAGCTGAGTAGTATTACACTATGCAAATGTGTCACAGTTTCTTTATCTATTCTTCACTTGAGGGACATCTAGGTTGTTTCCAGATTCTGACTATTGTGAATAAAACTGGCAGAGCTGGAGGCTTGCTCATGTTTGTGCTTCTCTTTCTTCATTCCTCTTTCCCCCACCCTTCTCAGAATGATTAATATACGATAGTGTGTGGTTTTGGCAGGACAGTTGCATATAATGTCTTCATTTTTATGATTTTTTTAGCAAGTAGTATTCACTGCCAGCTGTGCTTCATGGATGTTTCCCTACTCATTCTGATTACAAAAGATCCAACAGAAGGCTCATGGGAACAACATATCCTAATTTCTTTCAAGTGTGACTGTGGTGTTGAGCCCAGAAAAGCTGAATCACAGGCTTGGATTTAAATCACTTACAGTTTTACTTGAGGAGCCTTCCACAAGACTGAGATGTCCCTGCTGGTGCGGCTTCCTCCCCAGGTGCCCAATGTTCATGTGTTGGATCTTCCTGGCAATATGCCTGTGCGGATCACGTCCTCAAATACTTTTATCTGTTTTTAAAACTAAGATATGGTTTATATACAATATAATTCATCCTGTTAGTGCAGACTTTGGCAACATTGCTGAAGATAAACTGCAGTAAGAGCAAGATACAAACCACAGTGTCTAGCTCCTAGATTTTTGCCATTTTTAGAATGTCGTTTACATTGAGTCACACAGCAGGCAGTTTTTCTCGTGCTTGACATAACTCATGGAGTACAATGCTTTGGGGATGTAGTACTGATGGTTCTGCACACACAAGTAGTTCATCTGTATTGTCCTCAGTGGGCCCTTGTTATGGGTGACAGTTTCTTTTCTTTGTTCTTGTTGTTTTCTTTCTTTCCTTCCTTCCTGTCTTCCTTCCTTCCTTTTTCTTTCTTTCTTTCTTTCTTTCTTTCTTTCTTTCTTTCTTTCTTTCTTTCTT
>NW_026590701.1:1787003-1950760 GCF_907164565.1 Psammomys obesus
TCTTTCTTTCTTTCTTTCTTTCTTTCTTTCTTTCTTTCTTTCTTTCTCCTCCAGTGGGTGGGTATTTGGATTGTTTCCAGGTTGGTGCTGTTAGGAGTCTGCCTTTCCGCCAGTCATCTGCTCTGATTGTGTGCTCTGTGTTCCTCCCTTCTAGCTTAGTTTCCTTTCCTAAAGTCCTTTTTGTCTTTCTCTTCCTTACTTCTTTCTTTCCTTCCTTCCTTCCTTCCTTCCTTCCTTCCTTCCTTCCTTCCTTCTTTATTTCTGTTTTTTCCTTCTTTCTTTTTCTTTTTCAGATACTGACTATACAGCCTGAGCTGCTGTGGACCTTATATAGACCAGGCTGACCTTGAACTCAGAGATCTACCTATTTCTGCCTCTTGACCACTGGAATTAAAGGCATGCATCATCACACCCAATTTACTTCTTATTTTCACTGAGTTTTCCACCTGTTTTTAAAGATCTTCCTTCCCTGTGATAATGACACTTGAGTTGTCTAAATTTGAGCATGCGTGTATATGCGCCTGTGTGTACGTGTCTGTAAATAAACTCACAGAGGCCAGGAGCTGACACTGGCTGTCTCTCCTCCATCTTTTCCTACCTTATTTTCTAAGGCTCTTTCAGTGACTGGCTAACCTGACTGGCCAGTGAGGCGGATGGAGTCCTCCTGTCTCTGGCATATGTGCTGAGGTTACAGGCATGTGCTTGTCTACACAGATGCTGAGGATTTGAAGCTGGGCCCGCTTACCCAGCAAGCGTCTTACCCACCAAGCCATCTTCTCAGGATTGCTTCCAATTCCTATTCATGGTTTTATTTAATAAATTCAAGCATTTCATAGAAGCTTCTGGCTCATTCAGAGGAACTGCATATCATCTTCATGATTATGGGAATAGCTTTCTGGCACGCTTTCATTATCTGCAAATACATTAGTACATGCTTCTCTTTTTAAAATATAACTTTGGTAACTGGCATCTCTCATTTTCTTTACTATGGGTGTGGTTACTAATAACACTTTAAGATGTATTTGCAATTACAAATAATATTTTAAATAAACTTTCCTCAGAAAATAACATATAAGGGGCTAGAGAGGTAGCTCAGTGGTTAAAAGTACATATTCATTTTTCAGGACCCAAGTTTGGCTTCCAGCACCATGGTAGGCAGCCCATAACTGCCTGTAACTCACCTCTAGGGGATTGGATGCCTCTGGCCTCTCTGGGCACCTGCTCTCATGTGCATTTATCTCCACATGCACACATACACATAATTCAAAATAATAAAAATCCGTTCTTTAGAAAGTAACACGCAAAGCTAAGTATAACAGCAGTAGCACACATTGATGTTCTCTATAGAAAGTACTAACCTTTTTATGTCTGAGAATTTTACAGTCAGATTTACCCTTCTTTACTGAAGAAGACACTGATGTGCTGAAATGCAAGTTTCTTCAAGTTTACAGCAAGGCAGTGTTACAACTCTGAGTTCCCAAGTGCACACTCAGATCACTGTCTTAACCTGAAGAACAGCCTTTTTGAAGCAGGTTTTTCTCTGCTCTTAGTTCTTCTTTAGTTAGTTAGTTGTTTGTGTGTGTATGCATGTGCGTGTATACATATGTGCATCACAGTATATATGGAAGTCAGAGGACAGCTTGTGGGAGTCATTTTTCTCCTACTATATCAAACTCAGGTTACCAGGCTTGCCAACAGATAGCTTTACTACTGAGCCATCTCCCAGCCTTAGTTACTTTTATTTGATTTTCTTTCTTTCTTTCTATCTATCTATCTATCTATCTATCTATCTATCTATCTATCTATCTAATCTAATCTAATTATAATGTCTCACTGTGTAGCACCATCTGGCCTGGAATTTGCTTGCTATGTAAATAAATCAGGCTGGTCTTGAACTCATAGAAATTCACCTGCTCCTTTCTGAGTGGTATAATTTCTTGACTCCAAGTACTTTGCTATTTTTTGTTTGTTTGTTTGTTTGTTTGTTTGTTTTTGAGGGTGGGGGAAGAAGGAAGAGGAAGAAGGGAAGGAGAGAGGGAAGAAAGAAAAAAAAGGGAGGGAGGGAAGGCGAGAGGCAGGCAGAGAGACATACTGGGATGGGAATTTCCAGTGGTTGAGTGCTTACCTAAAGCATGCAAGTGCTGGGATTGATCCTCAGCAGGACCAGGAAGGGAGCAGGACTGAGGAGCAACATTTCTGAACACTAATACTGCTTTAGTGACCTTTAAAATGTCATCCTGAAACGTTTTATATATTTATAGTTACTTTCCAATGATTTCCATTTACAACAATACATTCTCCATCAGGCAGATAAAGTGAAATGTAACTTTTCACCACTAAAAAATAACTCTAGCAGAGCTGACAGAATCTCTAAAATGCAAATATGTAAGTTGCTGAGATGACTAGTTCCGACTTGCCAGGTTGGGAAGAGAAGATCTCAAGAGGTCTCTGGTGGTCTCCAGCAGCAAATCTCTAGAGTCCCAGTTTTATCATTAGAGCCCATGGCCTCTGAACCGAGATAAAAATGTTGACAAAAACACTTCAGAGATGTCAGGTTTACAATACATGAAAGACTGGTGGTCCAGAGACCACAGACACTGTGTAGCTTCAGTAGGCGTCTGTTAGCCCTGAAGCAGGTCTGGCATGCTCACCACACAGGCGTCTGTCAGTGTGGGTCCACTTCCTCTTCCACGCTGTGTGGAAGTCTGGAAGCTTGTCCTAGGTTGATAGAAAGCTTGGGGGGGGGGGGGTTTAGCTCTACCTATTCCAGCGCCCTGCAGGCTATACTGGGGAAGAAAACACTTCTATCAGATTTACTGTATTAAGAACTTGCAACTAATCAAGGAAGTTGTTTGTGAGCTGCTCTACCCCACAGCAGAGCCACCTAGTGTAAACAGCCGAGCAGCTATGGTAAGATTTGGAATCCCCATGGCTTAACTTGACACTGCTAAAAGTGGCATTGCCAGTGGAGCAACACTCCCTTCTATCGCCAATGTGTGCTGAAGCCGCCCCTTCCAGACAGCATTTCCTGAGACAAACTCAGTACATGATACTGTTCTGTTAACTGCATAACCCAGTTAACTCCATAACTCTGTTAACTGCATAACTCCAATCTGGTGTTTATGGAGAAATTCCTTGGCTAGCTTTCCTATTATGACCAAGCTTTTCCTTCAATAAAATGATTGGTTTAAAAGACTGTGCCTGATGGATAAGCTACATTTATTTGAAACTATTCTCTTTTTCCATTTAAGTTATGAGAAACATAATGTAGCTCAGAGTTCCCTGACCAATATAAGAAGTACTCATTACATCAATGATGACATAGGTCCAGAAAACAAAAGGAAAAGGTCAATCTATGACTCCATATCAAGGATAAATAAGCAGTTTCCATTAAGCATTTAAAGCTTCTGAAAGTAGTTTGAAAGCTATTATTTATTTGAGGATCTCAAATTGAAAATCACTATTTTGATATTCAATTATTTTTATTAGTGCATGTCATTCCCCTCTCTTGGGTAAGATAATTATTTGATTAAAATGTTTATCACTATTAGCATTAAAGAAGTTGCAGGTCCATTAAGAATTATTTTTGAGGTTCATGGATATGATCCAATTCTTCAGCTCTGGTCAGGCAAATCCTGTTTTTTACCCACAGAAAAATTAAAGCACCTAATTTGAGACAGGCATTTTTTTCCAGACATTGGAGAAAATGGTTTTTAGTTAGTATTTTAGTCGACATGAGTCTCACATAACATCTTCACACATGTATCTTACTTTTCTGCTATGATAGAACACTACGTCCACAGCAACTTATGAAAGAGAGCATTTAATTTGGGGCTCACAGTTCCAGAGGGCAGCAGAGCCCATGAGGCCACACCCAGTGAAGCATTCTAGAAGCTTATCTCGCTGAATGAACAGTCTTTTGGAAGCCTGACCTTCACTTGGCTGTCTCCTTCACTGACGAAGCTTTTTAGTTGGACACAATCTTGTTTGTCAGCTCATCACTATCTCCTGAGCTTTCAGAAGGGTCTTGCTTACAGCTGAATCTTGAAGTGTTTTCTCTAATTTTGTCTTGCTAAGACTTTGGCTTATTTTGAGCTGACTTTTCAGAGTGTGAAGTAGGGAGTTTTCTTGTGCAGCTTTCCAGGGTTCCCAGCTCCACTTCTGACAAAGATTGTTATTTCCCCAACATAGATTTTTGTTGCCTTTGTTGAAAATCAGAAGATGACAGTGGCATGTGTTTATTTCTGGGTCTTTTACTCTATAATTTCTATTCTTGTTTTTTTTTTTTAAGTTATAATTGAACTACATTTCTCTGTGGCATAAGGACAATATTTTTACTTATTTCTTCCTTTTGAAAGATTTTCCAAATAAATACAATAAATACAATAGTACTAACAATATTAAAAGCACTGTAGGACCAAGCATCATTAAAGTTAAACTATGCCAAGTGTGGTCTTTTTGCACCAGGCACTTCAGTCATACCCAGACAGACTGTCATGTATCCTACTGACATCAGCCCTCTGTCCCAAATGCACAGATGCATTGGTCAAATCTTAGCCATTTCTACCGTTCAGAAACACATATGGATCTGCCCTTCTCCATGTGTATCTACCACACAAAACAAGACAAAACAAAACAACACCAAAAAAAAAAGTAAGAACAATGAAACAAAAGAGCACCTTTGTCTCAGAAAGAAAGAAAGAAAGAAAGAAAGAAAGAAAGAAAGAAAGAAAGAAAGAAAGAAAGAGAAAGAAAGAAACTGGGTATATGTAACAACAACACATCCCTCCTTACCTCTCACTCTCAGCATTTCAGCTCTCCAAAGTCAGTGACCTTCCCCACCCACCACTTCCCATCAGCAGACAGATGTCAGCTCTTTAGGGTTTACATTGTATATATTTTAAAGTGACTTCAGGACAGGTTGTAAGTGTTATGCAACTTAAAAATAGGGCAAATTGAAAGGAGATAAAGAAGGCAAAGACTATAAGGTTGAAGTATAAGCCCCTTCCCAGGTCAACATCACAAAGGTAAAAAATTGTGAGGTGAACTAGTTCTGCTTAAGGAGAGGGGAAATGATGAAAAGGGCAAGTAAACTAATTTTTGAATTAATGTTCAAGGGGGAGATTTTGGATTTCAGAACAAGCCATGCTTGATGACTATTGGGTAAAGCCACCAACATAGTATCTCAGTGGAACCTTCTATCCAAACTATCAAATGGCAATGGCTGAATGTTCCAGAAAACACCCTATTTTTGAAAGGATAGGAGAAAACAATTTAGTGAAAAGGAAGCTCCGATATTGGGGAAATAACTAGCCATGCCAATTTTATAATTATGTGCATTTTAAAGCTCTCTCTATTTGTGCATGCATGTGCGTGTATGCGTGCGTGCGTGTGTGTGTGTGTGTGTGTGTGTGTGAAAGCCAGAGGAAAGCCTGTGGCTGTCTGTTCTCTCCTTCTGCCATGTGGGTCTCATGAACAAGAGTTATATCAGGCTTAACACTCATTGCCTTCTCTCACTGAGCCATTGCACAAACTCCATTATGTGTTTTTAAAACTGTATAGAAAAAGATGAATCCAGAATAAACAGCAATTTATTAAATCAAATGCACCCAAAATGTGTTATTTTTTATCTTTTCAATTCATATAAAAATCGCATCTTTGCTATGACGTAGTTTCACCTTGGTTTGCTGGAACAGACCATTAGTCCATTATTTCATTTTCTACTGCTTTATAGTTGAAAATATTAGCAAGTGTGAGACCTAGAATGCCATATATGTAAAGCCTTAAACTGTAGGGGTCACATGCTGTTGTAAAAGAAACTGTTTTCCACCTAGAAGCCTCAGAAGCCTTTGGTGTCCGATAGAAAAATAGGCACTGTGACTTTTAGCATGTCAGCAGTTGGTCTCTAGAGGGCCTGACGATTCTGAAGGTTAGAGTTACTTACTCCTCAGGAGACCCAGATGCTACATAAACAAATAAAGAAGGCCGGAGAGGTCAATTCCACAGCTGCTCAAAGCGCAGAAAACAAATGTCCGTCATGCTCAGTCACATACGGGACATCTACATCAGACCCCTACTTTTCTCAAGGCTCAGGGTCCATCGAGGAAGTTCATGGGAAGACTTTAAGAGCCAGAGGCCAAGGAAGACTGGAGTGAAATCATGTCTTCTGAACTTGAGCAGACTGTCGCACTCATGAACTCACAGTAGCTGTGGATGTCTACAAAAGACCTCCAACGGTCAAGCCAGTCAACATGCCAGCACAGAGTTGGGAGGGGCTCATAATCCCCCATCTGGGGAAAACAAATTAAGTCTTGTGTGAATATTCATTTTCCCATTTTTATCTTATTTTTTATTTATTACAATTTATTCACTTTATATCCTATCTGTGGCCCCCTCCCTCATCTCCTCCCAGTCCCACCATCCCTCCCTCTTCTCCTCCTATACCTAGCCCCCAGTCCACTGACAGGGAGGTCTTCCTCCCCTTCTATCTGACCCTAGCCTATCAAGTTTCATCAGGACTGGCTGCAATGTCTTTCTGCTCCCTTTACTAGGGAACCTACTTGGAGACTAAGCTGACATGGGCTACATCTGAGAAGGGGGTCTAGGTCCTCTCCAGGCATGGTTCTTGGTTGGAGTATTGGTCTCTGCAAAGACTCCTGGGCTCAAGTATATTGGCTCTGTTGCCCTCTTTGTGGAGCTCCTGTCCCTTCCAGGTCTTTTATCTCCCTCTTCTTCATAAGATTCCCTGCACTCTGCCTGAAGTTTGGCTACGAGTCTCTGCATCTGCTTCAATACTCTGCTATGTAGAGTCATTCAGAGGCCTTCTGTGGAAGGCTCCTGTCCTGTAACCTGTTTTCTCCCACTTCCAATGTCTATCCCATTTACCTTCTGAATAAGGATCTTCCCTAGGGTTCTCCTTGTTGTTTAGCTTCTTTAGGACTATAGATTGTAATATGATTATCCTATATTATGTGTCTAATATCCACTTATAAGTGAGTATATACCATGTGTGTCTTTCTGTTTCTGGGTTACCTCACTCAAGATGATCTTTTCTAGTTCCCACCATTTGCCTGCAAATTTCATTATTTCCTTGTTTTTAATAGCTGAGTAGTTTTCCATTGTGTAAATGGACCACGATTTCTGTATCTATTCCTCAGTTGAGGGACATCTGGGTTGTTTCCAGATTCTGGTTATTACGAATAAAGCTGCTACAAATATTATTAAGCAAATGTCCTTGTTGTATACTTGAGGATATTTAGGATATATGCGTTGGAGTGCTATAGCTGGATCTTGAGGTAGCACTATTCCTAATTGTCTGAGAAAGCACCAGATTGATTTCCAAAGTGGCTGTGCAAGTTTGCATTCCCACCAGCAATGGAGGAGGGTTCCCCTTTCTCCACATCCTCTCCAGCATGTGTTGTCCCGTGATTTTTTTATCTTAGCCATTCTGGTGGATGTAAGATAAAATCTCAGGGTCATTTTGATTTGCATTTCCCTGATGATTAAGGATGTTGGGCATTTCTTTAAAGTGTTTCTCTGCCGTGAATAGGCATTGTTGACCTGGGCACAGCTATGTCAAGGACCCCAAAAGACCCACGGGGTGGCAAGGCCTTCCCTGGGCTAGGCTCCTCTGTTCTGAGTATGGATATTGATAATATGTATAGAAAGTGCCTACCTGTAGCTCCTCCTCCTATATTTATGGCCTCGAGACTGCTCCATTACAGAAACTGTCTCTTCCATGATTAGCTGATCTCGCCTCCTTGTTCAGCTGTATACCATAAAAGCCCTGCCTCCTTGTTCAGCCATGTGCAATAACCCTGCCTCCCTATTTAATGCCTACCCTCTCTTATATAAGTAACCATGCTGAGCTCCTGGAGTGCAGCAGCTTCTGCATGAGAGAGCACAGACTACCCCATCCCAGCTTTTCTGTGTTTCTCATTTCTTTAGTCCATTGCTCCTTGAGCTAGGTCCATCCTTGGAGCAGAGTCTGGTACCCACCTCCAGCTGGGGCACTGTGGGAAAGAGATGCAGTTTTCTTCAAGGCTGTGGTTCCTGGTTGGTCAACCACACATCAGTGGTTGGTTTTATAGGCTAGTCACAGTCTCCTGCACACCCTCCTCAAGGCTGCCTATTTGCTTGATTTCCTATTTATAAAGGGAACTAAAACTCAGATATGAGCTAAAACCAGAGCGTCTGAGGGCATCACCAAACTATTTTCCTAAGGAACATGGTATACGATGGCTGCCATTTGTAAGAAGCAGATTTGATTTGCGATTTGGACTAGAGAGTCACCATGAAAAATTCTGGATTACTGCAGCAATTTCAAGTGACCAGTAAGAATTTTGTGGCCTGACTTCCAACTATGTATTTTGAGGATAAACTAAGTAAATGTCAGTTATCTGTAGGCATAATGTTATTGTGCACTGTGTAAAGATTCAAATTCTGACTTCTGTGCCCAATCTGTCTTGTTGCAATCCTTGTTCTGAGAATCTTCTAAGCTTTGTTCCCCAATTGTCCGCTGATGTGTCAATAAAGCAGCATACCAGCCAATCAATGAACAGGGAAGAAGTGAGGGCTGGACTTCCTGCCAGCCAGGGGTGGAATAGAGAGAGAGAGCAAGTGGGGTTTCAGCCATAGGCAGCTGGAACAGAAAAAGCCGTAAAGTGCAAGTATCTCCGAGATTTATACTGGGATGAACGTGGACTAGCTTAGAGGGTTAATACAGACTTATCTTGCTCCGTTGTTTTGCAGTAAAGCTTATTAAACAAATGTAAGAGTTCAGCCTCAATTATTAACCTGCTATCCAGGTTAAGAGAGCAATGGCAACACAGTTTAAAAACTACCACTAGCAGTTGTCAAACACCGGCATAACTTTCATGTTCAAGACAGTAAAATCGTCTCCTGGCTGCACCCTCTGAACTAAGAGTGGGCATGACAGAGACCCTGGGTAGACAGCAAGAAGTCTAGGCTGTGAGATTCTACCACTGGCTAGGACCGAGACAGGGTAGCAGTTCACTTCTCTAGACTCTTGCCTTCTTGTTTATAGAAAGAACAGGATAGTTGGATGGTCTGTCCCCCATTTTCTTCCATTTTGACACCAAAACCAAAGTCTCCCCACTTCTCTCAGTGTCGTATAAGGTTCTCCCATCATATCAGGCCTGTGTCCACAATCTCAATGATGATCCTGAAGCTGTGGGCTCTGCCCCATGAGGGAGGCTCAAAGGCCACTTTCTACCCTGATCCGTGGTTCCCGAGTCCTTACAACTACCAAACAAGTTAGTATAGGTACCATAAATGGCAGCAGCATTTTATTTTAAAAGTATTAATATGTTTATATTACTTGTGGCTCATAATTACCTAGTAAAGGACATGGAAAGTACCCTGGTTGCTATTTTAAATTGAAAAGTTCAGTGACTCACAGGAGGCCAAAGGAGTGTACTGTCATTTGATGCATTTGCTAAAGGGTAACTTGGCAGTACGGACTAAAATAGGACAGTATATACTGATTCCAATAGCAAACTTTTAGAGAAGTATACGAGACAAATTTGCAAAAAATAATCAATTGTTTTCATAACGGAAAATATAAGCAATCTGTATATCCATCAATAAATTAGCAAAATAAATTAAGGGTGATCCAAGCAGGGCAATACAATGAAGCACTGGCAGTCAGAGCAAAGGACACTGGGTGGGAAAGTAGAAGTAGGCCGTAACAACTCCTTGCCTAGGAGCAAAGAGAGCAGTCAAGGCATTAGTCAGCTCTACACAATGAGACTGCGCATACTGAACGGTTCTCCGTGCTTCCCAGTCCACGCTGACACTCGCTACACTTAAGCTGTGAGCAGTGTGACTAAAGAATTGAATTTTTCTTAGTTTAAGTTTACTTTAAATTTAAAGAATCACATGTGACCAGAGGCTATCCTACTAGACAGGATGGTGGGGTAGACAGAAATGAAAAACATGTAAAAATCAACACAAACATCGTGAACAACAACAACAAAAATCAGCCCACATCAAAAAGATGGCCAGAAGATACAGAATGAATTTACTCAACAGAAACTTCACCAGAGAAGTTGCTGTGGGGGGGACCAGGGTGTGGCTTATGCGCATGGTTTTCATACTGTGCATGAGCGTGCTCCCTGGAAAGTTTCCTAGATACCAGTCCACGCATCTACAAATAAACGTGAGCATGCCAACAAAATGCATCTTCTGTGCTAGCTCGGCAGAACAGCTGTGAAGACGGGAGGCTCATGGGAGGAAACAGAAAGTAGAAGCTGGAGCACTGAAAGCACTGCCCTCCTTCCTGGAAGAGTAATAAATTATTCAACTCCCAGAATGGATTTGTAGTAATTAGGAAGCTTGTGTTTTCTACTTAGCAGCTTTGATTATACCAAAATGGATGAAGCAACAACATACCATATTTTCTCATATAGCAGCCAGCCTGAAATGCAGTCTTGAGAAGCCATGCAAACCATCCAACTGTTAACGTGATTTTAGACCTACGCAGAGCAAGGGTGGTGGTGAGGGGATCTGTCACAGGATTCCCAAGTCTGGTCTGTTTGCAGATATGAAGCCTTTCCCAGTCGAAAGAGGTTTTCATGATCAGATTATTAGACAGGTGAGAGGGAAAAATCAAGCTATTGCTATCACTTTTTACTTGTGCTCTTCCCAACTTGGGCTGTTAGCAATGAAACATAGTAAATGCTTTATTAAAAATTCAGGATTTAAAGAAGCTTCCCTGGGCTGGCAGCATAGCTCAGTTACTATAGCCCTCGCCTGGCGTGAACAAGGCTCCAAATTCAATCCCCAGTATATGGGCTGGGGGTGAGAAAAGAGCAGGAGTAGAGGGGGAAGGGAAGGAAGGTAGAGAAAGAAGAGGAAAAGGAAATGAAAAATAGGCTGGGGAGGTGGCTCAGTCAGCAAACTGTTAGCTTTAGAGCGTGGAGGCCTGAGTCCGATTCCCAGAACCTGCATAAAATCACCGGGTGCGATGGCACATGCGTGTGCTCCCCGCACTGGTAGGCTGACACATCCCTGGGATCCCTCGGGGTGGCTGGCCGGCCAGTCTAGCCTACTTCGTGAGCACAAAGCCCATGGGAGACCTTGTCTAAAAGGTGGACAGCAGCTGAGATTGCTCTCTGGCCTCTTCCATGCATAGGCAGACACGAGTATACGCTCACATGCACATGCATGCACACACATACACACACACACACACACACACACACACACACACACACACACACATTGCTCACCAAACACAAATTTAACAGTTTTATTAAGGATTGTATTGGCCCATACTGTACCATTCTTTTTATTTTATTTTGCTATGTATGTGATGTGTTTGTGATGTACACATGTGTGTGCCGTTAGACACACAACAAAGGGCCAGAGAAGGCCATCTGGTGTCCGGCTCCAGGACGCTCCGCCTTATTCCCCGGAGCCAGGGTCTCCCAAAGAATCTGGAGCTAAGCTGGACCAGCAAGCTCTAATGACCCCCCCCCACACACACACACGCACACACTGCTGAAATTACAGGTGTACATGCACGGCCATATCTAGCATTTCCTATGGACTCGAAATTTGAACTTCCGTCCTCAATATTTGTTTAGCTAAGCAACCTTATCTACTGAGCTACTTCCCTATCTCAAATTATAGCATTCTTACTAAAACAAAAACAAAACAAAGTAACTTCTCGATTTCACTTTTTAGAGGAATAAAGCTCTCATGGCGATATAAGGAAAGAGAAAACTTCTGGTGTAGATCCACTTTGTAATATGAAAATGGTGTTTTAGGTGGTAACAGTAAAAATTACATCATCATTAATGCTGAGGAAGATTCAGAGACATCAGTACTATGTATAGGGATCTGGATGAGAATGACACTGATGTGAGAGCACTTTTATCTGATGGGAAATCAGGTTTATTTTTATCATTATATTGACTACAATTTCAAGCAACATATAGCCTGCTTTTTAAAAGCATGGTTAAAGTTAATTTTATTGTGATTTAATATCTAACAGTAATTATATAAGATTCTACCTATGGCTGGTAGTATATATAGTGTCCACAAGTCTAACACACAGGATCTCACTATTCACTACAGTCACTTTAGTCACAAAACTAGATTTACTAACACTTGTGTGATCTCTGAGAAATGGCTGAGTTCCACAGCAGTCCTTGGTTTTAACAACAGCCTTCTTTGTCAGGTGTCTGCAGCTAAGAAAATCAGGGATCACAGAAGTTACTGTATTGCCTAACAGAGACAGGACCAGAAAAAAACAGGCCTGCGACTGCATACCCAGGCATTTCCACTCAGCCTTACTCTTGGCATCTGGTCACCTGACACATAGGAGGGCAGAACAGGAATGACAACTCACTGCAGAATCCTCATTTTAGCACTGTGAGCTGCTGATACTGACTAAATAGTGAGTTTCTAATGCTCCCACGGTGCTTCTGAAATCTCTGAAGTGGTTTGCTCTAAATGAGTCATCATCCAGGAAGGAGGCTGAGACACCCCACAGACACCGTACACTACAGAAGACAGCGACTAGCTTTAAAAACACTCTCCATTGCCATGGCAGGCACATCCCTCATGCTTGGGACTTGGTTTAGGGCCTAGGAATATGGCTCAGTTGGTAGTATGTTTGTCTAGCATTCACAAAGCCCTGTGTTCTACCCACAGGATTGTCTAAATCGGAAGTAGCAGGGCATGCATGTAATCCTAACACTTGGGGAGAGGGTTGTGGCAATAGAATCACAAGTTCAGAGTCAAACAAAGCTACAAACACATTCAAAGCCAGCTAGGAATACAATGAAACCTGTTGCAAAAACAAAAATAAACAAATAAAACCAAAAAAGACTAAAGGAGGGAGGAAGGGAGAGAAGGAAGGAGGGAGAGAGGGAGGAAGGGAAAGAAAAAGGAAGGAAGGAAGACATTGTGATCTTCTGGCATAGTCTTTCTCAATAACTGCTAAGCTGTTTTCCTCTACCTACCTTTTCTAAGCTAGAGCTCTTTTTTCCAATTAAAGGGAGTGGGCAGTAAGATGGCTCAGCTGGTAGAGGTGCCTTGTCACCAAGTATGACAGCCTGAGTTCCACCCTGTCATCCACATGGTAGAAAGGGACCGACTCCCACAAGTAGTCCTCTGACTTCCATCACACATGCACACAAAATAAGTAAGCAAGTTAGTAAAAACTAAAACAAGAAAGCCTTTGGTGTGAGTTCTCAATGTGAATGTGAGCCAGTGCATGACTTATCCTTAGTCATTTACTGTTTAATGTTCTATCTCTAAGTAGGAAAAAAAAGTCTTTGTAGAGGGCAAGGGGAACGCAGATGTTGAATGGCAGACTAAGAAGTTAAGTATTTTGTTTGTTTTGAGAAGGGACTTCTCCTGTCAGCCAGGCTGTCCTCACAGTTCTTTCATGGTAAAGCTTTCTCTTGTAATCTCATTTTGCAGCTAGCAATGGAGGCTTTCTCAAAGCCACTGATGCTCAGGTAAAAGAAAAAAACATAATGCAAAGACGCCTGGTATCTATATTCTACTAAAACAAAGCAGTGCAATCTACTGAGTGTTCTTTCCACCTCTCTAGCTTTTCCCATCTGAAATCAGAGACCCGAAAAGGTAGTATGGTATGCCATGCTGGTGTTAACTTGAAGTCCTCTGTGAATGGGTTTAAGAGTCTTTTGAAGCTGAATAATGGTAGTGAATGCCTTTAATCTCAGCAGAGACATCTCTATGAGTTTGAGGCCAGCCTGGTCTACAGAGAGAGTTCCAGGACAACCAGGGCTACACAGAGAAACCTGTCTCGGGGGGAAAAAGTCTCTTGAAATAGAATATAAACTATTATGAGTATGTATGTGAAATGGTTTATAGTTGTCATCACAGTATTTAAAATATTACTAATAGAAAAAGATTTACTATAGACTAGAATTAAAAAGATTTACTTTCTGTGGCTAGATATAGATCATAACCCTAGGGCAGAACTGAACACTGTTATTATGCTAAATGGGTATAATGTTAAAATCACTCCTAATAACTTACTATTATATCTATAGATCATAGCACTTCTACCTAACTCTCATCAAAAAGTTTCTATAGTAGCTATGACACATAGACCATGATAAATATATATACATATATATAATTCATTGGTCAACATGCTGAGAACAAGACACTGGAAGGCTAAGTCTTAAGTAAGGTATTCATATTACCCCACCCCATCCAGGGCTCAGAGATCGTGGCAGAAGATGGAATAAAATGCTGTGAGAGCCACAATGGCAAATGACATAAAAGAAACAGTGTTTTCCAGACACAACAGGGCAGTTGCACACATGAACACACAGCAATTGTGGCCATCCTGCAAAAGCTCCAGCTACACAAAATCCCAGCAGAGTGTAGACATAAAATTCCAACATTAGCTAAAGAGCTATTGTCATTTGAGAGCTTCTAGAGAGGGAGAGTCCATTTTCTTTAACAATGTGACCGTTGGTAAATCAACCACATACTACATCAGGCCCCACTCCCAAGACTAGCTGGGCAACACAAACTGGACTTGATGGAGAAAGAAAAAAAATTAAGAAATCTCAAAGTTGGCTGGGAAGGGATGGGTAATGTTGGAAGGGGGTAGAAAAATGGATAGAGTCCAAATACATTGTATGAAATGCTCAAATGACTAATTAAAAATGTTTAAAACAACCAGCTTTCTAGTCCTAGCTCTACCACTTTCCAGCTGTATGATGAGAAGAAGGTGGAGGAGAAGGAGAAGAAGAGGAGGCAAGAGAAGGAAGAAAGAAAAAGGAAGAAAGATGGAGAGGAAGAGGAGGAAGAAGAAACAGAAGAAGCAGCAGAAGGAGAAGGAGGAGGAACAGGAGGAGAAGGAGGAGGGGGAGGAACAGGAGGAGAAGGAGGAGGGGGATGAGGAGAAGCAGCAGCAGGAGGAGAAGGAGGAGGGGGAGAAGGCGAAGCAGCAGCAGCAGCTTGTAGTACTGCTGTTGGCTAACCACTTAACTTCATCTGATCTATAGACATTTTCCTGCTTTGAAATTCAACCTTTGGTCCTAGACTTCATTAATGAAACCACCATGCATTCCTTTCTCACTTCTTCTCCATGCCCACCATTCTACAAAAGGCACAGTGTGCACGTCTCTCAAGGTACCTGCTGTAATCTGTGAAGCCACCGTGTCAACTGCCGGAAAGGACCACAGCACAGCATCCTCTCACCTGTCTTGGTCTACAGAGAATGGATATGTGGCTTTTAAGGCCGCCAGCTGGTTTAGGGAGGTACTAGAGGCAGAAACACTTCTTTTCCATCATTAAGTTCTCAGTTCACGAGCTGAACTGGTAAGAACTTTCAGAGAACTTTAAGATTTTGCTCAGCTCAAACCTTGGGTTACATTAATTGGGGTCTAGGCCTGGGGACATAGCTCTCTGGTATGAGACCCTGTGTTTGAATTCCAGGATTGCAAAAGAGCTATAAAACCAAAACCATAAACAACAAGAAGAAACTTTGGAGTCTGTTGTCTATGATGAAATTAGATTAAAATAGCAACACAACATTATTTTTAAAATGTCAAATTTTGATCTTAGTTCAAACCACGAATATTCAGTTTGCTTTGTCCAACTTTTAACTCATAAATTTCTATGATTTGCTAATTTAATATGCTTATGAATATGTTTTACTATTTCTCTGAAATATGATTTAGAAGTCATGGTTTCCCTGGTATGCTAATGTCATTTGTAGGAAGAGAAGAAGGAAATTTAAGATGATAATGTGGGAACTCAGCCATTCAGAGTACACACACAGAAAACACATTTGTGAAGTTTATACAAAGAAATAGAAGTACTTACTTGGCCCTAGAAAGCTTTAAGAGTTGCAGGGGAAGATTAGAAAATGGTTTAGGAAAAAGTAAGTAAGAATTCCAAGTCCTAAGAAGACACAGGTAGAGCAGACCTTGAGCAGAGTGGACAGGGAGGATTTCTGGTGGAGCTGCAGCCTGTGTGGCTGCTGGTTTGGAGCTGTGAGGACTGTCCCTGTACCTACACAATCCATTCTGCAATATCTAGTTGATGTTATTATACAAGGAAAAGCATATGAATATCTTTAAAATACTTCTGTTTAAAGTAGGAGTCTTTGGGGCCATCTTTGGCTAATCTATAAAAATGTTAATAAAATGACACATCAAATAAAATATTTTAGGTTTGATGAAGAATAAAATAAATCACATTGGTTTTTAAAATAAAAGCAGCCGTCATATAATTCTATTACATAAACATACCATGAATGCACAGTCTTTACAAATTTTGTGTAAGCTTTAATAAATGTGTTCTAGAAACCTGAAATACATTCATAGACTTGCATTTTAAAAGATGTATTAAATTTTAGGAAACCACATTAAATAGTTATGAACTATTTATTCTTATTTATGGTATTGTGACAGACAAAAATATATAGCTGCCCATAGAATGGTAGGAGAAACCAAACCAATGCTTTTGAAAACCCTCAAAAATAAAACAATGGCAAAATTGATGTCTACCAGCTTTGAGAAGAAAATTCACTATTTTTTTCAAACATTTAAAAAAATCTACAATGTAATTTATAAAAACTGAATAATAAAGACTATTATTAAAACTATAGACATTCATGATTGTACCTAACAGGAAGAGATACAAAGAGGCTACAAGAAGGCAAAGAGGTGAAAAAAGAGAACAAGATACGTAATCACACATACAAAGAATGTCTTTTGTGCTCACCTAAGCAGAAATTAAATGCTTTCTGACTGGACAGAACAGTGGCAAACAATGAGTAGAGGGAAGTAAGTTTCTTCTTCAAGGTAGCCATGAAGCTCATACTCAAGGAGACTCTAGAACTTCATTTACACCCCTACTTCAATCTGTTCATTCTCTTATCTATGATAAATTAAAATACATATAGATTTCACCTTTTCAATTTAAAAACAGAGAGTCTCCCCATCATATCCATTCATCTTAGGTGTCCAGGACAGGAGAATCTGTGTCTTATACCTTAACGCATGAGGGAAGGGAGGCCAATGCACTAGAAGGAATATTAGGCTCCATGCTCAAAAAGCATGGTGAGGCAGTCAAAGTGAGCAATGCCTAACCTTTTGAGACGTATTTTCCTCAGCTGTAAGAGCTGGTTGTTGTGAGGAACAAAAGATGAGAACTCCTAATTCACATTAAGAATTCTGTGAATACTACTGAACCAAACGCTCTCTAAGCAAAGAAAGGGTTAGCTCATATCCTATTTCAAATGGCTGCCTGTCTTAGTTAGAGTTTCTATTGCCCTGAAGAGACACCATTATAAAGGGAAACATTTAATAAAGGAAAACATTTAACTGGGACTGACTTCCAGTTTCAGAGGTTTATTCCATTATCATCACGGCTATGTGCAGGCAGACGTGGTACTGGAGAACTTGCTGAGAGTTCTCCATCTTTATCCACAGGCAGCGGAAGTGACTGTGTGCCACACTGGGCATTGCCTGAGCATATAGGACCTCAAAGCCTACCCCCACAGTGACACACTTCCTTCAACAAGGCCATAATCACTCCAATAGAGCCAGACCTCCTAACAGTGCCACTCCCTATGGGCCAAGCATTAAAATACCTGAGTCTATGAGGTATTGAATAGCCATTCCTATTCAAACCTCCACACTGCCTCTGTAAACATTTCTTCCTTTAGATCATAGAAATAGATGGCTGTTGTTGGTCAGTGATAATTAAGCCAACATTTGAAAGGAACAACCCAGAACACTCCTTAATTAAACTAATGCCAGTTTCAGACCTTCCTCTTTGGTATCAGTTTCAAATGACTCTATGATACTATGTATTTTAATTGTGTGTTAATGACTTCTTTCAAGTCTTGTAGTCTGTGATAATCCTCGTTTTTCAATATTCCTTTTGCTAATTAAAAGTGCACAGCTCAGCTATCTGGTAGGCTTCTGGAGCCACCTGATAATTAACACTCTCATTCTGAGTTCTAAATCAGTCCATGTGACTAAAGTTTATACACAAACATCTCCGTAACAATATGTAGCCAAACCCAACAGAGTTATTTTCCATATTGCCCTGCCCTTAGAGTTTATTAAATATTTGTTTTTATTTTATGTGTATAAAGTTTTGCCTAAATGCATGTATATGTACTATGTACATGCCTGGTTCCCAGAGAAGCCAGAAGAGAGCACTGGATCTCCTAGAATTAGAATTATAGACAGTTGTGAGTTGCCATGTGGATGCTAGAAATAGAACCAGAGTCCTCTGCAAGATCATCAAGTGCTCTTAACCACCTAGACATTGCCTAGGCCCTACCCTGCTCAAGTCTTAACCAAGAGCTACATGTGCTCTGTCTGTGCTCTGTCTAGCACTTATATCTCAAAAATCACACTGGAAATACATTCATCAATCAATAGCCAATAAGTATTCATTTAGCACTTAACCTGTCTTCCAGCATTGGTTGTGAAGTGAAATAACTGAGATAATTGAGATAGAGTTTTCCACACAGCCAAGCCTTTCAAGCACCAACACCCCTCAACCCTGCCTTCTGTATGGTAGGGATTGAACCCAAGGCTGTGTGTATGCTAGGCCAGCAATGACCCTTGAGCTGTCTCTAGTCCCTTTTCTTTTCATTCCTTTCCTTTAAAAACATAAATTACCTTGAGACAAAGTCTGCTAAGTGGTGTAAACTGCCCTCAACTTCACTGTTTAGCATAGCTTTATTGGTCAATTATATCACATATTATCACATGACCTATATGTTAATTATTGGGGAAACCTTTTACTAATAACATAATGAAACCACAGTCCTGAAAGCATTATGTCCTATGCCTGTAACTGTAACTGAAGTGCTTGAAGGAGGTGGAATTCAAAGTCATCCTTACTGCCTCGTGAGATTGAAGTGAGACTCTGTCTCCAAAGGAAACGTTAAGAGAGAAAGAATGAACAAACTTTTGGTTACTACGGGTATCCTCTTCCAAATGACAGACACGGAGGGAAAGAAGAGCGGCCCCACTACTTCTTCTCTAGGCCTTTCAGGAAGCACGAGGTTGCTCTTTGGCCATATTCGTATGAATCCACAAGAAGGGTAGTATTGCAAACACCAAGGGAATGGGCACTGTTCCCCAGGAAGTGCCCTGTAAGTGTCAGCCCAGCAGCGCTGGAAGAGTCTTCATTGCTTAGTATGCTGTGTGTACCCTGTAAACAAGCAAGGTAGGGGCAGAGGCAGCACTTGAAGAACAGAGGCAGCACCCTGAAAATGGTGAAGGAAAGTGATCGGAAAACAAAGGAAGCGAAGAGAAAGCTACCTGGGTTCAGTTTAAGTGGCAGCCTATTCCACCCAGAGAAGCGCACTTTGTGAGAAGTGACTGGAAGGGCCTGAGTGGCTGGAGCCCATTTCCTATGAATTCATGGTTTAATGTACAAAGGAAACAAAACACCTGGACTATAGAGTGTTTTCCAGAATTAAAAAGGAAAGAAGAGCATAAAAATGCAACAGAAAACACACTCCCAAGATACTCCATTACTTGTATGGATTCCAGCTTCTTTTAGTAATTTATAAGTAAAGGACATTCTTCATATTTGGAGGCCAGGATGCTCATGACCAGGCAGCAGCAGAATCAGTTCCTGGTGAGGTCTTGCTGATCTTGCTACCTTGTCACTGGGTCCTTACATGGTAAAAGAAACTGCCCAGTAGAGCCTCTATCGTAAGGTTAGTGATGTCATCAAGAAAAGGTGGGCCTGCTGTTACCACCTCCCAAAGTAAAACTTCTTAAGGAATGCCACAGGTGATTTTGGGGGAGATATATTCAGACCACATTATACATCAGTCAACAAGAGATTCTAGATTGGGAAAACCTAAGCTTTCTGCTAATCAAGCCCTGTTTAAAAGGCCATAATGCACAAAACAGTGCCAGATTAAGTTCTATGGCGGGGCACTAGGTCTTCTAAAACTTGAGTACTCACCAAAGATAGTGAAGTAATTTGAGAATGGCCTAAATCAGTGACTGTTAACATTGGCTCAGGAAAAGACATAACTTTACACCATGACCAAGAAGTATGTGTATGTAACTTTAATTACAATCAAGCTTTACAAAATAGCATTCACTGGCACAAATCCGTCTACTTCATTGTTTTAGTTATCTCCTAAAGCTATTTCACAACTTGCTAAATGGGCTGAGATCTTGTTCTGGAAAAATAATGGTTAAAAGGAAAATGTTTATTTTCACACACAAAAAACTTCTCTTCGCTCTCATTTGAGATATGCTGTGTTCATTCTGGTGGTAGGAACCGAACGCTTTGGACTTTAGAGTGAGGTCAGGCGATGTTAGGACCGGAATCCCCCAGGCCCCAACTACTCATGCCAGTAGTGCAGTTCACTCAGCACTGTGTAGGACAAGTCTGTCGGGAAGTGGGGTTCGAAGCACGCAACAGTTACCCTTGGCTGTTGCTTTCTGCCAGACAGTGGACCCTGGGCTCCACAGCTGTCACCTCAGGGTCACCACTGTCATCTTGGTCAAAGCGCACTGCTCCTCCTTCTGTAACAGAAACAAGAGAATGTTCTTCCCTCTGCTCCTGCTGAACAAAGTCTCCCTCAGCCATTCAGGAAGTCGCCTGAACCATGCGCTCAGCCTTTTCTCACTCCTTACTACCCACGCTGCTCGGTTCCAGGGCTGGGAATGCCCTGCACCACGACCGAACATTGCTCCTCGTGTCGTAGTGGCTCAGCCCCTAGGACCCACGATGACCACGAATCCTCTCCTCGTAGCCCTCATCTCTAGATTCGCATTTAGATCATCAGGCACATCTGCTGGGCAAATTCCCAGCTGTGAAGAGGGCGCGAGCCTTTTCCCAGGTGCCCCTCCAGACCCTATGTGAGTTAGCGAGTGTCTGGATTAACAACCAGATATCACACGCATCCAAGTCCGAATGCTTTGTAAACAGATATTTTATACAATAACTTTGAAAGTCAGGCCTGTGTCAAAGATGCAGACACAAATCTTATGTGGTGGGAGCTTGAAGTGGAATTTAGAGTCAAGAACTGATTCCAGTTGTCACCTCCAGACTTCCGTTTATTTATAGGCGACATCACCTATTCCAGCAAGGCCGCACCTTGCCTCGGCCCTGCTGTCGTGTCTTCAGGGACACAGACAGCATTCTCTCTGAGATGCTGCCTACTTGGCCGACTCAGCTAAAACTGAGTGTTTTACGGTTCTTGGCCTGTTTTTCTTGCACAGCTCAACTTTGAGGCCAGGGCGGGCGGGACGAGTGCCTGCACCAGCCTCAGCTTCTTCTCAGACTTCTTACCAGGGAATAGCCAGCAAGTAGGAGGTAAAGTATGCACACTGTGCATTCAGTTTTAAAAATAATGGAGAAAGGGCTCAGTATGTCAGTGTGGAGTTTTCCTGTGACTTTTTTTTTTTTTTTTTTTTTTTAGCCTTAAGGTTAGATTTTTCCCCCTTTCAGTAACACCACCCAGCCCCTGTGAAAACTTTGTAATAATAATTAGCTCAATCTGGAGGTTATAGTAAAACTTTCCCCCAAGAACGTGGAAATAAGGGAGATAAGAGTGGCATGTTGGTTTGAATAAGAATGCCCCCCCCCCCCATAGGCTCACACATTTGAATGCTCCGTCATTAGGGACTGGTGCTACTCCACAGGGATTATGTGGAATGGCCTCCTTGGAGGAAGTGTGTCACTAGGGATGGGCTTTGGGGTTTCAAATGCCCAAGCTAGGTCTAGACTGTCTTCCTGCTGCCTGTGGATCCATATGTAAAACTCTCAGCTACTTCTCCAGGACCATGTCTGCCTGTATGTCACCATGTTCCTTGCCGTGATGACAATGAACCTTTGAAATGTAAGCCAGCTCCTGTTAAATGCTTTTCTTTATAAGAGTTGCCATGGTCATGGTGCCTCTTCATAGCAATGGAATACCGACTAAGACAAGTAGTGTCTGAGAGAGAAACGTTAAGGCCAACACAATGACCACAGACAAAGTCACCTTCAGAGAAGGTAAGGCTGGGGATGCAAAGTGTGTTTGTTCTGATAGGGCAGGGGCAGGTGGAAGGGGGTGAGTGTCTGGGTAAAAGATCTGAACATATACTGGCGTGATGTATGTGTTCACATGTGTGCTCATGTTCATATATGTGTACATGGAGGCTAGTGCTCAACCTGGGGTGCTGCTCCTCACAGCTCACACACCTTGTTCTTTGAGGCAGGGTCTCTAACTAGGACCTGGAGCTCACAGATCAGGCCAGCCAGGCTGTCTGGCCAGCCAGACCCAGGGATCCTGTTGTCTCTGTCATGTGCCCCAGTACTGGGACTGCAAGTGCACGCTTCGGTGCTAAGATTTGCACGTGGGTTCTGGTGACTGAGCTCAGGTGTTTACACAGCAAGCACTTCACTGACTGAGTTACCCCCTCAGCCCATGAAAGCATATTTCCTTATCAAAATAATTGCCATTATCAGTCAGACACAAAGAGTTTCAAGGGTTTGGGCAAGCATATCCAGTTATGAAGTGTATAGAATTTTTGAGACGATTCCCCAGGCAATATCCTGAGACTTCAGATACACATTCACACTTACTACAGATTCTCACTAACAGGAGAACACCCCAAACATTTTTGGGTCTTGATGCAGCCAATGTTTTTGTCTGAGTTCAGTCTTCACGGAACAGGCACACCTCACATATGTTTTTGAAAACAAGCTGCCTGTGGGAAAGGAGGATCTGGACATCAATGCTGGGCCCATCTAGCTAGTCCATGTATGAGCTCCCACCCTTAGTTCCCCGCCCTGTTCTAAGCAACAAGGATAGAAAAGAACTAGGCATTCAATACAAAAACAAACAAATGGTACAACTGTATAAGATAAAAAACAGTGTCCGCATCAGAACTTGCTGGTCTAAGAATTTAATATAAAAACATTTGTTAATGAAGTTTTTTAAAAAGTGTCCGTTAATACAATGTCAGGGAAGACCATGTTGAAATGACTTAAAGCAAGCACTGTAAAGGTAGTGTGGGGTTTGTAGACAATTAGATGTTCCTGTGTGTGTGTGTTCCCTTCGTCAAACACAGAACAGGCCTCACCTTCTTGTTCCCAGCCCCTGCCTGATCCTCTCCCAGGCTGCAAGTAGATGTCAGAACCTGGCTGTGCCTCTGGCTAAGAGCCTGATGAGGATCCAGAGTCAGCTGTGCCATGGTGGGGAAACAGTCTCTAGGCAAAGGGCAGAAGACAAGCCGTGAGGCAGCAACTAGCATGACATTGCTCTGGGGCTTCTGGAGTATCTGGGTATAGACCAGAGCAAAGCAGGGAAAGCTGTGCCAGAAATGTAGGCAGTGAGGAGTCAAAGGAAGAGATTTAAAGCAAAAGAATGGCATAACTTGATGGACATAAAAACAAAACAAAACAAGCTACCAAGTATGAAATAAGCTGCAAGAGTGGTGAAGGTAAAAGGAAGCAAGATTCATAGAGGCTTTATGTACCCAAGCAAGGGCATGGCTTGGTGTGGTGGCAGCAGTAGTGTTAGACAGCAGTGAATGAGCTGAGGGCACATCTGGGGATGGGTTCCCTGTTGATAAGAGATGCACGTGTGGACAGAAAGCCATTCTTTGGCTAGACAAAGAGTGCTCACTGTATCTCAGGCTATTAGAGGAGGACTAAGAGTGATTGAGTGGACATCCCCAACTTGAGATTTTTGCACAAGCAGAGAAGCCAGGTAAGAAACTGGGCTTTGGAACATCAGGGAAACATTGGAATGGATAGACCAAATTGGAATTCCTCTGCACCTATCCTTTAAAGGTGGTCTTTAAGGTCATGGGCATTCCCAGCCCTGGTAGCTGCTTTTCACTGTGAGTTAGTATACCGGGTAACTAGCCAAAGCAGTGAATGTGAACTGGGACAACCGACCCAAGCTGGATCTGCTTGGCTGAAAGTCTTTCCTGGAACTACTCTACAAGGTTGTCCTATTAAGTCTCCATTAACACACTGCTCTGCCCCCATTACTAATTTTGAATCAATGTAGAATGTAAAAAGATGACATATTTAAACGTTTAAATGCATCAGAATTCCACTGAATAAAGAAATATTATACAATCAAGGAGAAGCTTACAGAAGCATGTTAGGGTTCAGAACTAGGCCCTTTGTACAGACCCTGGTAGAGGCCACATACACTGAAGCTTGCTGACTTTGGGCTCCACGGGGAAGGGCTCTGTTGTTACACATATTTGATAACAGAGAATGCAGTGAAGTAATTTAGTGGAACACACTCAGGAAAGTGCTAACAGAAATCCTAGAGTAAAGGTAAGGTAGAAAATTTCAGTCTATCACTGATCAGCCATTGACATCATACAACCACTGTCCTGACCTTGTAACTCCTGTAGCTCCTTTCTCAACAGAGAAGATAGACCACATCCTGAAACATAGCAATGACAGATATATAAGATGCCTTTTGAAAAGCACAATGACACCTACAAGGGGGAAAGTAGGTCTCCCTAGAGGTGACTCTCCGAACACTAAATATGTTAATGGCAGGAACTTTACATTCCTATTCTGAGTTAAAATTTAAGTTTCCATGTGTATTTTATTGATCTCACTAAGTTAAGTTGATGACAAATTAGCATTTAAGACCACTTAAAATTTAATAATGTTTTTAGCTGACTCTTCTAAAAGTGTGTCCATCTCCCTTCCTTTCTCTTAAAGAATTTACCAACTTCCTGTGCAAATGTGAAGGCTTTGGGGGCAGGTAACACTTGATTTGCCTTACAAACTCAATCCTGTATCAACTTACGGAAGCCACACACTAGCTCAGCACTGGGAGGTGTGACGGTGTCCTCTAACTTCTGGTTTACTTTGACCCCAAGATGCCCAGGGGCATATTCCTCTGAATAAATTATTTATGGGACCCAGTCACAATACTCCCTCTTGCCACAGGAAGAAGCTCACAGGAGCTGCCGTTCCACTGAGGCTGCTTCCTGCCATAGCTTTGCCACCCTGGTCAGTTAGTTTTTGCCATTTTGACACACGTTTGACTTATCTGAAATGAGGGAATCCCAATTGAGAAAATGTCTCCATAAACTCAAGCTGTAGGCAAGCCTGAAGGGTATTTTCTTAATTAGTGACTAATGCGGTGGGGCTCAGTTCATTGTAGGTGGTGCTGTCCCTGAGCTGGAAATCCTCATGAAGGAGAACTCTGGCTAAAATGCTCAATCCCCATTCAGAAAGGCAAAGAGAATGGACATCAGAAGAAGGAGAAAACAGGGAACAGGACAGGGGCCTACCACAGAGGGCCTCTGAAAGGCTCTAGCCTGCAGGGTATCAAAGCAGATGCTGAGACTTATGATGACCTTTGGGCAGAGTGCAGGGAATCTTATAAAAGAAGTGGGAAATGGTAAGACCTAGAGAGGACAGGAGTTCCACAAGAAGAGCAACAACCAAAAAATCTGGGCACAAGGGTCTTTTCTGAGACTGATACTCCAACCAAGGACCATGGATGGAGATAACCTAGAACCCCTACATAGATGTAGCCCATGGCAGTTCAGTGTCCAAGTGGGTTCTCTAATAAGGGGAACAGGGACTGTCTCTGACATGAACTAATTGGCCTGCTCTTTGATTACCTCCCCCCTGAGGGGGGAGCAGCCTTACCAGGCCACAGAAGAAGACAATGCAGCCACTCCTGATGAGATTTGATAGACTAAGAGCAGAAGGAAGGAAAGAAAGACCTCCCCTATCAGTGGACTTGGGGAGGGGCATTCATGGAGAAGAGGGAAGGAGAGAGGGATTAGGAGAGGAGGAGGGAGGGAGCTACAGGGGGAGGATACAAAGTGAATAAATGCTATTAATAAATATTTTTAAAAATGGGCAAAAAAAAAAAAAACCCAAAACAAAACAGACTGAGCAAGCCATGAGAAACAACCCTGCAAGCAGCACTCCTCTATGGACTGTGCCTGAGCTCCTGCCTCCGGCTCCTGTCTTGAGGTCTTGCCCTGATTCCCTTCAGTGATAGACTGTGTGACCTGGCAGTTGTAACCTGAAATAAAACCTTTCCTGCCCAGGGTGCTCTTGGTCACAGTGCTTTCTCACAGCAGCAGGAATGTCAGTAACAACTGTTGCTCCAAGCTGAAGAGGCTAAGCCAATCCACACTAAACATCGGGAAACATGCTTTCTCTCGACTGCACATCTTTCTTCTAGGCAGTTACAAGCTGTGGGTCATTCCAGTGTTAAGATAAGAATCTCTTTAGCTTTTTGTCTTACGGTGTTTAAGGTAAAAGAATCTTCCCTAAGACAAGATAACTTTCTCTATATACATCTATAGAAGCCCTATCTGCTATGTATTTTTTCCTTCAAGGACCCGGGAGACAGAAAAGGCTATGACAGGGTAAAAGTCACAGTATGCATTTTCAGAGCCCCTCATTTAATTGAACTCTCACAGCATGTTTAATCCTCACTGCTGTGACACTATCAAAAGGTCTGCAGAAGCCACAGACAGTTTTCAAACATCTGACGTTAGAGCGGTTGTTATAAAAAGCTCCTTTCTTCTGCATAATGCATTGTCTTTGGATGAAAGACACTCTAAAAGGAGAACACTGCCCTTCCCACCAGGGCAGAAACCACTGTTTGCCTCAAAGACAGCATCAGCTTCAGCAGACGGTACTAATCTCATGGCCTGCTCACCAGCGCAGCTCCATGCTCTACCGCAAGACTTTGGTTAAGCCTTTTGCAATCATTTGTAAGATCCTTTCATTTTCCACAACTGATTTCTGTGACATCGAACAAAAATACCCTTCCTATTCCTTGTAACTGCTCTATTCTTAAAGACCAGTTCCACTCTAGATAATTGGCACATGTAGTAAAACTAAAAAAAAAAAATGATCTGTGTTTACTATCAAGAATAGTGTTTTCAAATCTGTTACACTACTTTCCTTTTGGACTCTTCCTCACTGGCAGGTACAGAACTGAGACTTCTTTCCAGAGAACCTGCCTTACCTTGAGCTGAACTAGGTGCACATCCACATGCTTGCTGTCTACATCCTGCTGGACTGAGTAGGTCAGGTCACGGACTCTCTCTGAGGTCGTCCGGAGCCAGGTCTCAATCTCAGGCAAGTGCAGGACAATCTTCCAGTCGGCTGCTGTGTGCAGAGGGGGTGGCTTTCCATACTGCTGCTCAGCATCAACGTTTGTCGTGGCCTGTCCCCCCTCTCCTTCTTCCTGCTCCACAGTAGGCGTCATGTTGATGGCCATGGGTGAGGCATCTGTTGCCATGGGATCCGGGTCCTGTGCCCTCAGTGGGGAGAGTGTCACACTCATGGTTAACATGAAGAAATCTAAGCCTTACTTCCTTCCAAAACAGCTGAAAGGCAAAGGGAAATAGGAAAGCAAAGTCAGACTAGATCGCCAAATAAAGCAAAGATTCTTCACAGAAGAAACAGGGTTTCTAAATAAAGCCCAATTTCTAAATAAAGAAACCATTGCTCATAACAAAAACAGAAAGAGGTGTTTTGATCCTCTACTTTGTAGCTCCAAGACCCACTATGTAACACAAGAGCATGGTGGTACTGTATTACCAAATACCCATTTCCCTCATTTCCTTAGTTAAAAAAAAATACTGAGATTAAGTGTGAATATTCCTACCCAGAATTAAAAACTACAGTCTCTACTTCCTTTGCAGCCAGCTGTGGCGCTACAGCCAAGTTCTGGCCAATGAGAAGTGGAATCGCTACACAGAAATCCTGAGAGTTTTTTCAAGGGGCTGGCTGAACTAGGATATGCCTGCTTTCCCCTGTTCCTCCAGTGTACGTGGACTACATGGCTCAAGTCCTTGTACCATGTCAGGCCAGGAGATGTTCTAGGGTGCTCTAGGAGAAGATGTGAAGCACAGGACTAGGAACATGGGTCCAGGGAGATACTGAGGAGCCTTTCTGCCACTATTGTTAACTTGTAAAAGAGAACAAATTTCTATTTTGTTGAAATAATGATTAATAGGGCCTTTCCTACTCTATGCACCCAAACATCATTTTGATTAAAACCAACATATTTAATAAAGTAAAGGAGGAGGATGTTCTAATCACGAAACACTGCGCCAGTCTCAGCTATTGCTCATTCTAAAGAGTTAGATAGATGATAGACACACAGACAGACAGACAGATAGCATTCCAAAATGTTACTTTCTCAAAAAGTCGATTATATCAATAGTTCAAATTAATGCTGAGAAATTAATGCTAAACCCAAGTTACATTAATATAATATGTGGTTAAGTTGAAATTTTCAGAGGCTTTTGGAATTTTAAGAGTATTAAATGTTCCAACACACACTAGTAAAAAGCCTCCCAGACAGGAGAGAATAACACTTCATGTCATGGTGAGCTAACTTTGCTTCTGAGGATAAAGGTTAGTTTCTAACAATGGTCCCGCTATAAATTCACCTCCCTTCTAGAAGTGATGTAGCATAAAAAAGGCTTTGGCTCTTATGCTTTATAATAAATGGATGTTATTTCAGTCTTGAAGGCAGCTTCTATTCAAGGCCAAAGGATTTTTCTTTGTATTTTACAAGGTTAACTTGTGTTGTTGTTTTGTTTGTTTTTTTATGGTGTTTTATTTGTTTGTTTGTTTGTTTTAACACATTCAATTTATACTTTCATTACTGAAAAGTAGCAGATCAAAAGTTCAGAAATTTAATGTGATATCACAAAGTAGCTCGAATTTCATCAGATTCTTAATATTCTCTTAGTGACTATCTTTGCTTCCTACTGCTGTCAGAAAGGTCATGACCAAAGCAGCCTGGGGAGGAAGTAGCAGGAAAGACCTGTTTCACCATGAAGGTCACAGTCTATATCCTGAAGGGAAGTCAGGACAGGAACTCAGCGCTGGAACCTGGAGGCAGCAGCTGAGGCAGAGGCCATGGACGAGTGCTGCTGACCAGTTTGCTTCCCATCAGCCTGCTTTCTTGTATAACCCCAGGACCACCAGCCTAGGGGCGGCACCACCCACAAGGCCCTGAGTCCTTCCTCACTGATTATGAATCAAGAAGAAGCCTTGCCCACAGACCAATCTGATGGAGAATTTTCTCAATTGAGGGTCTGTCTTCCCAGATGATTCTAGCTTGTTTTAAGTTGACAAAAACAAACCAACCAAACAACACAGTAACAAAAAGCAGAGTTATTCTTACTCACCAATATAGAAAGAAAAAAAAAATCAAGACAACTTCCAGTTTGACCAACATCTAACTGCCAACACCAGAATGAGCAAGGGGAATAACTAGACCTGCTGAACTAACAAAAGTGCTTAAGAGTAAAGTCTCTGAATTCTTAGGTACTCTTCCAGTACTGCAGTACAATCCCCTCTTTTCACCTCCTTCCTTCCTTCTTCCCCCGCCCCCGTACCACGCAGCATACACCGGTCAAAGTTATGTATCCAAAACTACCTTTAAAGTTCTGATCATCTTGGCCCTAGCACCCAAGTGCTGGAATAACTGGAGTGTACCACAATGTCTAGCTATCTTTTCCTGATTTTTCAGCATCTAAACTCTGCCTTAAGTAAAGTTTATCAGTGAATTTTCTGGAGCAAAGTTATCTACAAAAGGCAAAGCACATGTCATAAAGTTAGCACTTTGGTGCTTGCCTTAGAGAGCTGTCCGGCTGCAGGAGGGAGAAATGCGTTCCTGATATTTTTTTAATCATCTTGTGTTTGGTTTTTAAAAATATTAGTGATACTAGACTTGGCTAATAAAATTTTTTTTAAAGATAACAAGATGTTGTTGAAGGGATCCAATCCCAGGAAGAGTTAGCTACCCCAATACTTCCCTAGCCGCACCCCAGCCTCACACAGACTCTGACTCTGACTTCACCACACATGTCTAAATTATTAATCAGTTTGCTATGTTCTAAAGACCAGTATCAAATCTCAGCCCCAGAAAAAGAATCTGATAACAAAGATTTAATAAGGCTTTCTTGTTCAAGGACATAGAACTAGTTACAGATGGAGAACACACTGATGTTAATCTAAGAAGCTAGACAAGCGAACAACGAAGAGTCAGGGTGCTGTGCAGTGAACTGCCTCAGATACACATTTACACAGATACACCTACTTGTCCAGGGCCCCTGTTTAACTAATGGGTGGCGCTTACTGCCCGCCAGTGTTGTGAGATTCCTAAACCAAGTGATCCACATCCTACCTTCAACTATGTACCAATGTATCAGCTTATCCTATCAGAGACTTGTCTTAACCCACATTTCCATATATGCTAACAGGTGACATACAGTAAGATTCGGGTAAGCACAGTGTATTCATTCAATATCTCTCAGCCTTAGTTTCCTCATCTGCAAAATGAGAACTAGATAAGATCTAGATAATATCTCATCTGGGCAGAAACGTGAGCTGCCTACACAGTAGAGATCCAAGGATTTCACAGCTATTTCAGCTTCTTCTCTGCACTGAAAACTGTGGTGGCTCTCCAGTATACCAAAGCACACAAACACAATCAACTTAGTTAACAGGAAAAAGAAATTAATACCAAGAAAAAGAATTTCTAAAGCATAGTTAGCATTGATAGTTCTTCCCAGAAGAGCAAACATGACAGGGACTCCCCACTGGGAATCTTCTACTTCAGACTAACAACACAGATGTGGTTATATGTATAGAGGACAAACACGATAGGAAAACTAAACAGAGCAGTACTCTGGAGATCTGAAAAGCAAACTTCAAAGCAAGATTTTCCTGCTACAGATGTCCAACCAATCAAACTGCAAGCAAGGAACTCTTTTGTGCAACCTAGAGGACTTAGAGAAAGCACTGTTTTACTGAGCTCACACTTCAGTTCGTGTTGTTAACTTTCCTTTGCATATACTTTTGCCACTGAGAAGCAAATGCATGTGTCATATGCTTCACAAGCTTAAGACGTGGCATAGATGACTTACTGTTTCATGGGAAGCAATTACTATGAACATTTGATTTTCAACTCTAACAGTTAACACTGCAACATAGCACCACGGATGACTACACGCCTAGGTTTTCACAAAAATCACATCAGATTTAAAAGATAAACTTGTAATATAATTCTAGGTAATGGCTTCAACATATGGAGACTATGGTAATGACCTTATGTTGAATTTCCTGCCCTTCTCGTGGTTACTCATTCTTGCCTTTGAAACAAATTAATTACTCCACTTAAACGCAAATATAGCAGGGAGCCAGCACAAGCTTCTACTTCTATAACCTGCAAGTTCTACTTTTCTCCTTCATGAGTCACTTCAGGAAGGAAAAGGTGCCTTCTAGTCACAAGGGTTTGAAAAAAGAAAAAGCCCCTAGACAACAGCTCATGACAGCTGCAAGTGAAAGCATTGGAGAGAGCGCACACAGGTACCCACCGAGTTGGAACTGGCTCCAAGAAGGCAGAGGACTGATCAGTCAGCATTTGAAACCCAAGCCCTCCCCTCCTGTTATCAAATGCTTGTCTGTGGTCACCTTCCCAGCATTAGAGATAATACCCCCTTTATCCTGGCTCCTGATAAAAATAGCGTCCATCAAATCCTTTCCCTTCCAAACAACTGAAGAAGAGACAATACACGAAACACAAAGGCTGAAAGGAGTGATGATCTTAAATCTTTCCAAATTAATTTGTGGAAGAGTTTTTCCTACTTTACTCTGCTTATTACCCCGTGGAAACAGAAGGAAACAGAGTACAGATTGCTTAATAAGGACTGATACTGGTATCTCTCTAGCAGTCCTAAAGTTTTGAGCTGAAGCCTGAGGTTACCAGAATGCCTGTGGTTTGAATAAACGGATATGCTTAGATGAAGACAACCTTCTTAGGACAAATCAAAAGGCAAAGAGCCCAGCAGCACAGCCCTCAGAAGTGCCCATCTCTCCTTTATCCTGTAATTCCCACTCTTAAATAAAGAAGCAGAAAAGCAGGGACATACCAACTGTAAATGCTCTCATTCCTAATGTCTCTTCAGGATTAATCCTCTGGCTCCTCCTCCTCTCCCCATCCTGGCTTTCTGCTTGTAGCCAAACAAGAGAAAGGCCAGTGTCAGCTGCTCTGAGCCAGCGGTGCAGCAGCTTTGGGGCTCTTTAGTGACCTAACTTGAGTGAGGGCTGCTCCGCAGTCCCTATTTGGAAGCTATTGTATATGTTACAGACTGTAGTCATGGGCAGGCCTTTTGCAAACAAGCAGTGAAAGTGATGAGTGAGCTGAGAAAAGGAGACAGTTCCTAAAACAAGGAGATGAGTGCATCCAGCCAAAGCTCAGAAAAACTGGGGTGATATCCCCCAGAAACCAAGTATCCCTAAGGCAGGATAAAGTAAGAGTAGCGTGCTAGCTGTCAAAGTCATCTGACGAAACAGGCTTGCATGTTCCCTCTTTCCTCCAGAAACTGTCTATTTCACGTGTGTGTTCCATGATGTGCACACTCTGAGAGACAGTCTTTTTATCATGTAAATGAACCCTAAGTCTAAAGGCAGCCTTCCATGCCCTGCTTGCTCGATGCAACTCATTTTAGCCACATTAACACATCTGCGTGCTGCATGTTACAACTTACAAAATAGAGGTGGAGGCAATTAAGTTAGGCATAATTCTATCAATTTTGACCTAACAAAGTGTCCCCCCTTTTTTTCTTTCCTTTCATTTCCTCCTTTTCTATTCTGGTGATAATTATTTGTCATGGAGCAACAATTAGAGAGGAAAAACAAATCTCCTAGACTATTTTAATTTTTGTCTCATGATTTGATTGTATTAAGGAAAAACAAATGAACAAGAAACACACCCTATACCTCAGTCAAGGCTAGAAGAATTGGGCTCTGCAAACACAGAAGCATGTTAATAGAGTGCTTAATTAAGTGCCACCACTGACCTACATGAATGAGAACTAATTCATCTCCTGGCTTTAAGTCCTGCTGCCTGGATCTGGTGGGGTCCACCGCATACCTTTAAATCAAAGAGCTGCTGTTAAAGTTGGGATTCAAATTTGAACTTAAGGAAGAATGAGAAAGTAGCTTTGGCTCCAAATGGCACTTCAGAGCCATGATCTCTTCCTGTGCCTTCTCACCCACAGACTCCATGTCACGTGGGACAACTCACACTGTTCTAACCCCCCTTCCAGCATCAACAGGCCATCTCAGGGTGAAGAGAAATCCAAGTGCACCTGCAGAGGGGACATGATGACAAGTGGGCTGGCACAGACCTCCATAATTTATCAGCCCTTCCTCCTTCTCACATTTTAATGTCCTCCCTCCAGGCACACAGCTGATTATAACAGCCACTCACTCAGATTCCATGTGTAGAATTCTGGGTCTTCCCCTAAGCATGGCATCTTCCATCAGCAATGATCCACTTATAAATCAAGTTTCTTCCTCAGCCCCTCCTCCCTGATACCTGAGGCCTGGAGAGCCAGCCTGACCAGTTATCGTGCCTCATGTTTTCTCTCTTCCAGGACAGAAATAAGTCTGTGTCACAGAGATTCATTTGGTTGCTTGAGGTGGTCAGCCACAAAACACCCACAATCATGGCTGATGTGTGTGGGGACACAATAGCATGGAATGGTTGTCTCTTTTTCCCACCCCAAGCTGGCAAAGTCACCTTGAAGTATTAGGCAGCCTCTCTTCTCTTGTTTAAGACTGGATTTGTAAACAGGCATGGTGACAGGAAGATCTCTGGTGTACAGAGTGAGCACCAGTCCAGCCAGGGCTACCAACAGGGCTACACACATATCTATCTTGTCTGAAAAAATACAAAGGAAAACACCAGTATATTTTGCTTCATAAATACTATTAATGTGAGTAAAATGAATTAATATTCATTTTAAATCAGCAGATGTTACTGAGAATCAATTATGTGTATAACAAGTTACGTTTATACGACTCATTGATTTAGCCTCAAAAATTATAATTTTATAGGGACAATCTCTGTTTCTCCCACTCCCAACACTAATACATGCTATATGGGCAAGAAATAGTCAAATACACACAGGAAATTAAAAGCCCTATTATGCCCCCAGAAGAATGGCATTCATCACTAGACAGAGTAATGTTAGGAGTACCATTTGCTGGAGAAGGTGTTATTTGAGACAAACTTAGTTTGATATAGATAGGAAAAGATAGAAGGAGGTTGAAGGGATTTTAGGCAAGGGGAAGCTGGTTAATAAGAACACCCTTACATCACGGAGGAAGAAGAATCAGCACTTAACTGCTGAGAGAACTGAGAACTCATTGTGGCTCAAATAGGCTCCAGGACAAACCACAGCCTTATTCTGATGACTATGGGTGCTGTATACTGTGAGATTTGGAATAAATCTCACAGGTTGCAAAATCTGAAAAGATAGCTTAAAAAGTGGAGGGAAGGATTGAGGGAGCCTGGTGTCTTCAAGGACACCACAAGAAGACTTACAGAGTCAACTAAATGGGGGCCCATGGGGCTCCCAGGGACTGAACCACCCACCAAAGAGCTGCGTGGGCGGGACTTGGCCCCTACACATATGTAGATGTGCAGCTTAGTCTTTATGCGGGTCCCCTAACAATTAGAGCAGGGGCTGTCTCTGTAGCCTGCCTTTGGATCCCTTTGCCCTTGCTGGGCTGCCTTGTCTGGCCTCAGTGGGAGAGGATGTGCCTAGTCCTGCTGTGACTTTATATACCAGGCTGGGTTGGTATGGAGGAGGGCTCCCCTTCTATGAGAGAAAGGGGATGGGGGATGGGGGAATGGGGGGGTGAGGGAGGGTGGGATTAGGAGGAGAAGGGAGAGATGTACAATCAGGCTGTAAAGTGAAAAAGAAAAAGAGAGAGAGAGAGAAAGGAAGGAAGGAAGGAAGGAAGGAAGGAAGGAAGGAAGGAAGGAAGGAAGGAAGGAAAAATAATTTCATCATCCAAATGAGAGAGAGGGAGAGGGAGAGAGAGAGAGAGAGAGAGAGAGAGAGAGAGAGAGAGAGAGAGAAGGAGCTGGGATAGTGGTGAAGGCCTGTAATCCCAGCACTAGGGAGGCAGAGACTGATCTCTGTAAGTTGGAGGCCAGTCTAGTCTACAAAAGTTGAGTCCAGGACAGCCAGAGCTTTGTTACACAGAGAAACTTTGTCTCAAAAAAACAAAAGAGAGAGCGGGAGAGGGAGGCAGAGGGGAGAGAGGAAGAAAGAAGGGGGGAGAGAGGAAGAAAGAAGGAGGGAGAGGGAAGGAAGAGGGAGAGGGAAAAGAGAGAGAGAGAGCAGGTAAAATGAGACAATAAGCAATGTGTGGAACCTTATTTACCAAAAAAAGAAAATGAAAAATAAAAATTAAAAGAATCAAAACTGCTTTTTCTAGGCAAAGTCTTCATCAACACTGAATATAACCTTAAAACTTCCTGTAGTGCAAGGTGGGAAGTTAGATAAGGAAGTAGGGAGAGGGAGAGGGGAAGATAGAGGGAGGGAAGGAGAGAGGCAGGGAGAGAGGGAGAGAAAGAGAGGAGACTGATTTCATATCAGAGTGATTAAGGGGACTCTGTGTTCTGTCCTGCCTACCCCATTAAATATAAAAGAAGTCTCCATTTTTAGTTCTCCATTAGTACTGGTTCACAATCCTAATACCACTGATTTGAAATGGAAAAGTTTTAAGTACCATTTTATATAATTATTTTACCTTTTCCTTGTTCTAAAATTTCTTTAAATTAATTTTAAAGTAATACATATTAATTAAAATATTTGTCAAGATGGAAGCATTGAGGTTAAAAGATCCTCTTCTGTCCCCATATTCTTAACTCCTGACAACAAATGATGAGAGTCATATCCTCCATCACCTACATATGAAAAGTAAGAAAGAGGATGAGCCACAAGAGCAGAGTAATCCTGGAACATCCTGAATTTCAAATTCATTAGTCATCTGCATTAATGCAGCAATTCATCTATTTTTGCTAATTTAGCGGGAGTTCCCAGATATTGACAAGTATCCTAGGAAAGGCTGCTGAGGAGATGTAGAGACAGCCGACTGGTAAAGATACCTAATTTTGCTCCCTCCTAAAAACCTACAGTCAGTACCAAGAAGGGTTTTTCTGGCAAGTAAACACCAAAAGTAAGAGGAAAAGCAATATTTTTAAAGCTAGAAATTAGATAAACAAATATTAAATGGTTTTCATGACTTATAAAAGTTAAATCCTAAGCCAGTAAGTAATTCAGGGAGCAAAGAAGCAACATGCCTTTTCTTTCAAGTGTTTTGGAACTGGTGACCTAGTCATCTCTGCAGGTGGACAGAGGATTGTGCCTGGGGAAATAATTTTACCCAAAAGAGGTCTGGTCTTTGTCCAGGCTCCCAGGAGGAAACTCCTAAATCCATGGGAGTTTCTAAGTGATAGGAATGACTCAGAATGAAGCCTCACAGATCAACCAACCCTGTAATTAAAAGGTTAGGGCTTTCACCTATCATCCCCAATAAAAACAATGGACCTTGGCCCCTTGGCCACTCAGGAGCGCTTCCAAAGTTGGCTGCACCTGATGTGTAATGTCACACATCAGCTCCAGAAGGGCAATGCAACCCTGAGGACCTGAAAGCTTTGTCCTAGTCCCAGATTCTAGGAAACAGGCTTTGAGATGAAGGCAGAATATGTAAAAAGGATCTCTGAGTAAATGACTCTGAATCTCTCTCTCTCACATGTGTGTTTCTGTGTGTGTGTATTTGTTCAGATCTGTGTGGTGGTGTATGTGTACATGTGTAAACATACATTTGGAGACCAGAGGTCAATTATGGGTATTTTCCTTAATTGTTTTCCACCTTACTTAGAGTACAGTGATGTGCCTAGATTGTTAAGTCGCCTGACCAGCAGGCCTTGAGGGTCCTTCTGTCTCCACCTCCCCCGGGGCTGAGATGACAGGTACACGCTGCTTTTTCTGTGGGTGAGAGGGGTCTGGACTCAGTTCCTCAGGCTTGTGTGGCAAGCTTACTGAGTGAGCATCTCTCAGTTTTTGATTTCTTCACATGGAAATGTAAAAAAATATTTTTCTTAAGAAGTAAAAATAAGTCAATAAGTACTAATTAAGTACTTCTCAAAAGAAGGCAAATAAGAAGGCCAACACATGCATAAATAAATGATTGATCTAACTAAGCATCAGGAGAACATAAATCCAGACCTTTTGGATACTTCCTTAGTCCAGTAGAATGACAAAAGTTAACCAAATCAGGCAGGAGTATAGAAAACAAAGAACTCTCACATAATGTTTGGGAGATGTAATCAGTGCAGCCACATGGAAAACAGTAGTGACTCCATGAAAATATAATATAACTTATAAGTTGAAAATATAACTGCCAAGTAATCTAGTAATTGCACTACTGAGTATAATATCAAAAAAGAGATGAAAGAATTACATCAAAGAATACTTGCATTCCTGTTTACTTTAACCCAGTTCACAATCACTGAAATACAGAAACAACCCAGATGTCTTTCAGTGGATAAGTAGATAAAGATTCCATGGTATATATATAAACAATGAAATATTATTTGGCCATAAGAAAGAATGACATGCTGTCAGTTACACAAATATGGATGGAACTGGAAGTCCTTACATTAACTGAAGCAGGCCAGACAAATAAAAACAAAATTTCATACGTTCTCACTCATTTATGAAAAAAATACCAATCTCAAAGAAGATAGATCGGAATAGTGGTCACTAGAGCTTATGCAATCCAGAGAGGAGAGGAGGCAGAATGAAATCTCATAATGTACACCAAAACACAGAATGGATAAATTCCTTCTGGGTGTTCAGCCCAGGTTAAAATAATCTATGATAGACTGTAAAATAAGCAGTAGAATATGAAATTCCCAATAAATAAAAATTGTTAACAAAGAGCTTGGAATGTTTATTACCTTTATTACACATTGTACTCATATATTATTATGATAATGTACCCCATAAAGATGTATAAGTATTGTCTTTAACCAAACAGAAGAAAAAAGAGAAGTAAAGAAGACAAGGAAGGAAGGGAGAGAAGTTGGTAAATAAGTCAGTCAAATGTTGAGAATTCTTCCTCGACTTGCACACCGAGACTAATGTAAACTAATAATGACCAATATTAAGCTAGTGTAAAGACAGTTTACCACCCATTCACATACTCCAAATACTTTTCTTAAAAGATATTAGAAGCTAGATGCTGTGACACACCCTGCAGTTCCAGCAGCCGGAAGGCAGAGAGAGGCAGGAGGACCTCTGCAAGTTTGATGCTAGTCTGGTCTACGTAGTGAGTTCCGGGCCAGCTGGGGCTGCACAGTGAGACTGTGTCTTGAAACTATAAGTAAATAATGAGAGAGGGAGGGAGAGAGAAAGAGAGAGAATTGGAGGCTACATTCTACAAAAACAAAAGCAAAATCCAAGAATTATGAGATTCAGAAAGCAGTACTACTTCCACAGAAGGGGAAGGGAAATTCCAGAAAGACAAATGAATGCTGGGAAAGATATTGTTATGGTTTGAAAGTAAACCCTGCTGATGGCACTGTTAGGGAGGTAGTAAAACTGTTAAGTGAACAGGACCCAAAGACTTGATAGCCTGTTCTCACTCTTTCTCCAGCACTGGCTGCCTGATCTGCCCCTCAAGCCCCTCCCATTCCTGCCACCACAGCCCTAGTGACTCCTGCTGCCATGGCCCACCCCACATGGTAGGATGTCCTCAAACTGTGAACCCCATAGAGTTTCTTCCTTGAAGAGGCTTTTTTTTTTTTTTTTTTTTTTTTTTTTTTTTGGCAGTAACTGGTCTTGATATAAAGACCAGTAACTAACGTAGAAGGCTTCTAGTCCAGACTGAAATAGGCCAGAAGACTCCTATAAGACAGCTCCTAACAACTCACTGAGAGAAATGTGACGGGAGCAACATCCTAGAAGAGATTCAATAAGATGGTAGACGGTTGGGGGTGAAGCTTCAGACAAAATATAGAAAACTAAGCAAGTAATATGTATAAACTTCAAAAACAAAAAACAAAAGAGTTTTACTAACAAAATTAGACCTCAGTAAGCTCTAAAAATCATTGATCTAAAAAATTTTAACCTGTGGATCATAATCATCGCTGTCAAATGCCACAGTTATGCTGTGTGAGAAGTGGAGGGAGGTGAATCTCCAGGGCCTACTGGCCAGCCACACTAACCTACTCGGAGAGCCCCAAGACAATGTGAGGCTGCCTCAAAACACCGGGAGATGATACTCTTTGGCTGCTTTATGCACATGCGCGCACATGTGTGGCAGGAACGTGCACACACGTACCTTCACACATATGCACTCATACATTCAAAGTTATGCCTACTTGCTCCTAAAGCACCATACATTTTTTCAACTTTTTATTGCTTCTTTGTTTCACATCATCCACCCCAGTTCCACTCATCTGTCTGTCCCCTCATATCTGCCCCCCACCCTTGCATCCCCCCAAAAGAAAATAAAAAGCAAAATAAATATGCAAAGCAAGACAAAGCGTAGGAAAAAAAAACTTTTGTGGAAGCTGTGGTATCTCACCGTGTGTTCCACAGTATGCTGGCATATTCTTTACCTATTTTATTTGGATTTTTATATCTACCACCCTTCTCCACTCAGTCTTTTCCAACTCCCCAACACCAGGTAGCAGAGACAGAAGATTAGAGGGGAAAGGGAATGTACACTTCTTTAGATTACTTCTTGCTGATTACAGTTGTCGGGTTCCTTGGGACAAGTTCAATCTTTATGGTCTGCTCTCTCCAACTTCTCATCAAACCACAACAGCAGCAACCAGGAACAGCACGGGGAAGCTGCAGTAGCTGCCTCCACCTCCTCTTCCTCTTCCTCCTCCTCCTCTTCCTCCTCTTCCTCCTCCTCTTCTTCCTCCTCTTCCTCCTCTTCCTCCTCTTCCTCCTCTTCCTCCTTTTCCTCCTCTTCCTCCTCTTCCTCCTCCTTCAGAGTACCCCCACCCCTCTCTGTGTTCTATCATTTATACCCTCTCAAGAGTCCCTGGAATTTCAAAGGTAAAGTCTCTACAGCTGACAAAGATCACACTTTGTTACTGCAGGAGACAAATCACCTGCTGTGAAGCAGCCTCTTATCCCACACCTGGGATTAAAACAAAACCATATTCACATAACATAACTGAGTTTTTAAAGAAAGCAAAACTCTCACTACAACAGTATTGTGCACACATCTTCACTTGCAAATGTTCGTTGCAGTGAGTCATTGGTCTGGCTTGGGGCCTCTGGCCTCTGTGACACCATCAATACTGGATCATCGCTGGGACTCCTCCCAGTTATCATGTTGTTGCCCTATATCACGGTGATCCTGCAGCTTTGGATCGGCAGGACTGGCCTTTCACGAGCTCCAACAGTTCACAGATGATATCATTTTGGATGGGTCCACTCAAAGCCCCACATCTGGGCATGGGGGTAGCTGAGTTGGTCAGCCCACTCACTGACTCTCCCTTACCCCACACCATCAGGACAAGCTCTTCAGTACTGCTCCATCAAGCCTACGAAATGCCACCCCCAGCAGGAGGCAGGGCCAGCTCACCTGTGCCTTTGCAATCAGGACCAGTGCTGCCCAGGTGAAGTGCAGGGTATACAGCTGTTGAGAGGCAGGGCTATCTCACCCACTCTCATGGCCCACGGCCAGCTCCCCTGATTGCCTCACCCCCAAGCCCAAGCAGATGAGTGGCCAGGCCAGCATTCCCTTGCTCAGGCCTTGGGGCTCTGCCAACCTGAACCCCCTGGGGCCAGCTCTGCAAAAGCGCTATACTTTTAAAATACAAAATATCACTGTGACTAAATTCAATAATAGCGCTGCCTTCATTCCACTAAAATCATCTTTAAGAAAGAACTTTAAGAACTCCCTAAACAAGAAGCTACTTCCAATTGACAACCACTAGCCAAGGAAAAATTAAAGTTCTCCAGTGGAGTCTCACTAGGTATATAAACTACAAGTACATCAGTAGATACCAACACAAAACAAACTCAATGGTATTTTTTTAGAGATTTTCTTTTTTTGTTTGTGTCATATTGCCCCATTTGAGCTTTTTAATTTTTTTTAAATTTATTTATGTATTTATTTATGTATTCATTTATTTATTTATCTATCTATCTATCTATTTATTTATTTATTTACTTACCTGACTGGTCTTTTACTTATATATCATGTTTTCTGGTTGTGTGTGTGGATGTGTGTGTGTTCTTGTGCTTTTTCTTTTTAACTTTTACAATTCATTGTGGTTTGTTTTATTTGCCTGTTTTCTAAAGAAAGAGTGAGAGAATGAATGGAGGAGGATGTGGGAGGAGATGAGGGAAAGAAAACTGTGATTAGACTATATTGTATGAAAAACATATTTTTATTTAAAAATATAAAAGAGAGAGAGAGAAGAGAGATTGGCCTCCTACAATTAAGCTTGATGTGAGAAAGAGATCGAGTTGAATGTAAGTCATGTCAGTGTTTGCCTAACCGGTACATACATTGTAGAGTGAATAACTTTTATTTTAAAGACAAATGAATCTGGCTACAAATGAGGAGTTACACCAAATCTTTCAACTGACGTTACATTTGCCTTCTGCTGCTCAGGCTGCAATGTGAGAACACCTCAAACAATCACCACACTGTTCTTTTCTCAGAAAGAGTACTGCAAGGGTGACAAATGCTCAAAAGATGGGGATTTTCAAACTTATTTTCCTATTCAAAACATTTCTTCACTGTAACTTCCCAGAAATTCAAAATGGGTTTCTTAAGATGTCTCTGATGTCAAACTAAAAATAGTGATGGAAGATGCCCCAGCTCCTCAGCAATCTCCCTTCTGTGTTCCTTATGCAGAAGCTCTTCTCAGAGCCTGTGGCTATGCCTACTTTTCCAGAACAGTTTCAGCAAGACAGAACCCATTTATTTCAAACATCTGACAATGGTTTTGCTATAAATATATCAAGTTCATGAAATAGTCAAGTGTTTCAATATAGTCAGGCATCTAAATCAAAAGTTAATGCCTGATTGAACCAGACTTTGCTCCAAAGTGAATTGGTGTTTTAAAAAATATCCATAGAACAATAAAAATCTTACAGACCTTCAAAGAAAAATGCCACACACATTGTTAGTAATGGGTAGATAGTACAAGCTCATGAATTCTGTGTTTATACTAGAAGATAATAAAAGTATAAGGCATGGACTAGTTCAGCATAAATTCTCCACTGAATTTTTGGTTCTTAATAAATTATTAATTCCATTGATTAATAAAAACCAACGACTTCAAACCTCTACAAAGAATCCAGTAAATCTTGCATCAACCTTCGGAAACAATAGTTTGAATTCCACCAGACATTTTGCCAACTCTTCCATTCAGCAAAGGCAATAGAAGACTTGCATTTTTAATTTAGGGCATCTTTAAATATCAGGAATATAGAGGATAAGATGCTGAATGCCATTCACAGGCCAACTCACAGTCTCTCACCCATGCCATCAGCACGCTATGGTCTAAAAGGAAAGTCCATCCAGACCTCTGACTTCATCACTCACCACCACCCAAGCTGAGCTGCAAAGAGAGAAAAGGGAGCTGCAGTTTCCACAAGAGGTCACAATCCGGGCTGCTCCCTTCCTCTCCTATTTGGCTGAGCCTACAGTCACATCGCACACAGGGGAGCTCTCGGATCCCCACTGGCAGCTTGGTGGCCTGGAAGATGATGGCCGTGTCTTTCCCTTGTCAGCAATCGTTTCTCATAATTGATGTGGTTCTCAGAAGCAGTAGGCCCTTCTCAATAACCTCTTTTGGACTCACGTGCCACAGTCACGAACACAACTACCTTTGTTCCCACTTAGTCATTTACAGCAGCTAAGGAAGAACCTCAGCTCAAGTCTGCTTGCCATGACTTCTGTTCATTGCACACTTTGCTGTGATCTCACCATTGCTAATAGTTCTGGATGAGTAAGGCACTGATGTGGCTCCTGGAAGTCCTTTGAGTTTTTTCAGCAAGAAAAGCTACTTTCCCTGCCCAAAAATGAGTGATACACAATATTTCTAACAGTTGGCTGCCTCTGTTTAAAAAAAAAAAAAACAAAAAACAAGGAAAACCAAACATTTGGGGTGATCTCTAATAAGCAGGTTCTATATGGTAAGAGTTTTATTTTGTTCTTCTAACATAAAATAAAATGCAAGTAGTAGGAAGACTATACTTTTCCCTCTTCAATGTAAAAGTTGATGTGGTTTTTTTTAATTAGAATAAAATTGAATCATTTCCCATCTTCTATTCCCTCCCATGCCTTGCTCTTTCTCAAATTCACTCCGTCTTTTTCTTTAATTGTGTGTGTGTGTGTTTCTCAGGATATAAATACAACCCAAACATTCCAGACAATGTTACTTGTATGTATATGACTTCAAGACTGGCCACTTGGTATGGGGAGCTCTTTCCTGGGAAAGACTATCTCTCCTGACCTCAGCATCCCTTAGTCCTTATTTCTGCAGTTCTTTGCTTAGACTTTGGGGCCCCATGAGATTTCCTCTTTCTTTATTATCATGTCTATTGATACTGTCCTTGCTTGTTCAAGCCTTGTTTAGACATCTATGTTGATGAGACTTCATGGGCATAGCTTCTCTGACATTTCTAGGAGATGTAGTCTCATGGCAACCTTCCTGTTCTTCTAGCGCCTACAATCTTTCTGTTTTCTCTTCTACTTAGATGCAGAAGTTGTATTGTAAATATATCAGTTGGGGATGGGCACCACACAGTCATTTATTGTTTGAATTTGTATCAGTTGTAGTTTTCTGTAATGGTCTCCGTCTGTTTTCCAGAATGGTCTTCATCTGACTTCTGAGGGTATAAAAATAAATATTTATAATGTAGTTAGGGATTATGCTGGGTGACCAAAGTGGTGGTTATATGTTCTTTTCCAAGATCCATTACTTTCCTAGCCCAAAGTGGTTGGCTCGGTTTCCAGTGCCAGGCATGCTTTTCCTCTGGTTAAGCAGGTCTTACATTCAATTAGGTAGCTGTGTGTTACTACCAAGATGTGAGTGCCACTATTTCACCCTTTGGGCTCTCAAAGCCTTCAGGTTGTTGTGGTGCTTCATAGTTGTCATAGTTGGGTAGGATTATTGGCTGCTTCCCTCCCTTAGAAGCATGTGAGGGGGTTTTTGGTACCATGAAAAATAGAAGAAGGAAGAAGATTTTCAGGTTAGGTCCAACTAGATCCTCTGAATCCTGTGTCCAAAGTGTATGGTGTCTTCAGCAACAAGAGATTACTCATCCTCTGGGAGGTAATCAAGAGCAACAGAAATAGCTTGTGTTTATGATGTGAATTTTTTTTTAAATTTTTTATTTAACTTTTATTAATTACACTTTATTCATTTTGTATCCCCCCATAAGCTCCTCCCGATCCCACCCTCCCTCACCTTTCGGCATGCATGCCCCTCCCCAAGTCCACTGATAGGGGAGGTCCTCCTCTCCTTCTTTCTGACCTTAGTCTACCAGTTCTCATCAGAAGTGGCTGCATTGTCATCTTCTGTGGCCTGGTAAGGCTGCTCCCCCATCAGGGGGAGGTGATCAAAGAGCAGGCCAATCAGATTATGTCAGAGGCAGTCCCTCTTCCCATTACTATGTAAGCCACTTGGACACTGAACTGCCATGGGCTACATTTGTGCAGGGGTTCTAGGTTATCTCCATGAATAGTCCTTGGTTGGAGTATGAGTCTCTGGGAAGTTCCCTGTGTTCAAATTTTCTTGTTCTGTTGCTCTCCTTGTGGAGTTCCTGTCCTCTCCAGCTCTTACTATTTCCCACTTCTTACATAAAATTCCATACACTCTGCCCGACAGTTGGCCATCAGGCTCAGCATCTGCTTTGATAGTCTGCAGGGCAGAGGTTTTCAGAGGCCCTCTGTGGCTGGTTCCTACGTTGTTTCCTGTTTTCTTCATCTGGCTTTCAGAGGCCCTCTGTAGCAGGTTCCTAGGTTGTTTCCTGTTTTCTTCTTCTTCTGATGTCCATCCTCTTTGCCTTTCAGGATGGGGATTGAGCGTTTTAGTCAGGGTCCTCTCTCTTGCTTAGTTTCTGTAGATGCACAGATTTTAGTGGGTTTGTCCTATGTTGTATGTCTATATGAGTGAGTATATACCGTGTGTGTCTTTATGCTTCTGGGACAGCTCATTCAGGATGATCCTTTCCAGGTCCCACCATTTACCTGCAAATTTCATGATTTCCTTATTTTTCATTGCTGAGTAATACTCCATTGTATAGATGTACCACAATTTCTGCATCCATTCTTCAGTTGAGGGGCATCTGGGCTGTTTCCAGCTTCTGGCTATTACAAATAAAGCTGCTACAAACATGGTTGAGCAAATGTCCTTATTGTGTACTTGAGCCTCTTTTGGATATATGCCTAGGAGTGGTATGGCTGGATCTTGAGGAAGCGCTATTCCTAGTTGTCTGAGAAAGTGCCAGATTGATTTCCAGAGTGGTTGTACAAGTTTACATTCCCACCAGCAGTAGAGGAGGGTTCCCCTTTCTCCACAACCTCTCCAGCATGTATTGTCACTCGAGTTTTTGATCTTGGCCATTCTGATGGGTGTAAGGTGAGATCTCAGGGTTGTCTTGATTTGCATTTCCCTGATGGCTAATGAGGTTGATCATCAAAGCGACTGCCTACAGATTGGGAAAGAATCTTCACCAACCCTTTATCTGACAGGGGACTCATATCCAGTATATATAAAGAACTAAACAAGCTGAAAAGCAGCAAACCAAGTAATCCACTTAAAAAATGGAGAACAGAGCTAAACAGAGAATTCTCGACAGAGGAATATCAAATGGCAGAGAAACACTTAAGGAAGTGATGTGAAATTTTTAAAGAAAAAAATTAGTCAGATCTATAAGGTTGCAGAGGAATATGCCAGCTGACAGGTTTGCAGGTGTCTCACTTTAAGGGGAGGAAGAGATTATTGACTCCTTCAGATTCGGCATTTACCCCAGCAAAAAGTGAGTCAACGTGTACTCATCATTAACATGCAGGAACAGCTGCAGCTTCTAAGCTCACTTGCTTCTCAACTGAATTAAGAGTCACAGGCTGAAGAGCCACTGAGCTCCAGCCGGAAGAGCAAGTCTCAGCACCTATAATCAAGGTTCCAAACAATGCTGTAAAGGAGGAAATACCTGTCACTTTAAAAATTTCTGTAAGATTTGCATTTAAGTTTGTTAAAATGTGTCAAAATGTCTACGTATCTAAATGCAACAAGGTTTCTATTATAACAGGTTCTTGGTGTGCCGGAAGAACATTGTTCTGAGCTCAGATTATGAAACAGTCAGTGAAGACAAATAGCATTTGGATTTTATTTGTCATAGACTGACAAATAGACAAATTGGGCTTCATGAGAATGTAAAACACTTCTTACCAAAAAGCCAGTACCAACATAGTAAAGCAGCAAGTGGCAGGCTGGAAGAAAACATTAATACATCATGCATAAGAAAAAGGATCAACAAATTGAATATATAGAAAACTTCAAGACACAGAAACAAAACCAAAAGCAGCCCAATTTTTAAAATGAGCAAAGGGCTTAAATACATATTTCTCCAAAGAAGATATATAAATGGCTAATAAAGCCATGAAACATCAAGTGTCAGCAACCATTAGGGAAATGCTCATGAGAGCTGGAAAAGACCACCTTACCACCTGATATAAAAGCAAACAAAAGTGTGGTAGGCAAGGGTGTGGAGACAATGGAGCATTTATGTTAACAGAAGTATGAAATAACACAGCCCTGTAGGAAACAGTGTGGCAGTTCTGGAAGAATTTAAAAATAGACTCACCAGCCAGGAAAGATTCAAGAAAAAATAAATTCTCTTTTGGATACAGGGCCAAAAGGGGATGGAAACATGCTCAGAAAGAGAAAGTTGTATATTCATGTTCAATAGCAGCAGTGTTCACAACAGCTAAAACATGGAAGCAGCCAAGGACCCATCCATCAGCTGATGAACAAATAAGCAAAATGTAGTAAATACATACAATGCACTATTATTCAGGCTTAAGTGGGGAGGGCATTCTGACACAAGGTGAATGAACCTTGGAGACAGCATGCTAAGTGAAAGAAGACAATTCCCAAAAGACAAGTACTGTATGATCACATTTAAATAGTCAAAAACACAAAGACAGGCAGTAAAGCGTGGTGGTTGGGGCTGAGGAGAAGAGGAATGAGGAGCTATTGTTTGGTAAAGTTTTACAAGATGAGGAGTAAGGAGATGTCTGCTGGTCCAGATGTCTGCTGGTGATAGCTGTACAACATCGTGGATGTTTTTAATTCCACCGAATGATTCATTTAAAAAGTATCCTTACCAAAAATGCTTAAGTGAAGCATAAAGTCCATAAAATTCCACTGAGTTCATTTTTTATTTTAAAAATTAAAAAAGAAGAAAATACATTTTATATACATATGAAATTGTTAAGAAGTAACTAAATATGTGTATAAATAAAACTGATTCTTACGTAAAGTCATGTGATGTGTATCTTAACTAACTGTTAATGGAGAAGTGCTGAGTAGTAAAACCGAGGAAGTGTCATATGTCATGAAAGTCTTACAGAAAGCTCAAACTCTGTAGATCTAAAATTTCAGCTAAATTAATTTAGGAGCACATATTGATATATGAATTGATTTCAAACACAATTCAGGACACAACCAAAAACACATGATCAATATTGTCATGGTTAGTGTTATTTATCAAGTAGACAGGACCTGGAATCACCTGGGAGACAGGTCTGGCCCTGTAAGGGATTATCGTGGTTAGGCTGAGGTGGGAAAAGCCATCTTAACTGTGGGCAGCACCATTCCCCAGACAGGGATGCTCAGTGGATTTGAGTGGTGAGACCCGCATTCATTGTTCTCTCTTCCTAATTGTTGGTTTACTGTGAACAGTTGCTTCAGGCTCCTGCTGTCTTGACTTCTCTGAGTCCACCCTAGAACTCTGAGCAAAAATAAACCCTTTCTCTTTTGAGTTGCTTTTCTCAGAGTATTTTGTCAGTGAAACAGAAAAAGAAACCTAGATAACCATACAGGAAATTTCCAAATACTTTGAGTATTGGCTCCGTTTCAACATCCAGCATAGATAACCCCAAAGAAATATATATGCTTCTATAGAAACACTGTAGGATGACATTATCCAGAGCCTCTGTGTGTCACTCTCTGTGTGGCATTCGATCTCGCAGATATTACAGAACCCTGCAGACGCAGTCCATGCTTCCTGGATTTTAACTGTTTCCTGGTATTACCAATTATATCTGACCCTTCAAATACTGGAGGCACATATCTGAAATCTTACTTTGGATAAACTTTTTCCTCTCCAAGTTACTTTGCCATGGTGCTTTATCATAGCAATAGAAAGCAAACTAGGACATAAGCTAATCAAAGTCACACGCTGTCACTACTACCATCCCCTACGACAAAACTAAACAGATATGAAACTGCCCAGAAGTTTCAGTTGGGTTATACTCTCCTTAATCTGGTTATAAAATGTAAATGCTTCAAATATTTCTTTTTATTTTGTATTACCTTAAAATACTCACTTAATAAAAATATATTAATATGTACATAATGAAAATATGTGCTCTGGACTAGGGCTAGCTTTGGATAGCGTCTTTCCCTATCACAGTGTAAAGAAGCAGGTCAGTTCATTCTGCTGCACCGTTTCATGAGGTGATATCTGAGAGCCAGGACAGCAACACCTGTGAAGGGCTGCTGACACGATGCCTAGAAATGGAACACATCTGGGAGATCTATCTTCATGCAGCACCATTTTCTACAAGAGCTAATTTTGTAGACTTCAGTGTTACATAGCAATTTCTTTTTTCTGGATGATAGGCCAGAGCTGACACACAGGTGATTTCCAAGAAAACAACATGCCTCCCCTTAAAGATCTCCAGGCAGCCTGCAAAGCAGAACCCAGGAGAGACCCGTTAATGTGGCACGCTATGAGGTGTCTTGTAATAGAAAAATGTTCAAAGTGCCAACACCTTCTCAGCCTGCCTTACACTTTCTTCTTTCACCAAAGCTATTCGTTTGTTAAAAAAGAAGGAGTGTGTCAGAGATGCTGATATTACCATCCTTACTCTGTGTCACAGCAGCCAGCTGCTTCCTGTGAGAAAGCAGGACCATCCCCAGCTAGCCTAGAGTATTAACAAGGAGTTTTAGTTTCACTTCCTAAGTCCCTGGTAGAACCAAAGGAAAATGGGCAGTAATTTCTTTTCGGTAAGACATCTGATGGAATTATTTGATAGTTGCCATCTATTGTTTGATATATACAAAGCCATGACCAAAGATGACCTTCAGAGCTGATGATATAAAAGAGAATACTTCTATGCTAATATTACATACAAAGAAATGAAGAATATATTTCATCATTATAAAAACCTCTGTTCTTTAATTTATCTTCAAAATACACAAAGAAGGTTCTAAACTCCTCAAAAGCAAGAATCATTTCTGAGATTTTCACTCAGACCCTTCTGCATGGCAGCATACTATGAGCATGTGCTCAACACATGAATGAATTAAGAAGTAAGCAAAAAAAAGAAAATTAACAAAGTCTATATGTGACTATGCCAGGAGCCAGTTGCATGCTATATATTAAGTAAGTAGGGAAAAATAAAAGAGGGAGAAAAGAGAGATTAAAATTACTACTGGAAAAAAGTTTGTGTGTGTGTATGTTTCTTTTAGTCATAAGAAAGGTTTTGAGAGAGCACTAAGACTAAAGCCTGTCTTCTCAAAACACAGTAGGAACAGCCACAATTACAGCAAGGACAGTAGGGAGAACGACAGATTCATATTTCCATACAGACAGGAGGCTAAATGGTCTTATCAGCCTCTGCTCCTTCACAAACACAGAAATGTCACTCAAGTTTTAAAAAACAAACAAATGAAGTAAGAGCAGCGATATCAGCAAGACAGCTTTAAAAAACCAGAAAGTAAGTTGTCAATAAATAACTAATTAACAAGATGTATAAGCTAACTCATTAACTAGCAATGGAGATAATAATAGGCAGATTTATTTATAGGCAGGCCAACCAAATGCCCAGAACCAGTGACATCCTTGTCACCCTGGGAGCGAGGTGAACATGAAAAAGCAATAAAATCTTCTGGAAGTCAATTTATTTATTCACTTATTTGGGTAAATTATATTAATTATTATAAAATCCCCATTCTCTTATAACTACTAACATAATAATGGTTTACATTGGTGACTCACTTTACTATTTTCCTATGTACATATAACATGTATTGATCATTTCAGCTACCCTCTGCCCTTTCCCCTTCCTTTTCCAACCACACTACACAGTTTCTAAAGTTCTTCTACTTTCAGGTTCTTTTCTTTCTATTATTATTATTATTATTATTATTATTATTATTATTATTATTATTTTAGCTTCCACATCTGAAAACAGAGGCAATATTTGTGATATTTGTATTTCTGGTTTGTTTTACTTAATATGACATCCTCTAATTTATCCACTCTTCTGGAACGATAAGATTTCATTCTTTATGGATGAATAACACACACACTATACTAATAAGTACTATAATACTTATGGATATGCAGGCATCTCTCCCGTGTGCTGCTTTGGGGACATACTCCTATGATCACATGGTTGAATCATATGGTGTTCTAGAGAGACCTCCATGCTGAGTTTGCAGTATCAGGACTAATTTACATTCTATAAACAGTGCATGAGGGTTGCTTTTTCTTCACATCCTTGGTAGCATTTGTGTATTTGTTTTTATAAAAGCCATTCTAGCTGGGGTGATGTGAAATCTAATTATAGTTCTATTTTTATTTCCCCAATGGCTAAACCTATACTGATCATTTCAAACATATATTTATTGGCAATTTAGATTTCTTCCAAGAAATGTCTAGTGGGCTAACACACTTGCCATCAGTCCTGGCAACCTGAATATAATCCCTGGGATCTACGTAGTCGAAGGAAAGAGTAGACACGTTTTTCATTATCTTAGAGAATGCTTTCAGTTTTTCTCCATTTAGTATGATGTTGGCCATGGCATGACAATATGTAACCTTTACTATGTTGAGTTATGATCTTGCCTGATTTATTTGTGGCTTTTTATTATGAAAGGGAGTTAGTTGAGTTTTATTAAAGGCTTTTTCTTCATATGTTATAATCATGTGATTTTTGTCTTTACTTCTATTTATTTGCTGTTACTCATTCGCATATGTTAAACTATCCTTGCATCTTTGGAATAAAATCGACTTTACCGTGGTGTATGACTGTTTTACTGTGATGTTGAGTTTGATTTGTGGTCTATTTCATTAAGGAATTTTGCACCTTTGTTCAGTTGTATTAATTGGTCTATAGCTATGGTGCTATTGCTGCTGCTGCTGCTGCTGCTGCTGCTGATAATGGTAATTATTCTTGTCAGATTTTGTAGTAGAGTAATGCAGACTTCAGAGAGTGAGTTTCAAGGGTTCTATTTCAATTTTATGGAATAGTTTGGGAAACATCAGAGTTTTTTCTCCTTTAGAAGTTGGTAAAATTCAGCAATGGAGCCTTCCATCCTGGGCTTATTGGAAGACTTGTTTCAGGTTTAACATCATCCCTTGTTTCCTGTCTACTTGGGTGTTTATATCCTCTTAGTTCACATATGTCCATAAATGTGTATATTTTTCTAGGTTATTTCAATGTATTAGCATATTGTCCTTTTCCAAACTGGTCTGGGAATACGGGTCAGTGATACAGTGTTTTCCTAATAGCTATCTGTTTCCTTCATTTGTTGTTTTTCTTTGGGTTACTCTAAATATTTGTTGCTCATTTCTGAAAACAAATTTTAACAGAAGCCTATATTCTTATTGTGTGGAATATGTCCTGTGCAAAGAGTAAAATAGATGATCTGTTTACTAAGATACAAAATGTAGCTGAAGGCAGGCATGGCCTACCCTAAACTTGGGAATTTGTCAACATATGCTTTTTGGATGTTTACATTTTATCTCTTGTATTCTATTAATAAACAGCCTATTTCATCCAACAAAGGAATTCTCAACCTTGACACTGTTCAAATTTGTGTCAAACAATTTTTTTTTAAAATGAGGAACATTGTAGAGTGCTCAGCTACTGTGGTCTCTATCCACTGTGTACAAGTAATACTCCCTCCTTCACTTCTCCAGTCATGACAATTGAAATGGTTGAATGTTCCCTAAGAGATAAAGTTCCTTCTGATTAAGAACTCTAAGAGGAAGACAATGCAGATAGTCCTGATGAGACCTGATAGGCTAGGGTCAGGTGGAAGACGAGGACCTCCCCTATCAGTGGACTGGGGGAGGAGCATGGGAGGGAAAGAAGGAGGGAGGGTGGAATTGGGAGGGGACGAGGGAGGGGTCTACAGCTAGGATACAAAGTGAATAAATTGTAATAAATTTTAAAAATTAAAAAAAAAAAGAACTCTAGCATTACTCAGGGAGCAGGGGCAGGGGCAGGGGCAGAGGCAGAGGCAGAGGCAGAGGCAGGCAGATCTCTGTTAGTTTAAGACCAGCCTGTTCTATATAATTCCTAGGACAGCCAGGCCTCTATCACACATACAGAGTTTTAACTCATCTTAGATAAAAAAATTAGTTGTAACTAAAGCTATGCATGGGTCAGTATAGATTACTTAGCATTTATACATGAATTAGCTGTCTCTGAAAAATGTGATTTAACTCTTCTCATTCATATTATTTGATTCTTTAGAATATTTAAACTAAAAAATTCCTGAAGAACATTATATACATTTATAGGCATCTTAAAATAACTAAAAAGTGAAAACAAACAAACAAACAAAAACCTAACAAAATGCAGTGTATCTATGAAAAATTAATTGGACCAGATTTCTTGTATAATTTTAAACATTTGCTTTCTATCACTCAAAAATATTTCTCATCATTGTTCTCATAATAATCTTCTAAAACTCTCTTATATGAACAAGAGAACTAAGTAAACAAACTGGCATCACTTTGAAAACATGGAATTTTGTTTCCTTTTATGCTGTTTGCTGCCTTTTGTCTGTTAGAGGAGGATAGTCAACATGTGAAGTATGTTTTGCATGTAAGAAGAATCATTTTGGAAGACCCCATTTCAAAGTGGAAAGGAACTTCTGAAGCTGCCCCCACCCCAGTGACAGATCCTCTTCCTTGGGGGTTGTTCTCTGGAGGCTTCTCACTGTCTGATGCTCTAAATTCTAAGCAATTAGTGATGCTAGCTGTGAAGCCGTCTTTCTCTGGCTTTGTAGAAATTGGAACATTTTGTAGTCTCAGGTACAATGTTCCCTTTGTTCTTTAGTCCTACCATGAACTAACATGAAGCATGTAAACTGGCATCTAACTCCACAGAAAATTAATGTTTCTGTACAGAAACTGGCTCCGGGAAGCCAGCCTTACTCTTTACATTCTAGCCATGAAGGAGAGAGGAGAAAGGGGATGAAGACCCTGTCAGCAGCAGTCTCACCCCCCACCCCCGTCTCTGCATTGTTTTTCTTTCCCTACATAAGCCCTTTCATGTATTTGAGGTCCTGAAGATAGTCTTATTTAGGAAGACAATCCTCCGCCTGTTCTCAGGGCAAAGGGCCCTTGAAGAAACCTAGTTTTCTCCCAACTGTTGGTTTCTGAGCATTAATTTTCAAGCAGCAAGCAGATGGAGTTGGGTGCATCAACAACTGAGGAAGGAATGGCTGGTTCTGGCAAATGTTCAAGTATATAGTGCTGATATTCTTTAATTTGAAACCTAGTCCTTTATTAATCCTTGTTCAAGGCTCTAGACCAATTCATATCAATTGATTGGAGCTTAACAGGCAAATGACACAATGGAGACTTTTACAGGACAATGTAACATTTGAAGGCCCCTTAAAAATTTTATTATGTCTTTCAAAAGACTTTTGTTCTTTTCCCCTCCTTCCTTATTCATTTCCACTTGCATAATCCTGGCTCACATCCAGCCAGTTTTGAAAATTCTGCTCAGCCACTGACTCCCCAGTGCTCACCATGGTGTGTCAAACAGTGATTTATATTCATGCTATGACAGCTTCTGTGTTCTGTATTACAATGCCACGGAGTTATAGGGCCAATAATCTAGGCAGATGATAGCATTCCTACACACACACACACACACACACACACACACACACACACATACACACACACACACACACAGAAACACACTCACATGCAGACAGACATACACACACACAGAGACACACAACACACATCCATACACTCACACCCACAGAGACACACATTCACACACACACACACACACACACACACACACACACACACACTCACACCCAGAAGAGAAAAAGCCTAATCTGGTACCGTTCTATGCACTGTTCAACAAGGAAGCCCTGTGGAATGCTAGATTTTTTTGGTGCTGGAGTTCCTGTCTGACATTAAAATTGAGTATTTCCTCCAGATGCAGCCTACCTGCTATTTCCTCCAATTTTAAGCCCCCCAACGAACAGTTTTGGGGATTTTTTGTCATTGTGTGTATGTATATGCATTGTGTTACAAGCTGGCAAAGACAGGTGGACTCTATGCCATTGCTCCTGGTATCATTTGTTAGGAAGGTTTAACATCTAAAACTATTGTTTTTTTTATAAAATCATTAGAAAATGCAACAAGAATGACAGCACTATCAGCAAGAGGAAATGCAGGAAGAGTCAAAAAACAGAGAGAAACTCAGCCCTTACCAGCATGTGTTTAGGAGTTTTAGGAGCTCCACAAGCATATGAGTGCTTCTGGGCAGGCCAGCCTCCCTGGGTGCCTCTTCAGGCCTGGCCAGGTGTATCCACCTTCCCCTTGCCTTCCTTGCCCTGCAGTAGCTGGGCTTCTTTCTGTGCCCATTTGGAGAGTTCCTCAAACATAGCCAAGCCACAAAGCTGATGCTGCCCAGGCCTGAGAACAGTGGGGGCTAAATCGTTTGTTTAACTCTCTGAACATAAACTTGGCAGAAGGCGAAGTTACCAAGCAACTGCATTTCTGACATAAAGCCTTTTAACAACCTTTTCCATAGATTAACAAAAGTTCCCAGAACAAATTCATTCTTAGTATAGTAAAGAAAAAAAGAAGGAAACAGAAGTAGCCAAGAAGGGGGCCAGGAGAAGAAAGCTGAAAGGGTGGAAGAAAAAAAAACACAGGAAGACACATAAATGGGGGCTCATGAGGGAGGGGTGTAGGCATCCAGAGAAAGTCAGTCCAGAGTATCAGTGAAGGATGGCGCACACATTTGTTGCTAGACCTCAGGCTTCTGTGGTTTTCATTCCGTGTGTAGAATTATATAGACTTTCTCTTGGTTGTAGTCACTCACACTCACCTCAGATATACATCTGTCCCATAATTTATGGGAGTAGGAGGCTAGCTGACTTGACAGTTTCATGCAAAGAGACAGGAGTAACTTGGAAAACTTAACATCCTGGGTAACATCCCCCTTTCCTTTTCCCTTGCGTTGTATCTGCCATACATACAATGGAAATACTGTTTGTGGAGTATTTTAAAATAACAATAACTCAGCCAAAGCCCAACTCATCTTTTATTACTACCACAGCTAAAACTCTAAAGCTCAGAACTGCTGGAATCTTAATATGAATATCAGCTTCCAAGTGCTCTGAGCATGCTCCCTTCCTGTTCCCCTCTTCTCCCCTCCCTCCCCTTACCCTCTCCCCTCTCTTTGAATTTACTTCTTAAAACATTGTGTTCTATATAGGAGTCAATTCAGACAGCCTCCAACTCCAGTGTTAACCCTGACACTTCTGTGACTGGTGACAGGATCAGCTGTAGGGCTGACAGACTGAAGTCCTGCCTCCCTGACAGCATCCAGAATCCCATTTGAGCGGTTGTTTGCAAACACGGAAGAACACAGACAGGAGCACTGTCAGTTATGTCATCCTGCGTGGACACTTGAATCTGAAGCTCGTGTTTAAAATCCAAAACCATGATACACAGTGCAAGCTGCAAAGTGTAAATTTTACTTGGCAAATGCAAAATTATAAGTTAAATGTGACAGATTTCACTGAATTAAAAAAATGTTGCTGTTGAAACTTAAACTTTTAAAAATGATAATTATATTTGTTGTCAAATTTAAAGATAAATAAGGACAACAGTTGCCATGGCTATTTATGTGATTATCAAGTAAAGTAAGTATAAGCACGAGGAGGGTATTTAAAATGACTCATTCTAAACCAGCAATGTGGTTCAGAGATCAAGGTGCCTGCCACCAAGCCCCCCCCACACACACACACACACGAAACAGTGAACTGAGTCCCACAAAAAGTCCACTGACCTCTACATTCACACTGTGACACACACATCCCGAATACATGTGCACACATGAGCACACACAAACAAAATTAAGTAATTAATAACATGGCTGGACATGGGCTCCTTTGTCTGTGGGGCCTCTGAACAGCCTCCTCTGGCTTATGGACTGACCCACAGGTGAAGAGGAAGAAGGTGGGGAGTCGCTCCCCCCTCCACCTGCAGACAGCCCTGGCTTGACAACATCCTCCACTTTGACCAGGGTCTGCAGCTCCTACTGAAACAGCCCGCCATGCTAGTTCCTTCCCCTCTCTGTCCTACATTACGGTAATGAAATAGAATAAGGTAGAAAAGACCAATTACTAGATGCCGCTTACTGGATTATTTGGGGACTTCTTAAAGCACTACGTGCACTGCCATTTGCCAGGCATGACTTCACTCCTACCTGGAAGAGCATGACGTGGAGAAACAGCCGAAACGATGGGTTGTTGCCCTTAACAACCTGCCAGGGACACTTCTGGGAAGTCTTGCTGACCTGCCCGCCCACCTTGTGGATTTGGAGTATAAAATGAGATTACAGCCAGCCAGCATGAAGCCTTTCAGCTGGGACAGCCCATCCTCACTGGGGCTGGAGTGCTCATTCCAGAGAGATTCCACAACAGTAATTGCTTGCCCTACTTGCCAGTTCAGCCCCAAGCAGTCAAAGAAACTGCCCTTAACCCTTACAAGTCTCAGGATCCTTCAACACCATTTATATTTCTCATATGTCTGCCCATATCTTTATAAATTTAGTGCAACTCTGAAAAATTGCCAGTTTTATATATCAACTATTTTTTCTGAGAGCCTCTGTACATACAAACATATAATTATATATATACAAATATATAAAAATAAATATTCCTGTTCTTAAATCCAGTTTTTAGTATTACTCTTTATTACCCTAGATCTCAATTGGAGAAGTTAGCCCTTTTTCATATGTGCTTTGAGTCCACAGGCGCTTTGGCTTTGTGGAGTGCTTGGGTAGTTGTGATGAAGTGAGGGGCACTATGACCCAGTGGGCACCTAGGTAGATCTGCTGCAGCACAGCCTCTAAAATCCACCCTTTCTTTTTAAATCCTTGCCAGTCCAGTCAGAAACGTAAAATCTGAAGAGCTGGCTCATGTAACACAGCCCCTCCCTTCTCAAAAGCCGAGAGCATTTTTCTACATCTGCAAAAGTGGAGCTTATGAGCACCAACCCACCTCTACAAATTAAACTCAGACATTCTGAGATTAATCAAAACCTTTGATCATTTTCAAGGGCTGAGTCTCAAAGCTAATGGAAAGAATCGCTTCCAGGCAGTGTGAACTTTATTCTGCCCGGTCCCCTGCATGTCACTTCATCTTGCTCCATGGTAACTATCTCTTTAATGATGACTAAAAGACTATATTAAAATGTTTAATTAAAGGTATTTGCTATTAATGTTTTGAAATATAAGGTACATTCATTGAAATTCAAAAAATCTTGCTCCCCTGACCTTATATTTAAAATGACCTGAATATCTTCATAATGTGAGAACTTGACCTCTGACTGCCAACCAAGCCAACCAAGAAAAACCAAAGACAGAAATCACAAATCACAAATCTACAAACAGCTTCTCAGTCTGACCCGACCCTGGTGTGGTCTCAGGAAAGAGAACGCAGTGGTGAAAGGGATGCAGAAGACACAATTACCACGACTAACTCTACTGATGACAACGGGAGCTACAGCGGAACAATAACAAAGCAATAATAGCCACCACCCCGTGCTCACGACGTGTGCCAGGCGGCGAGAAAGCCTTGTTACGCATTGACACATCTCATTCTTAGAGCAAGGCCAAGAGTGAGATCCCTGTTGCAGCTTTAATTTACCAGTAAAGAAACTCGACTTGGAGTCTAAGTAATGTGCCCGGTTACACGCCTGTACATGACAGAACTGTCACACAAGCACATACCACCTGGCTCTGAGCCCGCCTCCCCACCTCCACAACGTCACGGGTGGGACTCGGGAATACAGTACTTTTAACAGTGTACAATACAATCAGCTTGATCCTAGTGTATGAATTCTACTTAGTATCTGCGTCTCTTTCATGAATAACAGAACTGACATATCCAAAGGGAACGCTTAATGACAACGTGTCAGGATAGCAGCACCAACAGCTTGGGAAACTGTATCATCAGGAAGAAAAGTCAGTTAATAAGCCATCTCGTTAATTCTGAGCATTTGGGAGGGAGCTGAGAATCCCTTTCTGACTGCTGATGGTTTCCTTCCTCTCCTCAAAAACGACCAACTGTGCACTCGATTGCAGGGAGTTACAGAAACTGATGTGCACCCTTAGCTTGACCTCATGTGAAAAAATACTCACATGATGGGCTTCTTATTTCATGGGGGGAAACGATCCATATCAAATAATAGTTATTGAACAACTGCTACACATAAAACCTCTATGGAGGATTTTAAAAATAGATTCCATATCTTAACATATATTGTTCCCTGCCTCCAAAGAACTGTATAGTCGCGTGTGCAAAATAAAGTAAGACTAGAGCATTGAAGGGTTGGTTCTGGGGGTAAAGTGCTTGCCGCTCAGACTTGACGACCTAAGTTCTGGTCCCCGAGCCCATGTAAAGGCTGGGTGTGATATCACAGACCTGTCGTCTCGGTGTTCCTACAGCAAGATGGGAGAGAGACAGGGGAATGCCAGAAGCTTGTGGGCCAGCTACCCTGCTGTACAGAGCAGGAAACAATGAAGAGACTGTGCAGAGGGCACAGAGACTGAGTAAGGCAGAGAGCAAGGACCAACATCTGTGTGTCTCCTGACCCCAGACCTGAATTCGTACACAAGAACACACACAAAGAGTAGAGGCATTGAGTTCTCTAGATGCTCAGAAGAAAGAAATTGTTACTTACAGTGTGAGGTGTCAGGAGATGTTTCAAAATAGGATTTAAAGTAGAAATTGGTCTAAGGGAATGAATATGATTAAAAGATGGTGGGAAGAGCCGTTTACATCAAGAAATGGTAGAATCCTTCATTTTAACATTTACCTGAGCTTTAGAGCTAGAAATATTAACTCTAGACTATGTGAGGCTAGGGATTTAGCAAGCATGGTTAAGTACGTGTCCAGCATGTCCGAGGCCCTGGGCTCAATCCCCAGCACTGAATAAACCAATATGCTGGCATATACCTGTAACCCCAGTACTCAGGAATAAGAGACAAGAGGATTCAAAGCTCAATGTTACACAGTGAGATGAAGACCAGCCTGGGCTATGTGAGACTATAAAACATACATTAACTACAGTTATTAAGAACCTTATTTCCAGAGAGTGGTGCTGCATACCTCTAATCCCAGCTCTTGGGAGGCAGAGATTGGCAGAGCTCTGTGATTTCAGGGCCAGCCTGGTCTATAGAGCTAGTTCCAGGATACCCCAGGATCCCCCACACACACACATAAAGAGAGAGAGAGAGAGGGAGGGAGGAAGAAAGAGAAAGAGAGAGAAAAACACTGCCATTGTCAGATGGTAATGTTCATGTCATATCAGCACCAAGGTGCTCACTTCAGCCTGTGATCTTCAGGGAGAACGTCTTGTAGCAGGACACTGTCATCAGAACAAAAGGACAACCTATGGCCTGGGAAAGGATCTTCACCTACGCTATATCTGACAGGGCTAATATTCAGAATATATAAAGAACTCAAGAAGTTAAAAAGCAACAAATCAAGTAATCCAATTAAAAATGGGGTACAGAGCTAAACAGAGAATTTTCAATATCGAATAAATATCTAATGGTGGGGAAACACTTAAAGAAATATTCAGAGTCCTTAGTCATCAGGGAAGTGCAAATAAAAACAACCCTGAGATTTCACCTTACACCCATCAGAATGGCTAAGATCAAAAACTCAAGTGACAACACACGTTGAAGCAGATGTGGAGAAAGGGTAACCCTCCTCCATTGCTGGTGGAACTGAAAACTTGTACAACCACTTTGGAAATCAATCTGGCACTTTCTCAGACAATTAGAAATAGTGCTTCCTCAAGATCCAGCTATGCTACTCCTAGCCATATAACCAAAATATGCTCAAGTATACATGGACGTTGTTCAACCATGTTCATAGCAGCTTTATGTGTAATAGCCAGAACCTGGAAACAACCCAGATGCCCCTCAACTGGGGAATGGATACAGAAATTGTGGTACATTTACACAATAGAATACTACTCAGCAATTAAAAACAAGTAAATCATAAAAATTGCAGGCAAACGGTGGGACTAGAAAAGATCATCCTGAGTGAGGTATCCCAGAAGCAGAAAGACACACCAGGTATATACTCACTCATAAGTGGATATTAGACATATAATATAGGATAAACCTACAAAAATCTGTACACCTAAAGAAGCTAAGCAAGAAGGAGGACCCTGGATAAGATGATCAATCCTCACTCAGAAAGACAAACAGGATGGACATTGGAAGAAGGAGAAAACGGAACCAGACAGGAGCCTACCACAGAGGGCCTCTGAAAGACTACCCAGCAGGGTATCAAAGCAGATGCTGAGACTCATAGCCAAACTGGGCAGAGTGCAGGGAATCTTATGAAAGAAGGGGGAGACAGTAAGACCTGGAGAGGACAGGAGCTTCACAAGGAGAGCAACAGAACCAAAAAATCCAGGCACAGGGGTCTTTTCTGAGACTGATACTACAACCAAGGACCATTCATGTATAGAACCCCTGCTCAGATGTAGCACATGTCAGCTCAGTCTCCAAGTGGGTTCCCTAGTAAGGGGAACAGGGACTGTCTCTGACATGAACTCAGTGGCTGGCTCTTTGACACTCCCCCGCCCCCTGAGAGGGGAGCAGCATTGCCAGATCTCAGAGGAGGACAATGCAGCCAGTCCTGATGAGAACTGACAGGCTAGGGTCAGAGGGAAGGGGAGGAGGACTTGGAGAGGGGCTTGGGAGGAGATGAGGGAGGGAGGGTTGGGAGAAAATGAGAGAGGAAGCTACAGCTGGGATACAAAGTGAATAAACTAATTAATATAAAAAAATAAAATTTTAAAAAGTCTTGATGTCTTCACCACCACTAAGTAACATAGGATCTTATATATAAAATGATCACAGTGTAGGACCATAAAACTGAGATTCTTCCTTATTATTTATCTACAAGATCTGTGCCTCAAGGTATGCTTATCCTGTACTATGTGACTAAAGTCCCCTTATAAGTGAGTACATACCATGTGTGTCTTTCAGGGTCTGGGTTACCTCACTCAGGATGAGCTTTTCTAGTTCCATCCATTTGCCTATAAATTTTATTATTTCTTTGTTTTTAATAGCTGAGTAGTATTCCATTGTGTAAATGTACCACAGTTTCTTTATTCATTCTTTGGTAGAGGAACATCTGGGTTGTTTCCAGATTCTGCCTATTATGAATAAAGCTGCTATGAATACAGTTGAGCAAGTATATATACACAGGAGTGGTATAGCTGAGTCTTGAAGTAAAGCTGTCCCCAATTTTCTGAGAAAGCACCAGATTGATTTCCAAAGTGATTGTACAAGCTTGCACCCCCACCAACAAGGGTTCTTTTTTCCACACCCTCACCAGCATGTGCTGTCACTTGAGATGTTGATCTTACCCAAAGATGCATAAATTTCACTTGGAAGAGGAGATAGAAGAGACTGAGGTAGTGGCTGAAGAGAAGGAGCAAGGTGGGAGAGTGGTACCAAAGAGTTAAGACAGTAGACCTGGAGAGAGTGAGGGAGACAGGGCAGAGGACCTGTAGAGAAAAACGAAACTAAGGGTGGGGGCATCTCTGTGACACGCTGGAGATCTAAGACAGTATAGGCTCCTGGGAGGATGTGAGGGGATTTAAGCAGTGACTCCTAGTAGCAAAGGCCATGAAGACTGAAGAGTACACCCTCTAACTAGACTAGTCTCCTAGTAGAGGGAGGGGAACTCCAACCCGCCCACAAAAACTTCAACCCAAAATTTACCCAGCCTACAAGATATGAAAAGATAAAGATAGAGCAGAGATTAAGGGAATGCCCAACCAATGCCTGGCCCAACCAAAGACCTACTTGATGAGAGAGTGCCAGCTCCTGACACTATGAAGGATACTCTGCTAAGCTTGCAGACAGGAGTCTGACAGAGTTGTCCTCTAAAAGACTCTACCCAGCAGCGCCTCAAAACAGATGCTCAGTCTCACAGCCGAACATTGTGTGATACTTAGGGAGTCTTAGGAAATAGTGAAAGAAAGAGAAAAGGACCTGGAGGTGACAGGAACTCCACAAGAAGACCAACAGAGCCAACTAACTAGGGCCCAGAGGGTCTTGCTGAGACTGAAGCATCACCCAAGGGCCATGCAGGAACTGGACCTAGGCCTCCTACAAAGATGCAGCCGATGAGCAGCTTAGGCTTCATGTGGGTGCTCTAGTCAGGGAAGTGGGGACTGCATGGGACTTGGACTTACTTGTTAACTTTTTGATCACTTTCCCCTGGAGAGACTGCCTTGCCAGGCCACAGGGGAAGAGGACATGCTCAGTCCTGATGTAACTTGTTGAGCTGGGGTGGATGGAAAAAGGAGGTCCCCTTTTCTGAGGATTAGGGGAGGGGGAAAGGAAGGGAGTGAAGGAGGGTGGGACAGGGTTACAACCAGGATGTAAAGTGAATAAAAATAAATTAATTTTAAAAAACAGATTCTTAAATTGAGCTAGGACTCTTGAGGGCTACTCTCTCTAAGACCAGGTAAATTGGGAGCAAAATCCACTCACGGGAAGAAGAAGCAAGAACCTTCTCTTAAATGGGGTTGGGGTGAAGGAGGGAGGGAGGGGGGAGAACATCCATGGAAAAGCACACGAATGTCTTCCTGGATGTCTGAGGCAAGATCTAAGCTCTCTATACCAGCAGGTAAGCAGAGAAATTAACCTAAGAAGGATTCCTGGGTGTTATTGCTGAGGCCCTGGCTGAAGAAAAAAGAAAGTGTCTTAGAAGACATGTCCACAGCTCAGTCCCAACAATAAATATGCAATGTCAATGGGAAAACAACCTGAGTTGGAACAAAGTCTAGAGGTTCTAGGGAAGACTGAGGCTTCTCTTATTGGTCTGGAAAACATTTTATAATATTGTTAAGTAGGGAGTCCCCAGAATGCCTGCCTTAGGTGGAATCTAAATCCTACCCCTAACATGACAGGAAGATTTATCTCCATTCCTTGCTACATATGATAAGACAATGGGCAACTGTGAAGAGCTAAATGATGCTGTTATTTCACAGTACAGGAAGAATATTTGATGACGCCTTTGTGTGTTTCTTTGGTTTGCAGAGCCTCTTTACCATGTTTTATCGTCCAGCTTAATAGTTTCACTCTATGCCATTTCACAAGATTGTCTAACATTTCTGAATATCCTATGCTACCTTCACATATTTGCTTATCTGAATGAGCCTTCTCTACCAAAATTGCAGCTTTTTGCTGTCACTCTGTAAAGAAGGGATGTTTTCTTTAAGTTTAGTTCTAATAATTTGTGGAAATGTAAGGTAGAAATGTAGTCTGCAAAGAATACCACTAACCTACTCCAAATTAAAATCTGGTTCCAGTGTTAGAGAAACGAGACTAAAACCAGCCAACAGGTTGGCAATTACTGAACCTTGAAAGCTGAGGACATGGTTTGGGTAGCTGGAAATCATAATGCTATGTCAACCGTGCCCATCAAATTTGATGTTTCCATCTCAGTCTACTCCTGGCTGAGAGAAGAGCCATTCCTTCAGATTTCTAGCAGATTTGAACCACTTAGTCAAACCTGATGCCAATGGAAAGGCAGAGAGCACCTTAAGTTAAGGTCAAGAAGCCCTTTCCTGACTTCACCTCAGGGAGAGCTAACACCAGGTTTAAATGTGATAAATCTCTGAAGAAAAAAAAAATCTTATCAAAGTAAAGATTTATTTGGGCTCAGAGTTTCAGGGATTTATGGGGAGCTGATTTCATTGCTTTTAGGTCTGTGTCAAAACTGAAGCAGTACAGCAAGAGGGCCAAGCAGCTGAGAACTGCTTGCCTCCCGGTAGCCCTGAAGCAGAAGGAACAAGGGGACAAGGTAGCCTATAAGACACATCCCAGTGGCCCTCCTTCCTCCAGCAAGGCCCCACCTTCTAGTACTCCATTTGGTGATGAACCCACCAACAAATAAAGCTACTGATGAAGTCAGTGACCTCCTGACTGATTGTTTCTGTTCCCCAGCAGCAGGGGACTAAATCTCCAACACAGGAGCCTTTGTATAGGGCACATCATCACCCAACCATAGCCTAGATCCCCTAGGCCAGGGAGATGTCCTCACACTTGCTGACTCCTCCTGTATCTGGAACTACTGTTTGCTCTCTGGAAAGAAAACATGGAAGTACTCATTGCCCTTGTATATAAATACCAATTATGTGTCTTTTTAAAGAAACAGCTATTTGTCTGCATGTAAACTAAATAAAGGAGAGGAGGGTCTCTTCCCCTGAAAAGTGATAGCTTTTTATTTACACAAAACATGGGTGGGTCTCCTTGATTATAAACTTGGGTTGGGGGGGGGGCAAATTAACTTTGCCAAGCCAGTAAGCATTGGCAGAAATTCGCTGTATTTCTCTGCTTACTATGAAAAACAGAGAGTTACACAATAACAGTTTTCCTCTTCATTAAGACTCCAAAGAGGACTTCAATGCTCCATTTTTCTTAACAGAAAGGTTACTGGAGTTCCATAGCAATAAGGCAACTGTGTTTGTTGTTGTTGTTTTTTTGTTTGTTTGGTTGGTTTTGGGTTGTTTTGTTTTGTTTCTATAATCAGCATCCTGGAATAGGATTGCCATACCTATGTTCCATCTGCCCTTACCTTAAAGATTTAACCACAAAAGCCTGGCAGGCAACATTTTCCATACAGTGACTTCACAAGTGTTATTGAGCATATCTGCTAATGCCTACGGGCAATGAACGTAGAATGGTCATAACCCTCCCTCATGGTTATATATCCATTTGAAAATAACAAAAATTAAAAGCTAGTTTGGTGAATCCCACCATGTGTTCCCACCTTCTGTTCCTGTTGCTGTGATAAAATATCCTGACAAAAAAACAGTTTAAGGAAAGAAGGTTTATTTGGCTCCCAGATCAGGGATACAGTCCACCACAGTTGCAAGCCTTGAGACATCCAGCAACATTGCATCCATAGTCGAGAATGAATCCGTAGTGAACAATGAACGCTGATACCCAGAACCCTTTCATTTTATTCAGTCTAGAGCATCAGCCCATGGTAACCTATAGCCAGAGCCTAACCTACTCTGGTTGAGCAATCATGGTATGACCAGAGCTTGTGTCCTAGGTGATTCTAGATTCTTTCAAGTTGACAATCAATGTTGACATCACACCTGCCTAACCCTATATGAAGGACTCTCCTAGGAAACAGCTGTAGCCCATTACTTGGCACCAGCCTTCATGGTCATGACATGACAGGCAGAACAGCTGGCAGTTCTCTGTAGCGCTAAGAACTACTCTGAGCAGTGGTTCTCTAAGATCCTGGCCCAGCAACTTCAGCCCTCTAGAAGCTAGTTAGAATGGCAAATTCTTGGGCCCCATGCAAACCATCTAAAGCTCTGAGACTCAGCCTCAGGAAGCTAAGCCTTAACATGTTGTAAAAACGAATTAGAATTCTAAGTGTATTGGAGAAGCACTGTCTAGAGACCCTGCATTTTGCTTCCATACCTGACAATTTTATTTCTTTGTTCTTTGTTATCATTTTCCATCTATTCAATTTCTGATTGGGATCACCAAGGCCCCCAGAAACAGACTAAGATGGCCCTGGCTTGCTCAGAATCTGCACCATGATGAGCTGTTAGCAGCTGTTAGCAGACACAGTTTTTACATGGGCAATTCACTTCACCCTACGATTTTCAGAGACTGAACTATTTTTCTTTCTCTGCCTTTAGTTTCTAAGAGTGGTAATTGACAATCTTTAATATAAAATAAGTCTATAGCTACAAGCCATTAGCTGCGTCTCTAACTAAAGCTAGAACCAAACTTAGGATAAAGCTACAGGCATCAGCTGACTAGGACAGGAACTAAAGGCCAGTAGAGCAAACAGACTCTAGTAGCAAAGAAACAAGACATAGCTCTTCAGGGATAGCTACTGATCTATATGTACATATTTGCAGAAAAGAAATAAAGGAAAGACAAATAAATTTCTTCAAAATACCCTATAATCTCAGTATTTGGGAGGCTGGAGAGGAAGATCATGAGATTGAGGCTAAGCTAAGCTTTATCCATTGAGATATGGTAATGGAAAAAAAAAATTCAGGACTGGGGGACCTTGATGGTGCTTTGCCCTATTTGCAGTATCAGTGACCTAACATTTCCTGAACTCTAGCATTTGTAATTTTACAATTTCTGATATTCTGACTCTAATGTTTCAATTAATTCTACTCTACTCTATGGACCTTATTTTATGCTTTCATCATAAATCCATGATCACTACACGTCTTGGGATCCTAAGACATTAGCCCCAAGCAGGCTAAGAATCTAACCCTTGTGGGTGAGGACTTGGCACATCATAGCTCTACTGTAAACTTCATGAATGGAAACGGCAGAAACTTGAAGGGGAACGCTAGAAAAACTCCTCCGCAAACCCACCAGACTGCCTTCAGTTTCAGACACTCCCTACATGTCCACTTTGCTGAATACTGCAGTACCTGTTGTCAACTTCGTGCTGAAAACGCAGAACCTATGCGCTCTGACAAAGATAATAGTTTAACATGATCTGCACACAGCAGTGTTTGATGGACATTATTGACTTTCAATACGCAGTAACTGAAGCCCAGGAGCCAGGCTAAAGTGAACATTCCCTGCATGATCTCTGCCCTCCTCAGAGAGATGCTATTTCTTTGTGCTTAATTTCTATGTCTAGTCCTTCTATTTATATACATATTCAACTCTCATAGTTTGAATTGAAATAAAATTTTAAATGCATTGAAAACTACTTATGACTATTTCTTTAGAGAAATACTTCTATTTGAAAAATTTTGGTCATGTCCAGAATAATAATAGTTAATAAGAGAGCTAAAGTTGTCCTAAAATCTCTCTTCTGTAATCTTTTAGTTTTCTTTTATTTTTTAAAAAAAAGTTATTACATTTTATTTCTTTTATGTGCATTAGTGTAGGTCCTCAGCTCAAATGCAGATCATCAGGCTTTGAGACTGATTCCTGTCCCTGCTGGGCCAGCTCCAGGCCCTCTGAATTTTAACTTTTCATTTTCCCTAACAAAACAGTTGTTCAATAGTTCAAAGAAGCCCAGTGAACATTTCATCTAGCTTCCTCAGATGTTAACATCTTTCATATCCATAACAGAGTTGCCAAAACCAGGAAATAAATGTTGAAAAAAGTACCCTGAGCTTCACATTTATTCAAATTGTGTCATTTGTCCTTCTAGCAACCCCATCCAGGCCCAACACCCTTTAACATTCACTCACGCTATCTACCTGACACAGCCCCTGAGATGCTTCACATCTTGGACAGTACTGTTATGGCCCGTTATTTTAGATATTTACTTTTAATTTTGTTTTGTCTGGTGATTCCTTATTTTTGAATTAAAGTTATAAAGTTTTGGAAAAACATCAGAGAAGTGACAGTACATCTTTCTCAGGTAATAACAAAAGACATGCAAAGTCAACATGTGTCACTATTGATAATGTTAATGTATCTGTGCCCACAGGTTCTAGCATCCCTAATGATACTTGCTTAATTACCATAGCATGTCAAAGTGATATTTCTATCATTTTCTACATTTATTAATTAGAATTCTACTATAGAAAGAGATTCCCGTTCCCTCCATTTATTTGTAGACTTTAACCCTATGGCTCCTAGGTACTTATTTTATTTTATGAATTGTAACCCATTACTGCCATATTCATTTTGTAGTCAAGCTTTTCAGTTAGACTAGTGGTTTAGGAGACATATAGCTCTCATTTATTAAAATGTTTGCAAAAAATCACTTTAGGTGTCTGGGTGTTTTACCTCCAGGAATGGCTGCACATCATTGCATGTCTGGCACCCACAGAGGACATAAGAAGGCAGCAGATACCCTGGAACTGGACTTGCAGATGGTTGTGAGCTGCCATGTGGATGTTGGGAATTGAGCATGGGTCCTCTGGAAGAGCAGCCAGTGCTCTTAACCACTGAGCCATCTCTCCAGCTCTATCCAACATTCTCACACTGTCTCAATCATTTCTTATTTTCTGGCATAACAAGATACTTAGATTCACCTTACACTTAAAACAATTTTTTTGGCCCTGGAATCAACCATTTCTCTGAGAAGTAGAGGTTCCTTTTATTTAGGAAAGGTGGAGAAACTGCAGTCTGACCTGGGCATGGGAGCACACTTGTGTTATCCCACCAGTCTCTTAGGCAAGAGGTTTGTGAGTTTCAGGATTGGGCAGGCTGATATAGCGAGACCCTGTTTCAAAACATACAAGTGAAAGTAAGAAAGAGGAGGAGGGAGGAAATGAAAATGGAAAGAAAGACAGATAGGAATGGGCTGATAACAGCTACGGGAGTTTCACTGATTCCAGGCCTCCTTGGTGATCAGAACTAGGAATGCATGCACAGTTGTATTTATTGTGCTGTCTGCCTATCAGTATTGAAAACCTAAGTTCATACTAATACCTGCAAGTCTAATTCATCACAGAAGCCATTACAGCCCTGTTTCCTTCGCTAACTGTAATATCACAGATACCACAAATTGCATATATAGCTGTGGTTCTATGCATTGCTGTATACTGTAATCTGGGGTATAAAATGTTTATGTATACTATACATGTACTATATAGCTTATCTGTACTTTATACATAAAACAGAGATTTTGACCCTCCAAGGGCTCATTTTCTTCCTGTTGAGGTTGTAGGCTTTAGATGCCATATGTTTGTTCTGGTTTGTTTTTGTCAGCTTGACACAAGCTAAGTGTTAGGAAGAGGGAATTTCTTTTTTTCTTTTTTTTTTTAAACTTTATTTTATTTTTTTCCAAGCATCTTTTTTTATTATTATTTTTTTTTACAATTTTTTACAATTTAATTTCAATGGAGGAAATTTCTCTGTGACATTGCCTATAGGCAGGTCTGTCAAACATTTTCTTGATTAATGATTGATGAGGAAAGGTCCTTCCTACCTGGCAGGTGGTCTTGAGTTCTATAAGAAAGCAGGCTGAGCAAGCCAGGAGGAACAGGCAGCACTTCTCCATGACCTCTGCTTCAGTTTCTGCCTCCAGGTAACTGCTTTGAGTTCCACCCTAAGTCCCTCAATGATGGAGTGTGACCTAGAGTTATAAGGTAAATAAACCCTTTCCTCTACAACTTGCTTTGCATCATGGTGGGTTATCACAGCAATAGAAACCCTAATTAGGATAATATTTAAACATATTTCTTTCCAAAACAAAAACTAAAACCTAAGAAATAACCAAATGAATGTTGAACTGCTGGGCAACAAGTAGGAGAAAAAGTAAAAGGATAAAAAAAGAGGTAACAACTGAAAATAAACAATAATTCAAGTATAAGGCAAGATAGCAGATTTTATGTGTAAGCCACAGAGGTGGAAAACGGCTACCTGTAAATCAGCTGTCTTTGCCAATGCTGAGCCCCATACTTTACTATTAAAAGAACATATTTTCAATGACAAACATACTTTTGCACTCCCTAAGGGCAGAAAAGTACTGAACATTCCAGTTTTGAATCATAGTTTAGCTATACCACTCAAGGCCTTAAGAAAATGACCAAAAAAGAATTATTGTTTCAAAGATTGTTAAAATTGGACCGAAAGCAAATAAACTGGGAATGAAGGACTCATTTGTCCATTGTTTTGATTACTGTGGGATGATCAGAGGAGGAGATTCCCCTTTGAAAAGCCTTGATGTGCACAGAGGGGCTGGGGGACTCTGCCAGTCAGTTCCCATGAAGCTGAGGAGACAAGCTTGGGCCCCATTGCCACCAGGCCTCCCTCCCACAACCGACTGCATTCTGAAATAAATTCTCCAACTTTGTGCAGCTTCTTGCAAACTATTTGGTCACAGCAGTGAAAAAAGCAGCTAAAACAGTACCGTATGCACATTGGCCTCAAAGTAACTTACATAATACTTTTAGTGTGCCTGTGTTTTGGCTGTCATATAGTTGAGATGAGAATGTTTTTACTCGTGGCAATATGTTTGCACTCAAAAAGGCACAGATTTTGAATCTTCCTGGATTTTATATTTTCAAATGAAGGCTATTTGGTTTGAAGTAGTTTTTCATTTCTCGGGTGGCATAAAAAATTGTTATTTAATATGATTATTTGTCATCAGTATATGTTTTGTTTGTTTATTTTTGAGACAAGTTTCTCTGGGTAGCCTTGGCTGTTCTGGACTCACTTTGTAGAGCAGGCTGGCCTCAAACTCATAGAGATCTGCCTGCCTCTGTCTCCCTGAGTGCTGGGATTAAAGACGCGAGCCACCATGCTTGGCTCTCATCAGTATATCTTAAAATGAATTGTCTACCCAGGTTTTCTGCCCACATTTTTCAAAGGGTAGCTTATTTGAGGTTGATGAATTTTAAGTGCCCCTTGTAAGTTTTGTATAAAAGTCCTTACAAAACTGTATCAGTTATAAATATTTTCCTAGTCTGTTTTTTATCTTCTCATTCACTTGACATTTGCATAGCAGTGAACTATAATTGTAATGAAGTCCAGCTTATCAGATCCAGCTTTTCTTTAGGTACTGTGCCTTTAGTATTGCATAGAAAGGCTGATTGTTATCCAATGTCACTCTATTTTCTAGTTCCATAATGCTGTCTTTTACACTGAAATCTGTGACATACTTTGAGTTTATTTTTATGAAGGGTGTACAGTGTGTGTGTATATTTGTTTGCATATAAAAACTGTCTAGTTGTTCAAGGATCAATTATTCAAAAAATCTTTGCATATGCATTGCTTCCGCTGTTTTGTCAAAGACTAGCTGACTACAGTATGTTAGCATGTCAGCCTCTTTCTCTTCATTTTGTTCCATCAAGAGCAGTCTACGCTTTCACCAATATTACACTATCGATTTATAGTAAGCATTTATTATTCATTTAGGCAGTGCGAACCCTACAACTTCATTTTCTTCAGTATCATGTTGGCTGAGTTTTCACTTCTATATAATCTTTCAAATTAGTTTTTTGAGATTTACAAGTAATTTGGGGGGAATTCAAATAAAACTGAATTGAATCTATATATAAAGGTGGAAATACCAGGCAACATTTTCCTATCCAATGAACAATAGACTTTCCTATATTTAATTCGTATTTCTTTCATTGGTGTTTTACTGTTTTTATCATTATAAACCTTGTATATATTTTGTCAGATTTATATTTGATTGTTTCTCTTCTTTTAGCATTAATGTAAATTATTTACAATTTTAATTTTTTTCTTTTTTTATCTGTAAATTTTTAATTTAATTATTTTTATTTTTGTTAATTACAGTTTATTCACTTTGTATCCCCCCTGTACCTTCCTCCCTCCTCCCCTCCCAATCCCACCCTCCCTTTTTCCCACCCATGCCCCTCCCCAAGTACACTAAAAAGGGAGGTCCTCCTCCCCTTCCCTCTGACCCTAGTCTGTCAGGTCTCATCAGAACTGGCTGGATTGTCTTCCTCTGTGGCCTGGTAAGGCTGCTCACCCTCAGGGGGAGGTGATCAAAGAGCAGGCAATCAGTTCATGTCAGAGGCAGTTTCCATTCATTTATTGCTGCTATTTATTTTCTTTTGTATAATTAATATTAAATGTTTATCCTGAAATTTTGTTAAAATTGCTTATTCTAGTAGTTCAGTATTTTCTACATAGACAAGCATGTCAGCTGCAGACAGAGAAATTTATTTTTTCATTTCCTAGTCAGTGTGTTCTTATTTCCTTTTCTTGTCTTGCATTAGCTTCCATTCTGGTACAGTGCTAAGAAGTGCTGATGAGGATGGACATCCTTACCTTGTTCATGACTTCACAAGACACTTCAAGAATTAACCTGAGAATTTTCCTAGTTGTTCTTTCCCAAGTTTGAGAAGGCACTCTCTATTTTTTTTTTTGCTGAAAATTTTTATGTGAATTGGATTTTATCAAATGCTTTTTCTAAATCTATTTAATATAATCTTGCTTTACCCTTTGAGGTTGGATGGAGCATATTCATTGCTTATGCAATGCATTAGATTTGCATATCTGAGATGAACTCTACTTGGTTATTGTAATTCTGTTTATGAATTGGATTAAATTTACTAATATTTTGTTGTTATATTGAGATATACTCTACCACTCTAAAAGTATAAGAACTATACTGAAAAATTATGAATAAATTAAAATGCCATCTAATACTCTGTCCTCTTAATAAATCAATATTATCATTCTCCTGTAACCCTTCTGATATTGTGTTGTTTTATATAGTTTCTAATAATTTGTGATAAAATGTCTGTTTAGTTCAAATATTAAAAGACAATATAAAAGTTATGAATAATATTTAAAAGAAAAAAACTTTAAGTAGTTAAAGATTAAAATAAGTATAATTGTCAGACCAAAATTAGAGCAACATATATTAATCAATTTTCTGTTCACTATTTGTTTTAAATATTAGGCAGAACTTGATAATTTTATTTCATTTTATCTCTTTAAGAATATTTAAGTAAAAAACACCTGAGTCATATCCCACAAGAAAAATTTCACAGATCTCATCAATCAAGTTCTGATTCATCATTAAGATAATCTCATGTCCCACAGTTTCGTATTGCACAAGGCCAGTGTGTCTGGTCTTATTTATAGGAACCTACTCTGTATTAATAAATAAATCCAAGTAACAAACCAAAAAAATGCAGGAAAACCATCTGTTCTTCTTGTTTCTTAGTTAATAAGATACAAAGCATATTTCTAAATGAAATGTATCTTATGTCACTCACATATATTTTTTGGATATTTTTTTATTTTTATTTTTATTAATTACAGTTTATTCACTTTGTATCCCCCCTATATCTCCCTCCCTCCTCCCCTCTCAATCCCACCTTCCCTCCCTATTCTCCACTTGTAACCCTCCCCCAGTCCACTGATAAGGGAGGTCCTCTTCCCCTTCCCTCTGATCCTAGTCTATTAGGTCTCATCAGGAATGGCTGCATTGTCTTCCTCTGTGGCCTGGTAAAGCTGCTCCCCCCTTAGGGGGAGGTGATCAAAGAGGAGGCCAATCAGTTCCTGTCAGAGACAGTCCCTGTTCCCATTACTATGGAACCCACTTGGACACTGAACTGCCATGGGCTACCTCTGTGCATGGGTTCCAGGCCATCTCCATGCATGGTCCTTGGCTGGAGTATCAGTCTCAGAACTTTTTGGATCTGTCCCTGTCCTTGTGGAGCTCCTGTCCCCTCTAGATCTTTCTATCTCCCACTCCTTTCATTAAGATTCCCAGCACTTTGCCCAAAGTTTGACTATGAGTCTCAGCATCTGCCTCAATATCCTGCAGGGTAGAATCTTTCAAAGGCCCTCTGGGGTAGGCTACTGTCCTGTTCCCTCTCTTCTCCCTCCTCCAATGTCCATCCTCTTTGCCTTTCTGAATGGAGATTGAGCATCTTAGCCAGACTCCTCCTTCTTGAAAAAAACAACAACAACAACAACAAAAAAAAATCATGAAATTTGTAGGCAAATGGTATGAACTGGAAAAGACCATCCTGAGTGAGGTATCCCAGAAGCAGAAAGACACACAGGACATATACTCACTCATAAGTGGATATTAGACATATAGGATAAACATACTAAAATCTGTCACTCACACATTTTATTCAGTCCATACATCAATGTTATATCAAAAAAGCGGTTTCTTTTAAAAAATTCTGATTTCCACAATGCACGAGCAACATGCACATAATAAAAAAGCGAGCCTATCTTTTTCAAGGGCTGCGATTATCTAACCCCTCTGATGTGGAAAGAAGGTCATGGCATACTGCTAAATTACATATTCATATAACAGAGAACTTCTGTTCCTGACAATAGGGATTAGAAGGGTACAGGGCTCCCTTGCCAGTCAAAACAACAAGCAAAGTGGATGAATTAATACATTTTCTGTAGGGCTGGAACTAAAGTAAGGAAAAGAAAAAAAGAGCAAAGGAAGGTATTTGAGTGAGCACTTCAGTCTAAGGACATCTCTGCATCGCATGGCCTAGCAGACGAGTCCTGTCTTAGATCCTGTGTCTTTCATGTTTGTCTTCAGCCTAGTATCAGCTCTGGTCTGTAGACACTGGACCAAATAACTAAAATTTCTGGGAAAGGTAAAATAAACTACATCAACCTACAGTAAATAAGACCAGCTTTCTTCTGTACAAAGTTTCCAGACCATAGCACCAAGAGGGGGAAGCCCAAAGATGGCTGAGGTCAGACAGAAATGAAAATATAATTTCATAGCCTCAGAAAAGGGTGGATGTCAGAGAAAACATTTGAAAATATAATGAAAAGTATTCTTTCACATATAGAAAATATATGTTTACAAATCCATGATAGAAGAAAACAAAACCTCTAAGCAGGATAAACATGAAAATTACACAGCGGCACATAATCAAATCACCAAAGAATCATGTTAGTGAATGAAATTTAAAAGCATCCAGGAAAAATGAAGGTATTTATGTAACAAGAAACAAATAAAATATGATTGTAGGTTTCTTGAAAGAATGAAGAAAACAAAATAGCAGTTTTAGCATGCCAAAAGGAAAGGAAAATACTGTCCATTGAAAAAGTTATATCCACTGAAAATGTCTTCCAAAAATAAATTTTCTTTTAGGCAAAGAAAAGATAAGAACAATTATTATCAGTAATCTTTGTACTATAGAAAAGTTTAAAGGCAACTTAAGTAAAAGATAAATAATATACAATAGAAGTGTAGATTTACAGAAAACATGAAATGCATCAAAAATGAAATTATGTGAATATATAATTGTTCTTCAGTATTCATGAGGAATTAGGTAATGGTCTCTCCCTAGATATAAAATACCGTGGGCACTCGTCTCGGAAATGGAGGAGTGTGGTCTTTGTGTAGACCTCACATAATCCTGCATATCTATGTATTTTTTTCAGTTATGTAGGGTGGGATGGGGTATGTCCAGATAAGTTCAGTTACCCATGGAGGCTAGAAGAGGGGTCAGAAGTGGACTAACAGTCAGTTGTGAGCTGCCCAGGGTGCTGGAAACTGAAGCCAGGTCCTGTGGAAGAGCTTACATTCGCTCACCTTTTCACGAACCCCTCCTGCTTCCCTCCTGTACAACTGGAATAATGTAAATGCTATATAAATAGTCAGTATTCTGGACTGTTTAGCAAATAATCACAAAAAATAGTTTGTATATGTTTAATATGCATGTGTTTTCTCCAAATACCTCAGCCTTAAATTAGTTGAAACTATAAATAGCAAATCTGTAGACAATGGAAGCCTACTATTGTAAATATATACGAAATTTCTTGTTAAAATATCCCTAGGAGAAAAACTGGCTATTTAAAGAACAATATTGTATACTTAAAGAACAATTTTATGTATTAAAACATTAATATTATGTCTTAAAACATGTAAGAAAAATAACAGACTAAGAGAAAATGCTTTGAAATTTGATTTTCACATTATATTTTGATATTTCAATACTATATAAATTATTTGAATACAAAGTATGATGTTATATTTGTATTTCAATATTACATTATATAAATTGTTTGAATTCAAAGTATGGTGTTCTGCATGTATTTTAAAAATTTTAGAGCAAGAAAGTAGCATAGTAATAGAGGAGATAAAGAAGATAGAAAAATTATTACTTGATGCTACATAATGAGTAAATACTAAATATTCTACCCAAAAGAAGTAAGACAAATGAACAAATAGAAAACAACTTGGGAAGTTAAACCCAACCACACCAATAATCACATTAAACATAAATTAACTATGTATTCCAATTAAAAGACAAGGATTGCCACAATTAGAAGACCTAACTATATGCTGTCTCTAAGAAATTCACTTTAAATATAAAGACACACATAGGTTAAAAGAATGAAAAACGGTGTGCCAAACAAGCGCTAGAGATTTTGTATCAGTGTCAAATAAGCAGACTTGATCAGAGAGCAAAGGGCACCTATGATCATGACAACAAAATTCAGTTCAAGAGGAACCCTTATACAAGAAGAGCAGAAGTTGTAACCTACCTTTCACATTCCTGGATTCAATAAAGTAATTTTAACTTTAAGTAAAAGAGACTATAACACAAAGGTACAATATTAATACATTTGTATAAAGCTAGCTATGTATGTCTATTTAATAACCATAAACATATTTTATGTGAAAGTGTGTGTGGGTGAACGTACGGATTATCCTTTTGTTGGTGACGTGTCTAATAGGCTCCCTCTGTGAGTTGCTGCCCTACCAGACTCAGCCACCTTCTGCTTGGCCGAGTACTCCTGACAGGCAAGACTGGAAAGCGAATGCCAGCAATTTCAAGCACTCCAACACTTCCTGTTCAGTTCCTCCTCAAGCACCTCCACCAAGAAGCTTTACAGTGCTCAGCTCTCTATGTATTTCCCTCCAGACAGCTCCAGAATACCAGCCCTGTCTGCCTATCATTCCCTTCAGGCAGAAGAGAAGATCACCAGCTTCCTCATTGCAGCTAATGACCTCATTACAGTCTATACCAGAAAAACAAACAAAACAAACCAAAAAAAAAAAAAACAACAGTGTTTTTTTCCTCACTAAATTCCTTTTGGAGGCTGAGATTACAGCCTATTCCAACACATGCTTCCTTCCCCAAATCTCTGTATCTTTCCCTTGTTCCTACTTCAAAACAAACCAGCTTTTATCCCCTTTGCCTCAAGGTCAGTTCCACTCACTCTTTGCTCTCCAAAAGCCCTCAGCTACTGTCAGTTTCTGGTACATCTGACATATATACTGTGTCTGGAGTATAATAAAAAGCAACAAAATACAAGTTAGAACTGTGTGGTCCTTGCTTTGCCTCTGAATAGCTAATAACTTCTGGTGATGTCATTTAACATAACCGAACTTCAGTTTCTATTTGTGGGAAAAGAAAAACTATTTTATTTATTTTATTCTATTTATTTATTTAAAGGTGTTAAGGATATCTTTTTCAGCTCTCATGCTAGACTTCTAGATGGTTTCTGGTCTTTAATGATAATTTGAAATACAACCAATTCCCCAGAATGGTATATTTAAAAAAGATAAATTTTAACTTTAAAAATGTCATTGAAATGTGTTATCTCATTTGCAGGGACACTACTGAATACCAGGTAATCCTCGGATGGCAGATAAATGCTCTCCAATAGATGGTGATGTGTCCTCTCTCCACTTTCAGATTCATTCTTTCTTTTTCTCTTCCCCTTTCTGCTTCTCTCTGCTCCCCATCTCCTGTCCCTCATTGCACTCCCCCCTCATGCTTTTGTTTCTTTCTACCTCCCCTTCCTTCTCTCTCCACACTTTAAAGATGACACAGGGAAAGCATCACAGCTGACTCTCACAAACCTAGTAAAACTCTTAAGCTGTATTTGAAATAAGATCTGTGATAAGCCACTGCGCACAAGTACTAATTTACTCTGCTTTAGCACACCCAGAAAAGAGTTGAAAAGTTATTTTCAGACTTAGGTGGCTCCCATCAGGTCCCTGTGGGCATAGTCTCAGGGAAGGAAAGCCCAGAACATGGAGGTGCTTTAACTGAGCATGGCCCTCGGGCTCATATTTTGAATGCTTGGTCCCCACTTCATGAAACTGTTTGGGAAGGATTAGGAGGCATGGCCTTGTAGGAATAGGTGTGGCCTTGCTGGAGGAGGTGTGTCAATGGGTTTTGAGATTTCAAAAGCTCACACTGCCAGGCCCAGTCTCTCTATCTTTCTACCTCCTTCCTGCAGATGATGATGAAAGCTCTCAGCTATTGCCCTAGCGCCATACTTGCCCACCACGCTCCCTGCCAGGATGGTCATGGAGTAAGCCTCTGAATCTGTAAGAAACTCCCAAATAAATGCTTTCTCCTAAACGTTGATTTGGTCATGGGTATCTCTTCACAACAATAGAACAGTGACTCAAACACAGACCTCAAAGCTCCTCTCAAAATACTCAGTAGTCAGGGACTTGATCCCAGACAATTCTTGCTCTGGAAGAAAGTTAGATGCTTAATAGATTGTATTTCACACATGTGTACAAAGACATGCAGGAACAGAGATAATTGAAGCCAAAAGTTTGTGAATTTACAGTTATTGGTGCTGAACATAGCTTTTCCTACTATAAATTTAAAAAAAAAATCTGTTTTTTAAAAGAAAGCAGAGAGACAAACTCTAACGCAGATGAAAAGCTGACAACTCAAGACCAAAACACTAAAGAAAATATGAATAAAACAAGAGCAGAGTTTCTTAGCCGAGATCTGCAGCGTTGCGCTGCCTCCAGCACTCCAGGAACGATGGCTTACTGTGAAGTAGCAGGCAGTAGGTCTAAGGGGTGCACCACCCACATCCAGGGCAAGTTTCCTGGCCTCGTGCCCCATGTCTACCAAGGGTTAGTTTCAGCAGAAGGAGGGACGTGCTTCCGCGACGAGCCTGGAGCCGATAGTATTTTGAGCCTGTTTTGAGGCTGTAAGTTTGGGAGCCACGGTACTTTGCACTTGGAAATGATGTGAAGAAGCCCTTGACAAAGACGTGACTCTCTTACGCAGGTAAACCACAGGCTTCTTAGGAATATGCATGTGCAAAGAAGCACAAAAAGAATGGCCTTAGAAGGTTCAAAACATGTGAGGGCACACGTGTCAAGGCATCGGGCCCTTGTAAAGCCACGTTAAGGCCAAGGGTCACGGGAGGCTTTGTCAACGAGGGCTAAGACCCTGGCAAAGGCTGAGGCTATAGCATCTACGTGAGCCCTAGCTTCAGTTCCTGCTCCTGCTCCAACTCCAGCTCAGGCTCTCAAAGGAGTGCAGGTACCCATGAAAGCCCATAGTAAAGACTTCTGTCTGCCAATGGACCCTCACCCTCCACATTTTTTACAAACGTGCTACTTTCATATTTTAATAAAGCAAGTTATGTTCCTAATCAGGAGGCAGTGGAGGATTAGCAGAGTAATTACTAATCAAGTTAGTAGAGAATTGGTGCCACTGAATATTATTTGTCTGTTTCTTTAAATTGAAACATTTGCAATCTAAGGCCCTCCACATGCATAGCTTAGCTACTATGTATTCAAGTGTTAATTGCTTGTCCCCCCAAGATCTTTATTGTTCTATGACAAGCAAATGCTCATGTATACCAAGTGATACTGTGTAACCTTGCCTCATAAATTATCCCTGATTGGCCAATAAAATTGCCTATAACTGGGCTGGGCAGAAGAGAGGTAGGCAGAGCTAAGGTTCTTGGGCTTGGAAGGGCAGAAGGATAGAGAGAGAGAGAGAGAGAGAGAGAGAGAGAGAGAGAAGAAAGGATAGAAGGAAGGAAGAAGAGAGGAGAGGTCACCATGGGTTAGCATGAACAAAAGCATGTGGCTAGAAAGAGCTTGCTCTTAGGATTGGCATGATGGAGAGAAGAATCCAAAGTGAGCATATGCAAGTACTTTTGGGGATTTTAGATGGGATGTGTGGCCGGGAGATAACAAGGGAGCTTAGAGGGTTGATATCCGCCCACCCTAATGTTTAAGGCTTATTATAAATCTAACAGGTTTCTGTGTCTTCTAGTTGTATAATAGCAAGTTAAATAGTGCTACTGCATTTAATAACAATACGATCAGTATTAAATATTAGTAATTATACAACAGGTTCCCTTTCCCCAAGTGGCTCTAGTCTATGTTGAGTTGACATAAACTGTCCTCCTCGACCCTCATTAAAGAAAGTCCCAAACATCCGGGCTGTGGAGTACTGCTGCTCCATGTGTCCTGCCATTACTCTTGACCGTGGATTTCTGGCCTGGAATTTCCTTGGGCTTATGAGATGTTCCCATGCTACTTTATAAATCTATGTCAATTTTTACTTCAGTCTTGGAACAAGAGGCCAAGAACCTGGAAATGTTCAACCCAGATACTGACCACTGGTAAGAACAAGGTACTTAAACATGATTGCTTCTTGTGTTTCAATTAAATAATTTTTTAGAAGTTACAAATTTTAAGCAAAAGTTATAATCTTTATGAGGCAGATTGATGTGGTCAAAAGAAAGATGGAAAGGGCCCTCTTTTATGACCTTGGACCTGGGCTCTGGGCTTCACTGGTGCTCAGATAAATGTGGTTTTCTTTTTCCCTCAGCCACCAGCGTTAGAGGTTACTTTTGTAATGTTATGAAAGCAGCCATAGTACATTTGTTAGTCTGGGGATTCTTATAGCCCTTCTTCCTTCAAATAAATGTTTCCAATCTACATGATGGTGGCTGCTATTGTTCTACGCAGAGGAAAAAGGTTTCTTAGCCCAGTTTTCTCTGCAGGGTGTCGTGAAGAGCTCAGGGAACATCAAAATGCAAGTGAGGTTTCTGCAAGACCAGAGCAGCACCATAGCAGGTGGAGCACAGGCAGTGACGGCTAGAGCTACTGGCCATGTCAAATTCACTGCCTGCTGTCCCTGGTGCCAATCAGATCAAAGACTAGGATAGTCAGCAAACTCCTATTAGTTTTATAGGACATCATTACCATAAGTGAGATCAATTTTTACAGTTGCAGGTTTCACCAGCATCATCCAGATTTCTTCATCCATCCTGGTTCACCTCATTCTAATCCTTCCCCATTCCTACAATACAAGCCTGGAATGTTTGCAGAGCTTAGCTCTCTGGGCACTTTGTCAGTGACAGTCACACTCCTGAGACCACAGCAAGCAACAATAAGTGGACTTTGTTCCCTCTTGTCAGGAAGCTCACTGGAAGGTGGAGCTGTATACCACAAAACATGCCAAACCGGTTCCAATTAGACCAGTTCATCAGAGACATTGTAATAGCACAAGAAATAGGGCCTGAGGCCAGGAAACTGAGGTTCTTTGCCATATAGTTTCCATTTAAATGAATCATTTCACACATTTAAAATTCAGTGGAAGTCTTATGTCACATTCATAACCAAAAATTCATGATTCTATGACTCCTGAGCAGCTAATATAGGTGATTCTGTTCTTTTCTCCTTCTGTTCTTAAACTGCAGTAACAAATCAGGAGCAATAAACTTAGGACTCCAGATTTTACTCTCTACTTTCCCATGAAATTTTGCCTAGTGAATAAAAAACATCCCGAATCCTTTGCAAATGAGGGCAATACAAAACACAGAGAAAATCTCCTTACCCTGGAGATCCCACCTGTCGCTCTGACATTAAGAATTAGCCTTGCAGGACATCCAGGGTGGTTATACAGAGAAACCCTGTCTCAAAGAAACAAAACAAAACAAAACAAACAGACAAACACAACAACAACAAAAGATTAGCCTTTTAGAGAAAGCAGGCCCTTTCCCTACTATTCCACCAAAAAGAGAACACAATGGAATATTCCTCTTGGGCCTATAACCTGCCTTCATATATTAATGGATTTTGTTCCTTCCTACCACTCTCCCAGACCTGTCTTCAGATAGGAGACAGTGCTCTTAATTCCAGGACTGAGTACATTACAAGAGGCTGTTTTCTAATCAGAAACCAGCCTTTGACGGCCCATTTCTGGTGACTCACAAAGAGCAAATGCAAAGAGGGAGGGGGAAGAGAAGGAGGGGGGAGAGAAGGGGGGAAGGGAGAAGGAGAGGGAGAGGGAGAACTTGCAGAGAATGTGTGGAATGACAACTAAGCGGGGGGGGGGGGGGGGGGGGGGGGGGGGGAGAAAGAGGGAGTGAGGACGCGGAGGGGGGGGGGGAGGGGGGAATAAGAAGCTGCATGCCCCCAAGCTTGAGATTCTCAAGGTAACAGGTATGCTAAAAATCTCATGTTTGGAGACTAATGCCTTGCTCCTAATAACACTTTTTTCTCATTGTGTTGGAGCAGCCAGTGACTCCTTCTTGGGTTAGGTAATATGGGAAGGTAGGCTTGTATTTCAGCCATGTTTGAACTAGAATCATCTTCAATGGAGAAAAGGCAAGCCATAGACACCTCCCGTCTCCAGGGAGCTCTTGACTCAGCCCTAAGGTCACTAATTGAACTGACATACAGAATTATTCACTGAGATTTGTTTTCAAATATTCCTGGTTGACCTTGTATATGTTAAATGTCTTGGAATGTAACTCCACCATAGTGCCACACATAAGCATACTGGATTTTCTAGGGACTGGCCAAATTTAGACACCCACTTAAAAGTTCATCTACTCTTTCTGAGTAGAATAGGAAATCACAGATTACACAGACAGAAGCACACACACACACACACACACACACACACACACACACACCTTCCCTTGTTTCCTTTCAAGCAGCAGTGATCTATTCCTGCAACAAGTATGTATATATTATTTTTTACAATATTCATTTTGTGTTTCACGTACTTATTTTTTCTTGCATTACTGGGGATTGAACCTAGGGCCTCATAAATGCTAGGAAAGTGCAATACCACTGAATTGTATTTCCCTAGCTCTTTTTATTTATTTTTTTTCATTTGAGCCAGAGTCTTACCGAGTTGTCAGGTTAGCCACAGCTTTCAATCACCCTACTTCAGCAAGGGCAGGAGGGTTACAGAAATGCACCATACACTGTGCTAACAGAAATGCTTTTGAAATTGCTCTAAGACAATTCTTTTCTTCTTTTTTAAAATTTATTTATTTTTTTATTAATTACAGTTTATTCATTTTTTATCCCAGCTATAGCCCCCTCCCTCATCCCCTGCCAATCTCACCCTTCCTCTCTCTTCTCCTTTGCCCTTCCCCAGTCCACTGATAGGGAAGTCCTTCTCCCCTTCCCTCTGACCCTAGTCTATCAGGTCTCATCAGGACTGGCTGAATTGTCTTCCTCTGTGGCCTGGTAAGGCTGTTCCCCACTCAGGGGGAGGTGATCAAAGAGCCAGCCCCCAAGATCATGTCAAAGACAGTTTCTGTTCCCATTACTAAGGGATCCACTTGGACACTGAGCTGCAATGGGCTACATCTGTTCTAGCTTATCTCCATGCATGGTCCTGGGTTGGAGTATCAGTCTCAGAAAAGAGCTCTGGGCCCAGACTTTTTGGATCTATTGCTGCCCTTGTGGAGCTCCACCAGGTCTTTCTATCTCCCCCTTCTTTGATAAGATTCCCTACACTCTGCCCAAAGTTTGGCTATGAGTCTCAGCTATGAGACTCTACCTGCTGGGTAGAGTCTTTCAGAGGCCCTCTTTGGTAGGCTCCTGTCCTGTTTCCTGTTTTCTCCCTCTTCTGATGTCCATCTTGTTTGCCTTTCTGAATGAAGATTGAGCATCTTCTCCAGGATCCTCCTTCTTGATTAGCTTCTTTAGGTGTACAGATTTTAGTATGATTATCCTATATTATATGTCTAATATCCATTTATAAGTGAGAATATACTATGTGTGTCTTTTGCTTCTGGGATACCTCACTCAGGATGAAATATGCAGGCAAATGGTGGGAACTAGAGTTCTTTTCTCTTAACACACCTAAACATTTAGTTGATGTTTGAAGGTTTCACCTTCAACCTCTTGTTAATTTTTACTAGGGAAGAGTGACAAAAATAAACAAACAAACAAAAAGCCTTGAAATTAATCCTCTTTACCAGGATCTCAAAAACCTTACCGCTAACTCTAGAACAAAGCATAACATTTCTAAATTGGGATTCTTTAAATCCGGGGTGTAGTCCCTCTTTTGTTTCTCTCCCATGAAAAACAAAGCTGCCAGAGGATTCCACCTGCCCCTTCTACAGCACGTATAAGCCAAGCAAGCATCTATTTCCAGACAGCCACTGTAACAGACACCTGAATCCCTCAACTGTCCTTGAAATGGGAAACTGAACCTGGGCATTGAGAATGCTGTGTCACTGGCCAGAAGACACTCAACATTTAGAGTAATTATTAAATAATGATAGCCAATATTAATCGACCACTTATATGCCGCCATTATACTAAAATTTTCATGCAGTAGCTCATTTAATACTTACTGTAAGCCTGTGTACTAAAAGTATTTATAATTAGGAAATTGGGACGCAAAGAGAGTATACAGCCTGCCCAAACCTCACATAGCAAGCACATGAAATAAAAGAACACAAGCTGTGATGTTTGCTAACTGGGCCCATGGATATCCTGACCTGAGAGCCTTCCCCTGAAACCTTTGCTGTTGTTTTAAGGTAGAATTCTTTATTTTATGCATGAGTGCTTGCCTGTATGTATGTGAGTATGTGTGTATGTATATATGTAATGTAGTGCAAGGCCTGAGGAGGCCAGGAGAGAGAGCTGAATTGGTTGGAACTGGAGTTACTGACACAATGTGGGTGCTGGGAACTGGATTCTCTGCAAAAGCAGTAAACATCTTTAACCACCTTTCCTCCAGCCCCTTAAGCCCAGGCCCACTGGGTCATCTCTAAGAAGAATTCTAGAAGCCAATTCAAAGCAAACAAAATAGTGGGTAGAGGGATAAAAAGCACTCTGTTAGCAGAGAAGTAAAGGGACGTGATTGCGCAGAAAGCAAAAGAGGGGGAAAAAAGAGTATTTCTTGAGCTTCTCCTGAGTGGCACACGTTTCTAAGGTTTTTATTACTATTCCCTTTTCACAGATTATGGCCTGAGGTCCAGAGGTTATAAAGTAATTCGGACTCTACCAGGCTGAAGATAAACAAGGAGCAAAGAGGAGAGAGAAATGAGAGGACATAGTGGAACCCTGGACCTGGCAGATGGTGGCACTGGAAGAAAGACTTAGTTAAAAACAACAAATGAGGTCTGCCTTGGCGAGATGTGTCACTAGAGGATGATGTGGGCCAGATGGGCTGGGCAAGGTAGTAAGTTAGAAGACAGTGGGGGCATGTGAAGACCCAAAACAGCTGCAAGGAGCAATAAGGAAGGAGCAAAGGATGCTGGACTCTTCCTTGCCTCTCCACAAGCAGTCAGCAACGGGTAGAGTGGAAAAAATGGACAGGTCAGGACTTCCTAAGGCAGATGGAACAGGACTTAAAACATAATTGGAAGCAAAGGGAAGAGATGTCAAGAGCAATTTCACAGATTTTGCAGGCTAGATAGAAGCTAGATAGAAGGTGATGCCACTCGTAGATACTGACATTAAAGTTCATGGTGGGTGCTGCAGAGATAAGGTTTGAATGGCTGAGTGTGGTGCTCTGAGATGCCATCATTTCAAGACCCAGCCACATATGCAGAGCCCAACCCTGGAACAAAAGTCTCTGTGCCACACAGTAATGGAAGCATCCTCTGTTTCTGGGCAAGTTTAATGTCCTAGGAGCAGGTCAAGGGTGATGGAAAAGAGCAGGAAGCTCAAGGAGAAGAAACATAGACAGGGAGGGATCTGACAAGAGAAGGGAGGAAAAAGAAGGTGAAAGGGGGAAAGTCTCACACTTGACTCAGGTCCACTGCAGTCCTCCTCACCTTTCTTCAGGCTGCTCGGAAAAGCAGGGACCAGAGCAGAAATAGCCTGTGTAAAGGAGGACGACTGGTAAGAAAAATGAAGAATTACTAACCTCCCGTCTGAGCCATAGTCTTTAATGAGACGGTAGGGGAAGGCTAACAGGAGCGGATTTCAAGCAGAATTATTATTTTCAGTTACCTGAAAAGTTCAGTTAAGTACGACATTTTGGAGTGTGTCTTTAGAAAATGTTCCCAATCATTTGAAGCAAAACTATCCTATCCTAAAAAGAAGTTACTGGTTTGGGTCATTTTAAAGCCCTGGTAATAGCGGGAATGAATACTTGACTAGTTTGAGACTCTTTCTGTGTGGAGCCCAGTAGCTCAAGCACATGAGGACAGTCGGTAAACACAAATTTCTAGTGAAGATTTAGCCTGCCCCTCATCACCAACAGACACCCAGCCCTCCACTGCTCCCCTCTCTTGCAGGCATGAGCTCCCACTGACTTCAAAGGGAGATTAAAAAATGGATTAAAGCAAAGACCATATACTGACTTCAAAGGGAGTGAAGCACAGAATATATTTTGTGGGGGATGGGCTGAGATGGAAATGATGCTCCTCTATGTTCATGCTTAATGAATGCCACCAGCCTTCCCCATGCCTTCATCTGGAAGGCCATTATTCTCCTTCAACACTTGCTTTATGGTAGACATCATAATAGTTGTTCATTCTAGAAAATATTAATATCTGTTCTAAATACTCAATGTTATTACAATAATGTGAAATTTATTTCCATTCCCCTTTCACACCAATGAAATTTTGCCATGCCAGAAAAAAGGTTTTCTGTTTTAATTGCATACCATAATGTCCCTGTGGAAAATGATACAATTCTCCTTGCTAGCATAATGTTGATTTGTTATACATAGCCAAGTTTGATTCTCAGAACTTTCTCTCACAAATAAAATTTATGTGTTTATTTATTTGTTTGTTTATGTGTTTTCTGAGGAAGACTCTCATTGTAGCCCAGGCTGTCCTCAAAATCTCTATGTAAGTAAAGATGGTCTGGAACTTCTGATCCTCCTGCCTCCACTCGAAGACTGGCATTGTTGTTATTATTATTGGTATTAGTGTTGTAGATCAAAGGGTTTCATGCACACTAGACATATACTCTTACCATTGATCTATATTTAAGTAATTTAATATATTAAGTTTATAACTTCAAATATAAAAGTCTGCTTTGCCTGTTGCCTCTTGTCATCCACAAATGCAAATAACTTAGTTTCCATGACATTAAAAAGACTCTGAAAAGTGAAGAGACTCTAAAGACAAAAAACTACACTCCAAATGAGGTTGGCCTTCTCCATAAAAACCTCAGTCTCATTCTGAAATAGTGATTGTGACTAATCAGGGGCTCCCAAACAAGCGTAGCAACAATAAAACTCCCCCAAGCCCCGCCCCCACAAGGTCTCCAGTGCTCTACTCCAAAGGTAAACCCTCCACTTTCAGAACACAGGGGAAGCCGATGCCCATGTGGGAGAAAAGCAGGCATTTCCTTATGAGAGCCCGGGCTCTTTCTAGAGACCACCACACCCTCACAACTGCTTGCACTGGTATCTGGCCTAGCTCACTCAGCATTCTCTCCTCTCTCTCTCTCTCTCTCTCTCTCTCTCTCTCTCTATCCTTTTCTCTCTCCTCTCTCTTCTCTCCCCACCCTCCCACATACTCTTTTACATGATGTAATAATACATGAGGCAGACCATATGAGACAGAAAGCAGTATGGGAGGAAGGCAAAGAAGTCTGTTTTCCGCCCTCCAGTGGAAAACAGAGCAGAACTGAATGTGTTACACACTCAAAAGAAGAAAGATCAGACAAACGTCACAGACGATGAAATTCCACATGGGCTCTCACCAGTGAACAAAGCAACCCAGGGACTGCTGCCAATATCAAGCCAGAATAAGCACAAGAAAGTGTTGTATCAAGACGGGAAGAAAGGTTCAAAAGGTCTAAGCAGGTACAAACTCCAGGCCCGACTTCACATTATAAGACAATATCAGAACTCAGAAAATGATTTTTCAAAATATAACCAATGTAGCCATCCTCACATTGCCCCTTAGCTGAACATAAATGTACACATACAATACAACTGAAAACTAAACCTAAAACTGTAGTCTCTTTATTCTCAAGCTTTATGTGGGTTTGAATATAAGTTTTCATCCACATCTAGAACCATGTTTTTTTTCTATTAATATAATTTAGTTTAATTTAAAATAAAAAAAAAACCAATTTCCTTAATGTTGTGTATATTTTACTCATCCGTGCAGTAGAGACCAACTGGACAAATACTGTGTGGAAAGCACTGCACTAGGTCCTATATGAGAACCCAAATGCAGCACATAAACTCCAGCCACAGCATGGGCACAGAGCATGCAAAAGCATGTTCCAAGGGCAAGTGCCTCCGAAGCCATTAAAATTAAGGTACGAGTAACACTTGGAATGGGCAGGACCCTAGTCCTGGGGGATCTTTATAGCTCTTTCTAGACACAGGGTTGAGTAGAAGGGGCAGTCCCCAAATTCAAACATATTCAAATAAGTTTGGAAAATACTTGCTAAACAAAGTTGGAACAAGTTCTGTATTGTAGAGCTTCTCAATGCTTCTGATGCTCAAGTTCCAAGAGAAGTCTAGAACATTTCTCACAGGCATTTGACCAAGGGACTTTTTTTTTTTTTCCATCACAAAGCCTTTCATGAGAGTACTGATTCACAAAATACTTTGGCCAGCCCTAGCAGGGTTTGAGCCTGTGGTGCAGATACTGAGGAATTTTTAAATTGATCAGGCTGGAGTTTGTGAAAAAGAAGACAAGGTCACATCAAGTGTAGTGCTGAAATCTTGCAGTCCCTACATAGTAAATTCCAGACCAGCCTGAGCTACTTAGCAAGAGCTTGTCTCCAAACAGACAAACAAGCAAAGGTAAGACTGAAAGGTAGGTTAGGGCCACTGACTGTGGCTTGCTGATTCTTCTCCCCTGGAAATGCCTTTTCTTGCCACCATGATAAGACAAGTTTGATGACTACTTCAAAACTAGCTTTACCACTTACTTGTTTCCTTCTAATTGATTTGCTACACTGTGATATTTCTTTTAAAAATGAATACATAAAAATTGTACATATTTATAGAATGCCATGTGATGCTTTGATGTGTATGTTCATTGTCAAATAATGGTAACATCTCTCTCCACAACATTTATTATTTATTTTTAGTGAAAATACTCAAAATATTCTAGCTTTTGAACATATATATATATATATATTTATTACATATTGCATTGTCTTTATCTGCAGCCATTCTATCATGCAAACAGAATGCCAACACTTCCTTCCAGCTAGCCCATCTTGATGGCCACTAATAACTTGCCCTTCCCTCTCCTTTCTTCTCTTCTCCCCAGCCTTTGGGAGACACCACAGCACTCTTGGCTCCTGATATCTCCTTGTTCAGATTCCACGTGGGAGAGAGGATATACAGCATGTGTCTCTCTGTGCTTGACTTACCCCACTTAACTTAGTGACCTCAGGACCCGCCCATGTTATCAAAAATGACAGGATTTCATTTTTCTGTGCTCAGCAGTGTGGTGTGTATATGCCCACCTTTTCTCTATTCAGTTACCTGTTGATAACTGATACAGCATTGTCTCCATGTGTTGGTTATTGTGAATAGCACCATAATAAATACGGATCCCACATGTCTCTTCAGCACATGTATCTCCTCTGGATACATACGCAGTAGTGAGACTGGGGGGCCATATGGCAGCTCTATTTTTAATTTTGTCTTAGGAATTACCATAGTGTTTTCTATACTGGCTGCAAAATCTACACTACTGCAAACAGTGTACAATGTTTTCTTTTTTCTCACATCCTTGCCAACAATTGTTATATTCTGTCTTTTAAAGACATTTTTTGTTTTAGATCAACATGTGCCGACTGCACGTATCAAAGAAATTCAATGTGATATTTCAATCCGTGCATATAGCTTGCACTGTCTGTCCCTACCCCCTTTCCTCGTCGTTTTGATAATAGCTGTTCTAACAAAAGGGAAGTGATGCACCATTGTCTTACCATTCCCTAGTGATTGGTGATAGTAAACAACTTTTCGTGCCTACGTTATTCATTTTTTATTTCTTGCTTAGAAACATTTGTGTGGATTTAGTGTACATTTTTACTTTTAATGTATTTTCGTTAATTTTCTGTGTCTTCTGTGTGTGTTGTATGTGTATATGTGTGTTTGCTGTGTGTGAGCATGCATGTATGTACAAGTGTGCATGCACAAGAGTGTGTGTACTCGGAGGCCTGAAGATGAAGCTTGGAGCCTTCCTCATCACGTTCCCCCGTACTCATCAAGGCAGGTTCTCTCAGCAGAACCCAGAATGCACCAACACAGCCCGGGCAGCCGGCCGGTGCTCCAGAGACCCCTGTCTCCACCTCACGAGCGTGAAACCACAGGGGACTGACTGCCTTGCCCACCTTGTGCTCCTGCTCCTCCTGCTTGTGCAGCACTGCTTTACCCCCCCAAGTCATCTCCCGAGACCTGTGCTGTCCACTCTCTTCTTTGATGTTTGTCTTTGTGTACTTCAGGCAGGGTTTTTCTGTGTAGCCTTGGCTGTCCTGGACTCACCTTGTAGACCGGGCTGGCCTCCAGCTCACAGAGATCCACCTATCTTTTCCTCCCTAGTGCTGGGATTACAGACAGGTGGCCCCACACCCAGCTCTCCTGGCCACTCTTCAGTTAGGCTATTGTTGATTTGAGCCCAATACACACCCTAGTTTCTAAGTCTTGATCACATTGCCATTGTTCCTCCTGCGTGAAGCTTGCCTCTCTACTCCGTTGCTTCCTTCGCTGTTCAGAATTTTGAGACTGGTGTGAGCCCAGTGGCCTAGCCACGGGGGAGCTGCCTTTGTGTGTATAACACATAGCACAGCTTCAGTACATTCTGGTCCCATGTGGCCCTCAGCACACCCCCCGACTAAACTGAACTTCGGGCTGAGAAGATGGCTGTTTCTTCTGGGTTTTGTGGTATTTGTTTTATTGAGATGGAAGGTCTCACTATATAACCTAGGGTGACCTTGAACTCAGGATCCTCCACTTCAGCCTCCATGGGCTACAATTACAGGTGTATGCCATCACACCTGACCTAGAAGTATACATGATGTTTCTTGAGCAGTTTTAAGTTGCTTTCTTAGAGGCTTAAAAAAATTAGCATACAAATTATTAATTTTATTATGGAAATTTTGAACATACTTTATTTTTGTTGCTCCTGCTCCCTTCTGTTCCTTCCCCTGCCTTTCACCACACCAGCCATGGGAGCCTTCTTCCCATTTGCATTTCAAACTACTTCATAGAGGCAACTTGTTTTCCGTGCAAGCCCAAGAGGTGATATAAAATAATAATTCCTGAGTTTCAGCACCAAAGTTGTAGCCTTTCCTCCATTTTAGCTCTAGTTTCTAAAAATCATGAATTTTTTTTATAGTTGTTTTTATAAAGCAGGGTTTGTTTCTCTAGCCCTGGATTTGGATGGCAATGCTTCTTGTTTATTATAAATGCTATAAGGAGCCTCTAAATGTGTGTTGATACAGATTACACTGAAACCTCCTCTCCTCTGCTGTCTAATGTGTTATTCTCTACAGAAATCTCAGTGACTCACAAAGGACTTACTTATCAAAAGAAAATGAAAAAATGTTAAATGGGTAAACAACTGGTGAAGCCGTCATTTTAATTTATATTGTCAGTATTTCCCTACTCCTTAGCCTGTTAGCACTCCTTCATCCATCTAGCCTCCTGAAGGCCGAATGCATTCTTCTGGTGTAGCAAGTTTATCACTATACAGGCAGAAATGGGGCATTTGGCATAGTCCAGTGTAGACACTCGGAAAGCATATGTGGAAGGTTAAAAACAATAAAGATACCGGGGGAAGAGAAAGAAAGGGAAAGGGAATGAAATAGAGAAAGTAGACATCATGGAAAGAGGAACAGTTTACCTATCTTGCAGATAAGGACTGTGCCCTTCAATCAGGCAGTGACCTGCCCAGGAAGCTACCCAGTACTCAGAGCTTGACCTCTGACCCCAAGCTGTGCCTTATTGATGCTCCACATCTGAAGCATCCTTCTGCCCCATTCCGTCCCATTCTTATCAGTTCATCCCTCATAATACAGATCATAACTGTTTCGTGAAGCTTTCTTTACATATTTTGACCATCATGAGCTTCCACTCTACTAAAAAACAATGTTATGTCATTATTTTAATATAGAAGTAAACACAAAGGGGGACTTTACAGGTTGATTTTATTTATCTCTTCTTAGAGAAGAATTTCAGGTGAATCTTAACACAAGAAAATTCTCTCAAAAAAATCCATGTAAATTATTACATGGCTTATTTATTATATGGTTCAGGTAGCTCACTCGTGATGTCTGCTAGGTCAAAAAAAGAAAAGAAGAACTTTTATGGTTTAGTTAATATTCATATTTCTTAAGTACTCTTACCACAATCTCCTATATACCCACAATTTCCTATATACTCCTACATATCCTATAAGCCCCTTCTGTGTCTCAATATTAACATTTAAGCTATTATGTAGCTTCCCTCCACAGAACTCAAATAGAATGAATTTAAACGAGGTGATTCATCAACTTAGTTTTATACCTTCAGAAATCTATTGAAACTAAAACCAGGAGTCATGATGAGTCAGTCCTCATTCCCTTCCACAGGAAAGAAGACACAGATATGGAAAGAGTGCACAAAGACTAAGACAGGTTCTGCCAAATCTAAAACCTCCCCTAGTCTTTGCATGCCAGCAAATCCAGAAACTACAAATCCCAAGCAGATATCTAACCACTTACTCACTTTGATGGCCATTTCCAGAGTACTATGATTCACCTTGAGAGAGCTCTTCACCTTTCAGACTGCTTCCAGTGAAATAGAAGACTGTAGTCCGGTTACTTGCTCCCTCTTCCATTTTGCCAGCACTAACAGAGCCACAGGTTTCCTCCCTAATCAATCAATATGTTACTTATAGCTGAGCCCCAAGGCTGTGCAATTAGAGCCATGACAGAGCTCTGCTACTGGCTACACATTTTGTGACTATAGCATTCAACAATGAGTTTCATAAGCGTTTTCGTAAGAACCAAACCAACTGGACCAACAGTTGAACCTTTGTGAGATGTAAACTGATGGCAGTGAAGGATGCAGAAAGCCTCTTCCTGCTGTGGGAGGCTGAAGCCACCCCTGAGGGTAAGCAGCATGTGGCAGCAAGTAGTGACCTGAGCTGATTTGTCCACAGTCCTGCAATATTTATCTAAGGTACCAGCTTGACAGACAGACAGACAGATATTTCTGAAACTCTGATCCTGTCTTACAGGTACAGTACATTATATGCATTGGACCCAAAGTAGAACCAAACAGACTGGCTTAGAAACCATAGCCATACAACAGCCTGGCCAAGCTGCCTGGTCATAGAGGGTATGGCTGAAGGAAACTTACACATTTCATTTTGCTCTGCAGTTAAATCATGGAGAACAATAAAAAGAATTGCTACTGATATTTGGAGCAGGTCAACCAGTGAAAGAATAAAGAACAAAGTCAATGTTTAAAATAGGTTGTCCTCTCTTTCGCCTGTCTGGAAAAAAGCTTTAGCTTAGTTTAATAAACACAGCATGTAACAGAAGGACCACTCTTGAAAGGAAGGAGACGATAATCCCAGGATCAAGGAGGGTCAGTGTGAAGAAATCGCATCAGGCTAACGTCCTCACTGTGTGTTCATCCAGGTTTACTGGATGCACAGTTCAGAGAATGTAACTGATGTAGACATCTATCTGGATGTTATCAAGCATTTTTACCCCGCAGTTGCACAGATGAAAGCACAATGGGACTGCTAAAGCCCATCTAGCAGTTAACGGTTAATGTGATCTCATTGAACTGAAAGAATGTTTTTGTACCTCCCCTTAACTATTTCTTGTCTATCTATTTTAGATAACAGCTACCCTCCCTGTAGCTAATCCACAGATCCATCCATTAGTGTGCGCCCGACCGTGCAACCCAGCACCACTCCAGGCTGTTTTCATCTAGGTTCCCACAATGGCCAGTCTCTGCCTCTAGTCTCTCAGGACTATTCTCAACATTTTAAGAATATTCAGTTTTTCCATGATACCCGGTTTATGTTTGTTTGTTATCTCAGAATCATTATTGAAAAGCCTTTTTCTAAAGTTCCCTCACTGCATGAATTTTATGTCTACATTTAGGCAGCATAACCCTAACCACATTACTCACCTTTAATCCTTTAAGTGATTTTCTCCTGCTTTAAAACCCAAGTGTCATCAGGACTGCCTGGATCCTCTTCCTCTGTGGCCTGGTAAGGCTGCATCGCCAGGGGCAAGTGATCAAAGAGCAGGCAACAGAGTTCATGACAGAGGCAGCCCCTGATCCCCTCACTCAGAGATCCACATGGAGACTGGGCTGCCAATCGGCCACTTCTGAGCAGGGGTTGAGATCCTCTCCATGAATGGCCCTCCATTGGTGCATCAGTCTCTGCAGGACCACCTGGACTCAGATTTTTTTTTAGCTCTGTTGGTCTCCTTGTAGGGCTCCTGTTCCTTCCGTGTCCTTCTATCACCCCCACCTTCTTCCATAAGACTTCCTGCTCTCTGCCCAAAGTTTGGCTGTGAGTCTCTTCATCTGCTTCCATCCCCTGTTCGGTGGAGCCTTTCAGAGGACCCTCTTTAGTAGGCTCCCATCCTGCCTCCTCTCTTCCACAGCTTCTGGTGACTATCCTGTTTGCCATTCTGAATGAGAATTAAGAATCCTCCCTAGGGTCCTCCTTAGTGTTCACCTTCTTTAGGTCTGTATATTTTAGTATGTTTATCCTATATTATAAGGCTAACATCCACTTATAAGTGAGTATATACCATGCATGTCCTTTTGTTTCTGGGTTACCTCACTCAGAATGAGTTGAGGGAAGGGGCTTCAATCAGGATATGTAATGAATAAATTATTTTAAAAATTAAAATTAAATTAAATAAATAAAACCTATTTCTTTGGCATAGTCCTTAAACTTGAACTTCTTACTCTCCACCATCATGCAATTTCTATGAGGAAGAATTTGAGGCTTGTAGTTTTAGGTTTGTTTTGTTTCTGTTTACTCTCCTCAGACTATTTTGTTAGCTGACAGAACCCGAGTGCTCAGAACAGTTCACAACACATAGTTGGTGCTCAAATGTATATTGGCAGTGCCCAGCAAGGTGGCTCACTGAGTAAGGCGCTTGCCACCAAGGCTGATGACCTAAATTCAATTCCCAGGAACTCCATGGTGGGAGGAGAAAAATTGACTCCTCCTGGAGACTGTCATGGTGGAAAACACACACACACACACACACACACACACACACATAAATGTATGCTGGATGATCAGCCCATAGTCAAGACACCACCTACCTCTTCCACTTTACCTCTGTCTTCTCCCTCTCAGTCTGATCTATAGTCAAGAGTGCATCCTATTCAGTTTTTGTTTTGTTTTGTTTTCACAACAAGCCCTTTAAATGTATCCTTCCTTTGATTGTTCTTTCCTCCTACTGCCTAACTCCTTCTGCCTCTCTCATCCTCCTAATTTCCCTCAGGACCCAGCTTTAAGATCATTTCCTCTGGGAGAGCTTCCTGGACCTTACAACTAGGAATAGCCTCCCACTGTGTGGGTTTACAGCAGCCCAGCTTCCCTAAGCGCATCAATCCTCACCAGGCCTCCTAGTCAACGGTGTCTTCTGATTTTTCTCCTGCCAAGTTCATTTGACTGTGACAACACATACACATTCTCAGCACCCGCCAACCCAGCACATTCTCCATCATGGAGTTAATATAGGACTCCTGAATTGAAAATAAAGTGACACATTCTGTAGGCTGCCATTTTATTCTAGTAATAGTGTCCTTTGCTTTACAGAAGCTTTTCAGTTTCAGGAGGTCCCATTTATTGTTGATCTCACTGCCTGAGCTCTTGGTGTTCTGTTCAGGAAGTTATCTCCTTGGCCAATGAGTTTAAGGCTTTTCCCCACTTTTCTCTTCTGTTAGATTTAGCATGTCCAATTTTATATTGAGGTCTTTGATTCACTTGGACTTGAGTTTTGTGCAGCGTGATAAATATGGATCTATTTGCCGTCCTCTACATGAAGACATCCAGTTAGACCAGCACCATTTGTTGAAGATGTTTTCTTTTTCTCTTGTATGGTTTTGTAAAAAAAAAAAAAAAAAAAAAAAAAGAAAGAAAGAAAGAAAAGAAAAAATAAAAGAAATATATATATATATCTCAAATGTCTATATATGTATGGGTATTTTTTAGGGGAGGGTTTGATTTTATTCCATTGATCAACCTGTCTATTTTTTATGCCAGAACCATGTGGGTTTTATTACTAATGCTCTGTAGTACAACTTGAAATCAAGAATGGTGATACCTCAAGAAAAGAGGGCTAATAACCAAAATATATGAAGAACTCAAGAAATCAAATACCAACAACCCAAATAACCCAATTAAAAACTGGGGCACAGAGCTAAACAAAGAATTCTCAACAGAGGAATCTTTAATGACCAAGAAGTACTTAAAGAAATGTTTTACATTCTTAGTCATCAGGGAAATGCAAATCAAAATGACTCTGAGATTCTTACACACATCAGAATGGCTAAGATCAAAATCTCAAGTGACAGCTCATGCTGTTGAGGTTGTAGAGAAAGGGGAACACTCTTCCTTTACTGGTGGGAGCGCAAATTTGTACAACCACTGTTGAAATCAATCTGGTGGTTTCTCAAAAACTTGGGAATAGCTTTACCTCAAGATCCAGCAATATCATTCCAAGGCATATAACTAAAAGATGCTCCACTATACTACAAGGACCCTTGCTCAACTGTATTCATAGCAGCTTTATTTGTAGTAGCCAGAAATGGGAAACTACCTAGATGTCCCTCAACCAAAGAATGGATAAAGAAATTGTGGCATATTTACACAATGCAAAACTACTCAACTATTAAAAACATGGACATCATGAAATTTGCAGGCAAATGGATGGAACTGGAAAAGCTCATCCTGGGTAAGGGAATGCAGACCCAGAAAGACACACATGGTGTGTGCTCACTTATAAGTAGATATTAGCCATAAAGTACAGGATAACCAGGCTTCAATGCTCAGACCCAAAGAAGCTAAGTAACAAAGAGCCCAAGGGAGGATGCTGGAATCTCAATCAGAAGGGAAATAAAATAGACATGTGAAGCAGCTAGAGGAGGGAACTAGAAGGGAAGAATAGTGGGGAAGGGAACAGGAGTGGGGATCAGATATGGGGAGAGCAGTGGGAGAGGGCTGGGAGAGAGAATTGAAATTGGTGGGGGTCATCTCTGGGACCAGCCAGAGTGGACAGGATGGGACAGGCCTCCCAGAAGCCTATGCATGTGACCCAAGCTGACACTCCTAGCATCAGGGCATATGGAACCTGCAGGCACCACCTCCTGTAGCCAGGTGGGATTGCCAGAGGAGGAAGGGGGACAGCAACCCACCCACAAAATCTTTGACCCAAAATTTGCCCTGCCTACAAGATGTGCAGGAATAAAGACGAAGCAGAGATTGAGGGGATGAGGCAAACCAATGACTAGGCCACACTTGAGACCCACCCCATAGGAGAAAGCCAACCCCTGACACTATTAGTGACACTCTGCTCTGCTTGCAGACAGGAGCCTAGCATAACTGTCTTCTGAGAGGCTTCATCCAGCAGCTGAGAGAAACAGATGCAGAGACCCACAACCAAACAATAAGCAAAGCTCAGGGAATCTTGTGGAAGACTGGGGGGAAGGATTGAGGAAGCTGGAGGGGTCAAGGACACCACAAGAAGACCTACAGAGTAAACTAACATGGCCCCATGGATTTCAAAGTCACTGAACCACCAACCCAAAAGCATGCATGTGCTGGACCTAGACACCCTACACATAAATAGTAAATGTGTAGCTGGTCATCATGTGTGTCCCCTAATAATTGGAGTGGGGACCATCTCTGACTCTGTTGTCTGCCCTTAGATATCTTTTCCCTAGCTGGGCTGCCTTCTCTGGCATCAGCAGGAGAGAACAAACTTAGTCATGCTGACACTTGATATGTTGGGGGGAGGGGTTGGTACCCATGGATGGGGCCTCCCCTTCTTTCTGAGGAGAAAGGGAAGGGGGAATAGAGGCAGGGGATGTGAGGGTGGGACTGGGAGGAGAGAACAGAGGGGGCTTCAGTATGGATGTAAAGTGAATGAATGAATGAATGAATGAATGAATAGGAAAAAAGTGACACAGTCTTTAAAGAAGGATAGCAAGATGAAATGGAAAGATAGCCCCGCCTTATTCTGTGATGGATTATGCTCAGTTCTAGCTCAGTGTGTCCACAACCTCTTCCTGCCCAGAGAAAAGCCATCAGTAGGTTAGGAGTGCAAACCAGAAACTGAGATAGTTAGACCTAGGAAAGAGACGGAGGAGTGAAAGGTGAAATGAAAAATGCAAGACTTTCATTTTCTACAAGAATACTAAGCAGGAGTTTGCAGGCGCTTGGTGGGGTGAATGGAAGGAAATTGGAGAGTAACAGAGATGGGCTTTTACCGTCAAGGGTACCTGAAAATAAATGTGCTGTCCATGGAGCACTGAGTGCCCTGTCTCCAGAGGCATTCACCATGGATCAGATTACAGCTTTGCATGGTGTGGGTGGGCTTGACTATTCTTAGCAGAGAACAACAGAAGAAAAGTAGGAAGGATGCAAGTATCTAAATAGTTTGGTCAGATTAGAAAGGAAATCAAAAACTGAGCCCAGTGCATACTTCACTGAGGTAGCTGGGAATTCATTCCCACACCCCATTCCTTTTGTCCTGCAAACCAGAAAGCAGGACAGAACTAACAGCGTAATGTGCAGGACAATAAAGACACAGTCCCTGGTGGGAAAATTAAAGTTTCAAAAATGCAACCAATGGCAATGCATTTATGTTTAAAAACACAATAAAATCTGCAAGTAAATATTGTAATCAATGATCAAAAAGAGAGGAATTATTCACTTTAATTTCAGGTAAAGAAAGATCTGATTTTGTTTTTTCAACCCAAATAATATCTGATAATGTTTATATTCATGAACTTACATCCTTACAATTAATAACTTAAAAACTGATAAAACGAGAAAGTAAATTTTAAAATTCTATGAACATAAATACTTCCAACCACTTCATGTTTCTTTTTAAAATGTTTTAGATTTCTTTAATGTAGATGAGTTGCTTGCATGTATATATATGCACCACATGTGTGCCTGGTGCTCACGGATGCCAGAGAGGGCGTTGGATCCCCGGATCTGAAGCTGTGGATGGTTGTGAGCCACCATGTGGCTTCTGGGAATTGGGCCTGGCCCTCTGCAAGAGCAATGTGTCCTCTAAACCTCCGAGCCATCTCTTCATACCTTTCATACTCTAAACCCGCATTTCAAGAGACTGCCTGCAGTGGGTCTGATAAAGACTTGAGGTGACCAACTAAAGACACAGCTTTACACTTTGCTGACTTAGGAAGGGAAGATATTCTCAATTGTGATGTCTGCAGATATATTTCAGCCTCTTTCAATCAGCAGAGTTTTCCCAAGGAAATGGGACCCCTGTTCCCAGGAGTCCTCTAAAGACCTTCTGAGCACTTCATGGTCTGAGTCAGCCCAGCCTACCACAGACACCTGTATGATGTCCTTATACCTGACTACCATGCTGGCCATCTTTAAGAATTCATTCAAAGAGAGGACAGCCAAGCTAGTTTGAAAAGTGTGTCCTGGTACTTCTTTCCCCTCAGTGTCTTGCCAACTATGCTGTGGTCTTGCCTGTAGGGCACAAGCCTGAGATTGGAACAATTCGAATTTAATAATTAACACATTCACCAGCCTAAACATACTGAAAACTGTGTTTTACAGCTTGGATGACCACTTTCAATTGTCAGCCCCCAAAACACACACAGCATTTTCTAATCCAAATATAGAAAGTTCTTACTTTCTAGTTAGAAAACACAACAAGATATAAAATATGCAATGCCAGCTAAAGTCAGCATTCTACAGTGCAGAGGGCTTGTTTTTCAGGACACATTGTCTTGCCTTCAGATTTTGCATGGAAGTCACAGAAAATCCACAAGGACCACAGCCCCTCCCCCCCCACACCAACGCCCATAGTCTCCTTCACCCGCTGGGAGGTGTAGGAGGTGGCAGGAAGTCAGTGCCTTTTGACTGCCCCACCAAGAATTAGCCTTGAACATCCACAGCGTTGGATGGAGTTCAAGTGCACTTTCGCAGTTAAGGAGGGCTTGCCAGCTAGTAAAATAATGAAATCCGTCAATCAGGCATTGGAACGCTTTAAATTGGGAAGAATAGATAGGATAGGCAGTAAGGGCTTGGAACATGAGGAGGCAGCTCTGCATGAGGACAGCAGAGAAGATGGACAAGGAAAAAGAGACCTAGATTCCACCATGGAGAGGCAGCATAGAAATGCCTCCGAGCTGTGGAAAACTTGATCTAAAGATCTTTCTGTGTCTCTGTCTGTCTCTCTCTTTCTCTCCCTCTGGCCCCCTATAAAGTAATCATCAGATAAATAGCTTCCTGTCTAGGATGACTCACTAGACCCAGTTATGTCAATGTGTATCTTACAAAATTAAAAGACAGATAAGAGCAACTCCAGAAGCAATTAGGGAATGTGGCATGGTGGCTACATCTGGAGATCCAAGTCAGACAGTGAGGATGTCCTTTTGGGGATAAGTGTGAGCTACCTCTGCCTTTGTGCTATCATGTGCCCACAGCTTAGACGGAATGTTAACTTCCTCATGTGTATAGAGTTGGTCTAGAATTTAGATCATTTGTCAATTAATTGATCCTTGATTCCATTACTCTTTACAACTGTATAATTAACTTTATGAATGCCTGAAGGTTCCAGAGACAAAGCATGTTAAGCAACCTGAATCTTCCAACTAACAACAAACAAAACCAAAACATTCTGAGTAGGACCCTAGCATGGCTGACATGTCTTTCTGCTCATTGTCAACAAAGTCTAGAAAAGTAGCCATCTTACCAACTGTGAGGTTGAAAATCTCCTTTCTTTTGAAATAGCTACAGTTTACTGGGAGTGATAAGAGAACACAGATATGAAAGGTGTAGTCCTGAAGTGGAGGAGATCATGACCTAAATAAATACCTTGCAAAAGCTTGAAAAATGCCTCCAGTGTAAAAGAGAAAAAAGATATCTCTTTACATTAGACAAAGCATGCAGAGTTATTCGCCTCCCTTAGTTTTGCCTCCTTTTCAGTAGAGGAAATGGAACTGCTGCAGAGGGAAACAGCTTTCATAGCTACAAACCCATCAGCAGCAACCTTGGTTCCCAGTCTAACCAGAGTTTCTAAGATCTCTGGTCATGGTGAAATACCGAAAATTCTGTATCAATATCTAGAAGTCTGGGGAGAACTGATAGGAACTGGATCAACTCTCTGTGTCAATTTATTTCTTCCAGAATCTAGTCTCTTCTTGCTCACAATCCATTTTCTTGCTCAGATTATATAAGAGATAATCTGGATTCATTGACTCTGCATTCCCATCCCAGGAAAAAGCAGCTTCCCTTCACACTCTGCCTTAATATTTTATCTATCACTTAGACTAGAAATACAAGGACAAGCAAGAGAGACAATGCCCTGCTTACAAGCTAATTGGGAAAATGGACAAATTGCCTTTATAACCCTTCCTTTGCCATTACTCCACCCACTAATCTGATCACACTACAGCTCTCTAAGCCATCTTTGTTTCATCCTGACGTCTTCCGCTATCCCATCAATGTCTGAATACTGACTTTCTCTTCTCTCCACCTGTGTTTCACAGCCTCAGCTCTACCCTAGTCTTTTCTCTCATTACCTATATAACCTGACTTAAAATTGTTCATCAGTTTTCATTCTCTGCTTACTATTAATCATTCAAACTAGTGGAAAAGCAATTTTCTAAAGCACAGTCCTGATTGTGTGACTTCCACATTCAGTAAGATAAGGTCTTAATTCTGGACACAGGTCCACATCATTTCTTCCATGACCTCTATGGCTACCTGACCCCAGCAGCCATTTATTCACCTTATCCCTGAAGCACACACTGGTTTAGCCACATTTGTTCATGCTTCCCTGTGTACATGCTGTTCACCCAACCTGAACCTCACTAGTCTGTTCCCTCTCTTCCTAAATACATCTGAACACTCCCAGCACATATATGCCTTGTCCTGGCCCTTGCAAATGCTTACTTGGGGTGGGAGCTTTACCTAAACATCAACTTTCTTGCTAAAGCTTTCCCCAAGTCTGGTAGGGTTTTCTCATTTCTTTCACACTTTACCCATATTGTTTTGGTTTGATTGACTAAATTTTAATTACTTATACAGATTTGAATTCCCTATAAGGGTAAACTCATTGGTGTTCATGACATATCTTATCCTTCTAATGAGCACGAGTCATGATCTAGAGGAGAATCTTACTGGATATTTTCAGCATCAAGTCTGCATGCCCAAGATATTCAAAAGAGAAGACATACAACACCTAACCTGGATTCTGGGATACTGGCTAGTCCCCAGGCAGAGGAGCTGACTAGAGAATCCCTTAAAGGCCGTTTTCTTGGGTAATTCTCACAGCATTACTGTGCTTCTGCAATAAATCAATCAATGTGTTAGGTGTTATTAGATGTACTAATCATTCTATTCACTTTTACAACAGTATGTAAGTTAGACAGTGCTGAAGGAAGAGCAGCTCAGAGAAAAGAGGTGCCGAGGCTCCCCCACTAAGCCCATCCAGAGCGCCCTACTGACATAAGAAGCCTGCACATCAGGACACATGAGCTTTCTTTAGATGTGGAAGCAAGTGACACTCCACCGTCCTTCAGCGAACCCACAATACGCAAGTACAGAAACAAGTTTTCCCTGCAGCACAAGAGAGATCTGTCTCTACTGAGAATAAGCCTTTAAAGTATAAAGCAACTTTACCCTAAACCAGCAAGAATCTGATCATTATCACTACTGAAGCTGGAAATACACCCTGCAGGAAGGAGAAGGATTCCTGAGACAAGGAAGAAAATTCTAATTAGTTCCTCACATCACAAGTCGTTCTGCAGAACCTTAAACAAGATACAGATAGCTTTCCTCCAATGGTCCAGCAACTCTCTAGTTACTCTGTTTGAACTAGCTGCCAACTTGGCTATTTGCTACCTTCTCTGTAGTGCTGGCCTCACTGACCCCCTGGCCTGAGTTTGCCGCCTCCTCTTCCTTCCCCTCATCCTCTGCCATTTATAGCTGAGCTTAACCTGTGTCCTCTCATCCCACAAGCTTCCTCCCCATACAGATTACAGCTGACACTGTGTTCTCAGCCTATAATTATTTTTCTCGACTTCTCAAAAACATATACTTAATAGACAACGGTGAGACAATTTGAACAACGTAATAAGTAAACAGCATTACATGCTAATCTAAAATATGTAAGTTTATATTGATATAAATAATTAGTGAGTTATAGAAAAAGGAGTAAATATTTCTTATATGAAAATGCAAGTAATAAAGGTACAACAATAGGGAAAATTAAACATTACTATTATAATATCACAGTAATAATTGTTCCAAGAAAAAAACTACTGAAAAATGTGATCAATGGATAAAACTTTTGATAGAAATAGGACAGGTGCATAGCCTCAAATACATCTCCTTCTAATTTACCAGTTTGGCACTTTAACACATGCCCAGGCTAGGAGATGCAACCCTGCAGGAGAGCCCTGGACTAGCCTGTGCCAGGCCACACTGTCCTCTCTATACTGTAGTAAAATTCAATTCACACACGCCAAACATCCTTTGATAGACTCCCTCCAATGAAGAACCCAGTTTCCCTCCTTTTGAAAGCCCAGGTAACGAGTTGCTTCTAAGGGATGCTCGTGGAAAGAAGAAAATAGTAACTTTGCTGTCACATGCCAAGTGAACCATGTGTACAAAATCATACAACCAGTGGCCAGTTCCTTCAGAGTGTGACGAGAAATGCACTTCTGTGGTGGTCTTCTTAGATCAACAGCCTCCCTCCCCCAAGAGCTATCAACTGCCCATCACTCTTCAGTGATGTAAGCACTGGAGACCACCTTCCCTATGCTGCAATTCTGATTGGCTTGCCCTTGTGTGGGCATTGCATGGGCTGTGGTTATGTTGAACTTGAACAAGAGAGAAAGCTGGATGAAGAAGATGACAGATGATAGATAGATAGATAGATAGATAGATAGATAGATAGATAGATACATACATACATACATACATAGATACATAGATACATAGATACATAGATATGCTCTATAGACATGAACATAGTCTATATTATCTTTGCAACACTTTTGTAAAAAAATATTTTAAAAGACTTTCAAGCATCCATCTTCTCTTTTTCCTTTTCTTTGACACAGTCTATATTTTGTGTACTTTTGAGCATGTTTTCCTGAAAAGGTTGTTTCATTTTTAAAGACCACCTTCTTAGAGAAGTCTTGTCTTGGGAAAGGAAACACTGTCTTGTGTTGACCTTTTTCAGGATTTCCTATTCCTAAACTCTACTGGAGCACACAGTTCAACCTACTTCATTTTGTTTGTATTTAGCATCTCTCTCTCTCTCTCTTTCTCTCTCTCTCTCTATTTCTGGCAGCACTACAAAGGCAAAAGCCCCTTAAATCCCATCCACATTTAGAATCCAATGCTCACCAGCTGCGATATTGCTTGAAAAGAAGCCTCCATCCATCTAAGGCCACTTCCTGAGCCAAGCCTGGTTTGAGTCCAGCCTGCCAGCTGTTGTGTCTCCAGATCTCCTCTGCACCTGGGATCCCAGCAGGTATCTGCCCTGATAGAAACTTACAGCAGAGCTCTGGGGCCAATCAGTCCCAGAACGACTTATTCAGATCTTTACCAACCGTGGTCACCATTGAAAACACAGCCTGAATCATCACCAGCGTTCACTCAGTGGGAGTCTCATGCTGGTCCAGGCCTCTTCCCACCTGCGCTTCTTCCCACAGTCTTCTCTTCCAGCTGCTCCTTGCGGAACTCTATCCACTGCCCTAGCCCCTAAGTAAACAAATTCATCTACAACCAGTATTTGCTCCATTCAACTCCCAGCTTTCTGAAATCCGTGCTTTCCACTAACCTTGAGACATTACAAGCCAGAATAAACCTGGAGTAAACTGTTCTTGTTTCCCGTTATTCATTGCTCTCACCCAACCCAGGTTGGAGATCAAACTTAGAGGGATATGGATATGTGTATATATACCCCTATAGTTTTGGACCCCAAACATCATCCTCGATAAGAAAACAAAAGTTCATTTTTAACCAGGAGACAAAGGTTCCCCGGCATCCTATTTTCAACATCAATCCAGGGAATTGCAGAGATTCTGAATGCTAGATAAAGGATGTATAAGATGTGGCAAGGATCAAACGCTGGCTACAACTTTTGTTGTTTGATGTACTTCTAAACTGTGTACTTGGAAATCTGCCCCAGAGTTGCAGAATGGAACACAGCTAATGCACTTAATGCTTTGGAGCCCTGGAGGCTACAGTGCTTTTTTCTTCCTGGTTTCAGTGCTGTAGGAAGCGCTTGTCCAGATGTGGCTTTATATCACACGGCTATACTGAAAGTCAGCTGCTCCAAACTTTACTAAAGCACAGCTGTTACTTCATTTTTTTAATCTGAAAACCTTTATTACCTTTCAAAAAATAGCTAAGTGGTTTCAAAACCACAGGCAAGGAGAAATGCCAAACAGAACCCATGGCTGGGATGACCGGGCCGTGCATTATGCAGCATCAGCACTTTTAAGGTACCATGGATTTGCATATTTATCAGTGAGGTTTCCCAGAAGATGACAGGAACATGAATTGCTCTAACAAGATCAGTGCAGTCCACTAGGTTTCTTGAGAATAATAAGTTTCTATAGAGAGTGTAAGTTCCTAGAGAGAGTAGTGAAGTGTTTTGAGGAAGGGATGTGTTTTTCTGATTTTTATAACAGTATCGTATGAGCTAGTAATGGCCATGACTATTTACCCACTTTAAGATTATTTTCCATTCACTATTGAGTAATTTTATTTTTATTTTTATTTTTTAAAATGTTATTTAGTCAAAGTCTTGTTACATAGCCCAGGCTGGACACAAACTTGTAATTACAAATGTGCATCACCAAACCCAATCTTCTAATCTCTGAATTCATGCATATCACATCGCAGTAAGAACCCACAAATATCTCTAAACTTTTTACCATTTCCCTAAGGGTTTCTAAAAATATAACTTCTTCTCAGATAAACGTTTATCAATTCAGAAAAAGAACAATCACAGGCAAAATAATAACCTAGCTAAACTTTGATCACTTCGCCCTAGTGAAGTGGCCTTGCCAGGTCACAGAGGAAGAGGATCCAGGCAGTCCTGATGAGCCTTGCTAAGCAAGGGTCAGATGGCAGGGGAGGAGGGGAAAAGGATAGTGGAGAAAAGGGAGGAAGGGTGGGACCGGGAGGAAATGAGGGAGGGGCTATAATCGTGATATAAAATGAATAAATTGTAAAAATAAATAAATAAAATCAACAACAACACAATAACCTAGTTATTCAATCTTCCTGCATTATGACAGCACCTTGACCTGGTTTCTCCAGTAAAAAAGTCCAATTACATAGCAATGCTAAAATGTTGCCCTCAATTTATAATGAAAGACATTCATTTTCTCTCATTCTCTAAAAGGAATTAATTTGGATTAGTTGCATTTTAGTAATTTCTTGGTAATATTAAATGTGTCAACAAGTATTTCTTGGAAATAATGACTATATAAGTGTCCCTATGACTTAGGAGTTAGAAATACATTTATTTATTTATTTGTGTATCTATACATGGATTTATGTATTTATTTAAAATACATGTTTTTCATCGAGAGCTTCACACTTTAGTGGAAAAGGGGAAAATATAAATGTATATGATAATGCATTGTTAGGTGGCTCTCACCAGAAGCCTATGCGAGCTTCAAGCATGAAAGCAGGAGAGGAGGGAAAAGAGCAGGGGAGGGAGTCAACTATATGTGAGTGTCAAAAACCTTCCTAAGAGGAGCCCCTCCTCCTAGTCTTGGAGGATGAGTAAGAATTAGCAAGAAGACAAAGCTAAGGCGTAAGAAGCCTGTGTAGAGGTTCTGGACTTGCAGGAAGGTACACATGTGGGTATATTGACAAAGTAGGCTGCATCAGCAAAGAGTGGAGGACCCAGAAAGGGGGGTGGTAGGAGGTGAGGTCATTGCCTGGAACTCACAGCATGCAAGGAACTCTGCAGTGCAGCTTACAAGCCGGAGAGTAATCACTGAATGTGTTAGGAAAAGTTCTGTGCGGGTTTGGAGCAGAATGGCTCTCAGAATGGCTGTTCCAAGAGCTTTGTAGATGAGGTTTTTAAAAAAAACAACCACATCAGGGGTTAGCCATGGAAGAGACAGAGGTGAGAAACCCTAAGAGAAGTGAGGCGGGTGTCTGCCTGAGGTCATTCAGGGGTGTTCTCAGGCCTCCAGGCTGAGGACAAAGCGGAGTCCTGGGGATACACATGGCAACAGGAAGCCTAGCATAGGGGACAGCCCCATGAGAGGTGTCAGGGAGGCTGCAGTGACAGCCTTGGGCTACTGATGGCTTTGTGAGTAGAATTCAGAAGAGAACTTAAATGTGAAAAAAAATTAAGATCTCATGCTCATTAACTGAATTCCCCCTAGCAATTTCAATTATAAATTCAGAAAATAGACCCCAGAAGTATTTGCAATGCCTGTGATCACCAAAATAAACATTGCAGTTCTTAAGTGTACCCCGAGAGTACAGTTATCCTAATTACTGCTTAAAATTTTTAGTGGCTGTTAGGTTTATCACTGGATCTTGTCGTTCAGCGCATTAATTTTTAAGAGAAAGAGAACAACAAGGGGTGATGCTAACACCTGTAACCCCAGTGCTTGGGGTGGAGGTTGAAAGAACATTTGAGGCCAGCCATTACAGAGCAAGCTACTGTCTCAAAAGCAAACAAACAACAGGAACAAGCTGGAATCAGCTGGCCATGTGTTAGCCAGTCATCATGACTCAAGCCTGTAACCCTCGCTCTGAGGAGACTGAGATAGGAAGACTGCAGTGAGTCTGAGACTAGCCTGGTTTACATTGTGCGTTCCAGGCCGTTTTGGACTAAGTCTCTATCTTAAAAAAATACAACACAAAATAAAATAACAGCAACAAAAGCATTCATTGGTGTGTCACAATTAGTTGCATCTCAGCATCATTCTAAGCGTCTGGTTCAATGCGTTTAGGAACATTATCCAGAAAAAGGACCGATAGGCTTCCCCTTCCCGCCAGAGGGCTGTGGTGAAGCTCAAAAGGCCCAGACTAATATAAGAACAAGACCATCAGAAAACTCAGAACTCCAGATGAAGAAGTAAGAGAGACAGGACAGTGTCAGGGCAGGATTTATAGGAGCAGAGACCTGTGAGGGCAGAGCTGAGGAGTTAGACAATACATTGCACCAAGCCTGGAAAGCCTCCTAGCTTACCAGTTAAGATGTGTATCAATTAAGGGATCGTCTCTAAGCAGCAGAGCTAAGGGACACAAAACCGCGGGTTGAAGGACCATGAGGCAGCGCAGACTACAAGGAAAGAATAGGAGCAGGCCTAGAAGAGACAGCAAAGAACTGCTGCAGGAAGGGCTGCCCCTGCCTGCCCCGGACTTTCTGGCTTGGCCGGACTTAGGGCTTGTGTCCATTGCAGGTTTCCTGAACTCAACTGACAGTTGCATGGAGAGTCACAAATGAGGAAGGCAGTTCCCTAGGACACAGAAGGCCACCAGGAGGGCAAAGGATGCAAGTAAGTGAGATCGAGTGTCCACTTTGCAGTCTCTGCAGTGACCTCTGGGAGAGCAGTCTCCATGCGCCCTGGCCTGGACCTCTACTGCGCAAGGAGCCGGCTTAGTGAATAGCAGAGTGTCCTAGTCTGCCAAGAATGCATGGTTGTGAGAACAAAGAGCTGGGAAGACAGTAAGAAAGACAGAATCGAGCAGCAGGCTGCAGTAGTTTCTAACCATCCGGGCATATTTCTAGAAAGAGGAAGGAATCAAAGCAAGAGGGTAAATTTAAAATTAAAGATGAGCCTGGGACGCTAGTATTCCCATTACCATGCCAGGCACTCACTGAATCAGACATCATTCCAAACACCTGCATTAGCCTTTGATACTGCGGAGCACTAAAATAACTAATTATATCCCTTCCACAAACAGGGGAATTAGAAGCCAGCGAGTTCTGCGGCCCGCACTGCCACCTGAGGCCTTAGTGATGCCCGGCTCTGTGGTGCTGCCAAGGGCCATGGCTGCAAACGAGCTCCTACTGCAGCAGCGGTCTGTGTCGATGTCCACGACCCGTGTTACCACCAAGGATGTGGCCGGTGCTGCAGCCTGACATCATGGTGATGTCTGTGGTCTGGGCTGCCTCCGAGGGCCTTGTCTGGGTCCTACGGCAGCTGGGGATCGTGATCGTGGTCTATGCTGTCACCGGAAACCACGTGGAAGCCCGAGATCCGTACTCCCGCTGACTATAAAGAGCGAGGTAGCTACTTTTGCAGTGATAATGATAACCGCAGACACACAGTTGGGAAAGAAGGACATGAAAGGCCTCTGTGGCAGCCCCTACCCACACACCAACCCCTCTTCAAAAGAGTGACAGCCTAAACAGGAAGTCATCCAAGAGAACTCTTTTATTTTATTTAACTTTTATTAATTACACTTTATTCATTTTGTACCCCCCCATAAGCCCCTCCCTCCTCCCCTCCCGGTCCCACCCTCCCTCCCTTTCTGCATGCATGCCCCTCCCCATGTCCACTGATAGGGGAGGCCCTCCTCTCCTTATTTCTGATCTTAGTCTATCAGTTCTCATCAGAAGTGGCTGCATTGTCAGGGTTCTAGGTTATCTCCATGAATAGTCCTTGGTTGGAGTATGAGTCTCTGGGAAGTTCCCTGTGTTCAAATTTTCTTGTTCTGTTGCTCTCCTTGTGGAGTTCCTGTCCTCTCCAGCTCTTACTATTTCCCACTTCTTACATAAAATTCCATTCACTCTGGGAGCGATAAGGATGCTGAAGTGTAGCTCTCCACAGCTAATGGCTTCTGGTGGGCGCGCAGGAGGGGAGGACTCAGATCTATTTAAGAAGCTGCCTCAGGAGTTGACCATGCTCCAGGGAGTAGAAAGATAACACAAATCGGACTTCTTTGTATTTTTTATTTTAATTTTTAATTTATTTTTTGGGGGGAAGGGAGAAAACAAGGATACAACATGCAAGGACTGGGAAGTGAGTATGATGGAGGTACATCGTGTGAGATTTCCAAAGAATCAATAAACATGTTATGTTGGAAATCTGGGCCCATGGGGGCCTGCAGAGACTAATGCACCGACCAAGAATGATGGATGAAGAGGACCTTGACCCCCTGCTCAGATGTAGCCGATAGGCAACCCATCTCCATTGCGGGTTCCCTACTAAGAGGACCAGGGATGTCTCTGCATGGACTCTGTTGCCTGCTCTTTGATCACTCCCCTCTGGTCGGGGAGGGACGACATTGCCAGGCCACAGAGGAAGAGAATGCAGGCAGTCCTGATGAGACTTGATAGGCTGGGGTCAGATGGTAAGGGAGGAGTGCTCCCCCTTTCTGAGAAACAAGGGAGGAAGATACTGGGGAAGAGGAAGGATGAGACTGGGAGGAGACAAGGGAGGGGGCTACAATTGGGGTGAAAAATGAATAAATTATAAAAAATAAATTTAAACTTAAAATATTATGTTGGAAAAAATCAGCAAGTTGTAAGCAAATTATCTGAGGATACAAAACAACAGTGGGAGAACAGGAAGTATGCGCCTTTCTTTCTGATTTCCAGGCTCCTTTGACGAGATTTTACCTGTCTGCATAAGGCCCAGCCTATAGACACTTCCCTAAAGAGAAGCACTGCAGCTTCTTGGTTGGTATAGAGAGATGAGCTATGGAAGAGGTTTCTATCACTTAGCGTCATATTTTTTCTACAGGTAAGTACCAGTCATTGGTTGAGAAGTGGGAACGGAGAACGGCAGAGCCCTGGCCTCAAAAGTTTGAACATGCTGCACTGTGTAAATGTGCAAAATTCAGGTTCCAGGTCTGGCAGTGCTATGAGGACTGGTGACAATAAAGAAAACCAGCCAATGTGACGGCTGTAGACAGCTCTCAGAGAGATGCCACGGGAGAATTAGCACACATTTAAGGCAAGCCTGTGCTACACAGTGAGTTTGAGACCTAGGCTACAGAGTGAGAACCTGTCCCGAAACACAAGGGAAGAGAAAAGGTAAACAAAATCTGCAATTATTCCAATTTGAGGTTTCTTTAGCTCTAAGTACACAATTATAATTTTTATCCTATCTAAGCCAGAAGTAATATTCTTGAATACTCAGTTTCTACCAGTAACTGCTTAAGTTGGAATCCATCTGCAAAGTCAAATGTAGTCAGCTATTGACAGCTTTTCTACTTCTGTATTTCTGAATAATTAATACATTTCTTTTCCTTGCTTCTTAAAATTATGCTGTTAACCAGATACTGTTTTTAGAGAACACAGAAAATAATCTTGTGTAAAGAAATTAATAATTTAGAAATTCTAAAAGATTATTTTAGGCTTCTAGTCTGGAAAAAGAAATTAAAAATATGTAATATCTATAAAAATCATCTAAAAGACTTAAAATAAAGGATGCAGACTTGACAGTTCAAAGCCTCTGTGGAGTCAATATTCCTTCTCTTTCACAAACATTTAAAAGTGACCTGGAAAATCATTACTGTCTTGAAATCAAGTCTATGATACACTGTTCATCAGACAAGAAGTAAAAGATATAACAAAACAAAAATAAAGATTTATTTTGTTCATGTACTTTCCAACTATGGGTCACTGCATCATAGGAAATGTCTGGAAGAATGTATGACAAACTGTTAAGCTATTTGTGCATGAGATTGGAAGGGCTTAGGCTAATGTTTCTACTGGGAGAACAAAATTTTTAGTTTTCATTTTCTGTAATATTCTGTTGTTTTAATATAGGCCCATGTTACCCTCTTATTAATTCATTCATCTAAGAAACTTTTTTAGAATAATTTTATATCTTCAGAAAACTTTAAAGAGTACAAATTTCCACAGAACTCCTAGCCATGTTTCTTCCATTATTAACACAACGTGTAACCAACCTACTTGTGTAAAACCTACAAAGCTGACCTCAATACAGTTCTACTAATCAGACTCTGGACTTGTCTTTCACAAGTGTTTCCACCAAAGCCCTCTTTCTGGCCTAGAATCCATCTGAAGGACTTCACTGCATTTTGCTGTCATATCTCCTTGGTCTCCTGTTATCAATAACATTAGGTTTTCCTTATTTTTTCATGACTTTGACAGAGTTAAGGAATATAGGCCACTCCTCAGGTAGAATGCTTCATCTTGATTTTCTGGTGTTTTCTTGAGATTAGATTGGCGTGACTGTAAGAACATGGTGGCCCACGTTTGTAATCCCAACACTTGGAAGCTGGAAGCAGGAGAGTGAGGGGCTTAAGGTCGCCCTCTGCTCTATGGGAAGTCTGATGCCAATCTAGACTACAGGAAAGCATACCTCAAAAACTGCAATTCTAGATGTAAGAGGAAGAATATCATAAAGATGGTCACATCACACTATGGATACAGACTAGTCACACATCACTAGTGACACCAACTTCTTTGTTTGGTTAAGATCACGTTTGCACATTTCTCTGTTGTGACATTTCTGTTTTCTCATTTCCTTACCCTGTTCCTTGAAAACAAAAACTCTAAGTCTAGCTCACCCCCATCCCAGGGTGGGTTAATTTCTTCCTTTTGAAAATGGGAGTACTAACAAGTGTAATTTATTTTATTTTTAAGTTATATATATTCATTTTATTCTTAAGTTATAACTCAATACTATATTATTTATCAGATTTGGGCGGTAGAAACCTTTTAGTTTGGCTTCTTTACGTTAGACTCCCCTTTGAAATGCCCATCCTTTTGGATTTTTGAATGTTTCCTTTTTCAAATTATGAATTGGTTATGTTTACCTTGAGTTTTTCTTGTACTGGCTCTATAATTAGTCATTTCTTCAAAATTTCTTTAAACTTTTAATTTAAGAATTATGTAAAAAAAAAAAAACCACAATCTAACTAGTACATTACTTTAACTAGCTTTTAACACATAAGTTGAGGGTTTGAGTGAGTGTAGCAACTCTGAACATGGAGCCTAACCAATATAATCAACTCAGCAAGCAGAAGTCCTTATTATTGATATTTCTATTGATAAACATACTTATAATAAATTGTATGTTTCAAATACTAATCCAAAATGGCACCCCACTGGCCACAGCATCAAGCCGTGATATGTTTACAGGTATTTCTTCATTTCTGAGGCTGAAGACCACAAGAAATTTCTTTATTCTTAGCCAGGAGGCTGCAGGCACTGGCCACAAGATACTTTTCATCTTTCCCAAGCTTTAAAATCAAAGACTTCTGTGGGAAAGTCCTTCTCTGATTTTACAATTTTTAAGTCTAAATGAAACATTTTGATGAGCACTAAAAACAAAATAAAAACCAGGCACTCTCACATGTCCCTCAAACTCAGTAAGATCTACAAGTTTTGAATTTCTGCCCCAAATAGTCGTTGCTTTAAAATATTGCAATGTCATCTTTTCGGAAATGGGTACTGTCCTGCAAATACGTAAAACCCCCTTCAAATAAGTCCTATTTTGTAAAATATAATGTCATCACTGCTCTTATGGAATAGTGGGAAACAGATTAACTCCTCTCATGAGTTAAAATTGAAAGAAAGTGTCCTAAGAGAGTGATTTGAAGAAGCTTTCTGCCTCAAACACTCTCGTTGTGAAAGTGGCTGCCGTGTTGCTGAGTGGAGGCCAGTGTGAAAAAGTCATCCCAGGCTAAGTTGGGGTCTTGGGACCAGGTGAATTCACATGAATGTCTTACAGCTCCTGGAAAAGGTATCCCAGTTTTCCTTAGGAGAGAATTATAAAAACCTAGGCAAGCGAAGCCACCTTTGAAAAATGTAAGTCATCACTCATAAATTCTGGTAAAAAAAAAATTGTCCATCTTCTGGAGGAGACATACAAAAGAGACCAGGTTAACAGAAAACACAGATTCAATACTTTAAAATAAACTTACAGGCATCTATTTACTTTTTGAGGATGCGCCATGCATGTGTTACAGCACGTGTCTGTGGAGGTCAGAGAACAACTTGTGAGAGTCGTTTCTCTCCTACCGTGTGGTCTGGGATCAAACTAAGGTTGAGCTGATGGCTTAGCAGCAAGTGCCTTCACCCACTGAGCCATCTTGCCAGTCCAGATTCCTTAATTTTTAATGTTAAATATTAGTGTTCCATATAAACTTTGAAATTCATTAAAAGAACGTCAACTGTTGGGGGAGACCGTGCACGTGTGTTTACAAGCTCAACTTGAATAAGCAGGAACAGAAAAGAAAAGAATTACTGCTTTATAAATTTAGAAGTTATGCTAAGGACAAAGTTGGAGGAATGAGAAAAGGCTTTAGAGACCTGGGACTCGTGGGGCATGATGCAATCTGAACTCATAAGCAGAGTTCCTGTTTGCCTCTCCAATTCTTTACTGTGGTACGTTAGCTGTGTGATACCATTTCCTGCCTAGCTGGCACAAAGTGTAGGTACTGGTACAGGAGAATGAGCACCGATAGGCCACATGTCTGGAACTGTGACATAAATTGTTCTAAAGTGAGGACAAGGCAGAGCAGGCTATAGTCTAGTCTCTACCTATCACTGCTGGGCATTTCCTGTACCCCACCCCCCACCCGGCACTGTAGTAGGTGTTTCATAAACATTGTTTCCAAGCTTCCCAGTGTTTGACAGAGCAGCTAGAATAAAGAAAAGCAGGGCGGAGGAAGGCTAGGTGGGCAGCTAGCAGGTGGTGGAGCAAGCCTCTACGCTCACCAGCGTCCCACCCACTTCCTTCGAAGGAGCGGCCCTCAACTCCTCAGAGGAAAGAGCTGCTGCTTGGCTCCACTTGGAACATTGCTGGAGACAGCAGTATGCTCCCCGCTTTGAGTCGGGGTGCGGTACCTAGCACACTAACTTCGGGGACACTTTAACCAGACAAGCTTTTAGTTCAAAGTGTAAATGTAACAAATCTCTCAGGGCAGCATCTTTTTGGCGCGCTTATCCAGCGCTCGCTCATATTGTGCTGCATATTCTTCCCCACCCGTGCACCATAATGCGCAAGCCACACTGGATCCTGAAGTTGTCCTGGACACACAGTGTAGCCAGAAAAATCACGGAGACAAGAGAGACTTCCATGAAATATTACCTAATAGTATCCAATCGGTGGTTTCGACAAAGAGAAGCAAGGAGATGGGGAAGACCCACCTACTACAAATTTAAACCTGCTACCATAAGCTCAACATCCCATATCTTCAATAAGGCTTCGGTGAGGAAAGAAGGGGACGGAGTGCTGGAATGAGCCCTCATATCCTCCTGGGGAGAGGACTGAGGACAATGCTTCCTTCCGGACAGGAAATACAAAATGAATAGGTTTAGAGTGGGGGCCACATTTGAGGTATGCAGAACAGCCATGGTTAGAAAGTTTAGAAATATAAATCTGACCTCAAGGAAAAAAAATACCTGAGGCTTGAAATCTGAATTCATGAATGCTCAGCTTTCCATCTAAACAAGTCATCAAATATTGATCACCCAGACAAAAGGAAGTGAGTTAAAGGTTTGCATCTCCTAGTTAGGAACAAGACTCAAGATTTCATTCAAGTTATTTTAGACTAAATAAAGTATCAGAGGTTTTCACTTATTAGCCATTAAACTAAACACTTGTAAACATTTAACCTCAAGATACTTTTATTGCAAAAAATTTGTTGTTGTTGTTGTTTGAGATAGGGTTTCTCTATGTAACAGCCCTGGCTGTCCTGGAATTCCTTCTGTAGACCAGTCTGGCCTCAAACTCACAGAGACTGACCTGTCTCTGCCTCACAAGTGCTGGCATTAAAGGTGTGCACTGCTGTACCTGACTAGTGTAAACAATTTTTATAGAATAAAATTTGAAATGTATTTGTTAAAAATGTACAAACTGTATTGCTTTAATATTTAAAAAATAAAACAATTAGAAAGTAAATTTCGAAATACCAGATAAATTATGGAATCTGCTCCTGAAATAATCACCGAGGATGACCCAAAGGACAACTGGGAGATTTGTTCAACAGCTAAGCACAGATATTATACTGAGAAGTCCTACAGTGGACATTAGTAGCATCATCATAACCACTTAAGCAGTGTCGGCAGATGTCAAGTGCCATTCCCTGAGCTGTGAGCATCGCCAGCAAGGCAGGCTTCCCATTCCCATTTGTCAAATGAGGATGCTGACGCTTGGCAAAGCTAAGCAACTTGCCAAGGCCACAATGGTGGTAGCAGACAAAGCAGAAATCAATCCCAGATCGGCCTTCACCGGGGCCTTGACTACTATTACCAGCATTACTTCACTTGCTCAGTAAGGACAAGTTTTCATCACTGACTTATAAAAACAGTAAAAACTAATATTTTATTATAATAAATGATTTCATTAACCACATAAAGTTCATAATTATTTGGCCATTTGGTCACAAAAATGAGAATTCCATGTGGTTCAAACTAATGAGAGCAACCACTCACATTTTATCTAGCTGTCAAGGGCAGTCATGAATTTCTAAAGAGAGTCCAAAGAGTAGGGCAAGAAGAACCAAATAGTTTATCCCGATCATTAACTGAAAGTATAAGTTGTGGAAAGAGAGAGACAGAGACAGAGAGAGAGCACGAATCCACAAGATAGTGAGGCTATGGAGGGAGCATTGCTAGGAAAGGAAACAGTTTATTAGTTGAAATGAAATCTTAGGTGTTGACTATGGGCTGATAACCATGAGGTACTGGGAAATTTAAAGACACGCAGATGTGAGAAAAATGACATGTAAACACTATAGTTCAAATGTTTGTTACAAAAATTTGTAGTTGAAACCCTAACCCCCAAAATAATAATATTAGCAAGGGAAGTCATTGGGAAGCTCACTTAAGTCCCAGTGAATGGGATTAGTGCCCATTTATAGGGAGGCCTAAGAGAACCAAAACCATGACTCCTTCCTAGGGAAGCTTAGTCCACACCAAGTCTGCATACCTTAGTCTTACAGATGCAGCCTCCATAACTGAGGAATGAGTTTCTGTTACAAGCTAACACTTGATTAATAGCATTATAACAACCTTCTGGATTAAGACTGTATGTTTAAATGTTTCCATCTCCAGGAGGAAATATTAGAGTATGTTTTTGAAAATCAGAAGGCTTAACAATTAAAAGGTATGGAGAATTCTGAATGAGATATCAATATTTAAGGCAATAGGGAATTTTTAAATATCATTCAAATTTGAGTCTTTTATCTTAGCCCTTGTTTTACTGTGAAGGAAACCAAGGTTTGGGGAAAACAACCTATCAAGCATGAAAGTTCAGCTTCTTTATTCCAGCCAATGCTTCCCTGCTGCTGCTGCCATTTGAACATTAAAGTGCTATTTGAACACAATAACATCATGTATATGGTGACTGGCTGTGCCACACGCTACAGACATAAGGAAATTCTCAGGTGGCATAATCATTTATCTTGTAGCATCGTAAGTAAACTTAAATAAGTCTTGCAAACATAAAAGAAAAAACACTGAGTTTTCAAATTTCTTATTCAGGTGCTTTTCTAATTAATTGCTTCAGGATAGCCTGTCTTTTTAGAGAGGAAGGTATTCTAAAAATAGTTTGCTGTTAAAATGGTTTAAATTTCAAGAAAAAAACAAAAACACCTGTTCTTAAAGAAATACTTCAGAAGCATGACATTTAAAACATGCCTTTGGAATAAAAGTCAGCAGCAGAAATCTACTACTAAAAGGTAGTTTACCTTTAACTCCAAGTGAGTAACAGAAATACGCTGTCTTAACCAGATGCTTCATTTGTGAGGGTTTAAGTTCTGGCAAACAACTCTGTCACCTCACTCCTGTGCTTTTCTGCCTGTACCACGCCATCCTATTTTCTTTTCATGAGGGCATTTTTAACAGGGAAGGGCCACTGCCATGGCTTATCACTCTCTCTACTGGGGGCATTTATCAAAGGTTCTTTCAAAATTCACAACACATGGAGCATATTTTTAACTCGGGATTCAGGAATCAAAGGAGAATAAATGGCTCTGTTCCAAAGGGAATTGAGATTCACAAAGGAAACAACCACCAGAAGAAGTGGTTGTTGGTCCCTGCCTGGCTCTCTCTACTATGCATGTTTTGGGGACCTTTTTGTCTTCTTATTGCATGTGTTCATGTGTGCCTGCATGAGTTTATATGCACCAGGTATGTATAGGGCCTCTCGGAGGCTGAAGAGCGCCGGCTTCCTGGGACTGGAGTGCTGCATGATGGCGCATGATTATGAGCCAGCATGTGCAGAGCGGCTTCTCCCCTCCATGTAACTGTCCACCGAGCCTCAGAGCCCCAGCTCACCCACCAGTGCCCCTTGGAAAGATATTGCTGCTACGCTAGCACTACTACTTGCTTCTTTGTGACAAATAACGTTAATCAAAATAAAAGAGCTAGGATGACCAGGCAAAAACCAACAAGGTGACAAGTATTTCTTTTTCAGATGACTATCTTATTGTTTTCTTGGTCCTCAGTTTCTCTATCTATTTCTTTTCAGTTTTGTTTAAAACCCATAAGTTTAAAAAAAATCTAATTACCAGGACTGTGGAGATAGCTAAGTGATAGCGTGCTCTATTAGCCCTAAGTGTAATCCCAGAACAACAAAACCAAAATAATAACAAACCTTATTTCTTCGAAGCTAGAGTAAGTTTTGATTTTTAAAAAATCTAATAAACAAGTATTTTTATTTATTGATAAATTCCTGTCTCAGTTTATGTCTAGCTATTTATTAGTTCTCAGAACAATCACCACTGTTTTATAGTGTTTTACTATTATTTTTGTTACCTTTGTTTTCTGACTTCTCTGTCTTTTCAAGGACAGCCGCCCTTCTGAAGCAGGTGTCCGCAGTATCTTGAAGCTTCTACTCCACATCAATGCTAAGGAAATATGCCTCTACCTGGCTTCCTATGCCTACCAACTTCTCATTCCTACATCCCTTGTCTTCATCTTTAATCAATAACAGCAGTAAAGACTTTTTATTAATCATAATTGCCATACCTGTGTTCATTTTTACATATGGTTTTCCACCACAAATAATCCTCCTGTTTTAGCTATTACTTGCAGGCAAGCTGTCTGCAATAGTGATTAAATTATTCTTACAGGGACATTCTCCTAGCTCACAGAAACGTGGGCACCAGACTGAACACAGGGCAGTGTTTGCACTAATAAAGGTGTGATGCGAGCAGATTATTTCACAAGGAGCATGGAGGAGAGGCGGTGTTGGCAGTGTGAAGACTGCTGTTGTGCTGAAGTAGAGAGGGTAAAGGGAGACAAGGCCCTGGGGGCTGTTGGCCAGACCGGACCTGCGCAGCTTAGGACTGTCTCGAGTAACTGATAGGACTGTGCATGGGGTACAAACACTGAGCACAGAGGACTGAGGGAAGGACACTAGGAAATGACTTTGGGTGAACCAATGAGTGAAGGTAATGAGTTGTTCAAAAGCATTTATATCGAGAAGTAAAGTAAGAGTAGATGAGAAGGCGGCCATGGGGTGCTAGCACCTCATCCCAGGTGTCCAGAGCAAGGGAAGATGTAATCAGGACCATTGCAAGTAGAGCCCAGACAAGTGTACAGTGTTGATTCTGTGACAAGCTCTCCAGGTAATGTATGTGTGTGGCCTTGTGGTTGTCCTTAATTATTCGACATTCTTTCCCTTTAGGAGATGATGACATTTGATACACTTTTTCATTGTTGACTGTTGATGAAACTCTCTCAGTGAAGCTGGTTTTATGACTTATACATGGTAGCCATGGCAAATATCAAGACTGTTACGGTATGCAGATCTTGGGGCACATCGTTGGCGAGAACTTCACCCAAGTGACTACAAATTCCCTTTATAGATTCTTCAGGTTTCTATTTATTCATACAGTCAGGAAAGGTTATCATTTTTCCTCAAGGTACCATCATTCATGTTAATTCTCTAACAACTAGATAAATCTATAGATTCACAAATGAATCTTGCCCTTTGTTTACTACTTGACCCTATTGTCATGATGAGTGAGAATGCTTCCTTATGCTGAGGCTCAGGGTGTCATTACCACAGTGATGCTGGATCTGAACTGTGGGACATTAGCAAGGCAGAACTGAGAAAGGTTCATCATATTTTAATACTGTAATTCCCTTTTTAATTAAAAAACATGGACTCTTCCTGCAGCAACACAACCTCAGATCATAAGTTCCTGGCCTCCCGGGGAGACGAACTAAGATAACGAGTAAAGAGGGAAGGCGGGGATGGTAAAAACATACCCAGCCTGCACAAATGGGTGTGTAATTAGTTAAATGAAAGTTAAACTATGAAAGTTGATCCAGGAAAGTGATAACAGAGATCAAGTAGTAAACAAAGGGCAAGAAAACTGATACACACACTGGACCAATAGGACGACTAATTAGCTAGCTTTGCCAAGAAGATTTGATTTCTCCCCCCGAAAGCAAAGGCAAAGGCTGCATAAACCTGGCTCCGCGAACCTCATCAGGTATAATGTAATGTGTCCCTCATCACCTATAAAAGCAATACCACTGAGTTACCGTGCACGCTGCTGGTTTTCTACATGGTGAGGGAGCCTTCTCCTCTGAGTTGTTTTAATAAACAGTGGTTTCTTAGCTTTAAAGTTCTAAGCCAAGGCTGAACTGTCTCAGAGCTAGCGTATAAGAGAGCCTCAAGCTCAAACGCCTATAGATCTCAGGCAGCACCAGAAGGCGTACCAAAGAGACTATAAAGAACTGACTGCATAATTTACAGAGTCCAGTATAAAACGAAACTGCAGACCCCTTAGGCAGGTCCTATGAAGTTCCATGATCACAGCAGCAGAGTATTAAGCCATATGTGAACTTGTATAACTGCACAGGTTATGGCATAGGCTGCAAGCCAGCTTCAGTTCAGGCACCAGCCAGTTGGAGAACTTGTTCTGAAAGTTCCCTAGTTCTCCCTGAGGCTCAAGCATACAGTTGTAAGAGGGCAGAAAGGATTTGGAGCATGCTTTATGACTGGGGAGAAGAGAAAAGTACAGCTGGTGGATTACAAAGGAAACTGTCTCTCATGTCCTCACCCAGCCTTAAAACTAAATTAAGGGTTCAGATTCTAACAGACATATGTTCCTGGAGAAGAACTTACACCTTTAAAGTCAGAGAGCCTTGCAGTCGGGCACTCTGTACAAAGCCCTATAAAAGTGGGGTTCCAAGGGAAGTCTTCCTGCTTATGACAGAGAGGGCTGCTTCCAGAGGTGAGGGAGCTCTCAATCTTAAGTATTTTGCTTGTTTGTTTTGCTTTTTTTTTTCTGCCTGGACAAAGCAAGATGGATACATAAATGTTGCTACAAGTTTTAATCTGGAATACTTCCAAAGGTTCTTGTTTTAAGTACTTGGTACCTAACTGGTATCACTGTTTTGGGAGGTGAGACACAGGCAGGTCTTTGATAATCATTCTTGCCTCTGGTTCCAGCTCTCTGTGTCATGACATCCCTATTATGAGAGAGTTCACCCTCTGAATGCATAAGCCAAAATACACCTCAGGTGTTTTTCCACAAGAAAATAACTAATACAAGCTAACAGAAATGTCCTTGTAAATACACAGACTTAAATAAATTAATTAAGATGCTTGCTTTGAAGGCTTCTCATTTGAATTAATATGTGTATGGCATGATAGTGTAAATGTGTAAGGTGACAGAACTAAACAAAGAATTCTCAGCAGAGGAATCTGGAATGGCTGAGAAGCACTTAAAGAAATGCTCAACGTCCTTAGTCATCAGGGAAATGCAAATCAAAACAGCTCTGAGATTCCATCTCACACCTGACAGAATGGCTATGATCAAAATCTTAAGTGATAGCACATGCTAGAGAGGGTGTGGAGAAAGGGGAACACTTTTCTATTGCTGGTGGGAGTGTAAACTTGTACAACCACTTTGGAAATCAATCTGGCACTTTCTCAGAACACTGGGAATAGCTTTACCTCAAGACCCAGCTATACCTCTCCTGGGTATATAGCTAAAAAATGCTCCACCATACAGCAAGGTCACTTGCTCAACTATGTTCATAGTAGCTTTATTTGTAGTTGCCAGAAACTGGAAACAACCTAGATGTCCCTCAGTTGAAGAATGGATAAAGAAACTGTAGCACATTTACACAATGGAATACTACTCAGCTATTAAAAACAAGGAAATCATGAAATTTGCAGGCAAATGGATGGACCTAAAAAAGATCATCCTGAACTCATACCCAGGAAGACACACATGGTTTATACTCACTTATAAGTTAGCCATATAAGATGTTATAAGATGTTAGCCATATAATACAGGATAAGCATACAAGAGGCACAGACCCAAAAAAGATAAGTAACAAGGAAGATCCAAGAAAGGATGTATAAATCTCACTCAAAAGGGGAGATAGAATAGACAGAGGTAGTGGCTGAAGAGAGGAAACAAGGTAGAAGAGGGGGCAAGGTAGTTAAGAGGATAGAGATCAGACCTGGGGAGAGCAAGAGTGAAAAGACAGAAGTCCTGTAGAGAGAAGAGAAACTGAGGGTGGGGTATCTTTATGACACGCTGGAGACCTAAGTCAGGACAGGCTCCTGGGAGGATATGAGGGGGACTCAATCAGAGACCCCTAGTAGCAGAGGCCACAGAGACTGAAAAGGACACCTTCTAACTAGACTGGCCTCCGAGTAAAGACCAGGGAACATAACCCACCCACAAAAAACTTTAACCCAAAATTTACCCTGCCTACATGATGTGTAGGAACAAAGATAGAGCAGAGATTGAGGAAATGCCCAACCAATGCCTGGCCCAACCAAAGAAAGACCCACCTTATCAGAAAGTGCCAACCCCTGACACTATAAAGGATACTCTGCTAAGCGTGCAGACAAGAGCCTATAAGAGTTGTCCTCTGAAAGGCCCTACCCACCAGTGCCTCAAAGCAGATGCTGAGACTCACAGCCAAACACTGGGTGATGCATAGAGAGTATTGTAGAAAAGTAGGAGGAAAGAGGAAAGGACCTGGAGGTGACAGGAGCTCCACAGGAAGACCAACAGAGCCAACTAAGCAAGGCCCAGAGGAGCTTGCTGAGAATGAATCATCAGCCAAGGACCATGCATGAACTGGACCTAAGCCTCCTACAAAGATGTAGCAGATGGGAAACTTAGGCTTCATGTGGGTCCTCTAGTAAGGAAAGTGGGGACTGCATGGGACAAGGACTCACTAGCCAGCTTTTTGATCACTTTTCCCTGAAGGGACTGCCTTGCCAGGCCACAGAGGAAGAGGATATGCTCAGCCCTGATGCAACGTGATGAGTTAGGGTGGATGGGAAAGGGAGCTCCTCTTTTCTGAGGGAAAGGGGAGGGGGAAGAGCAGGTCTGGAGGGAAGGAGCTACAACAGAGATGTAAAGTGAATAAAAATAAATAAATAATAAGCTTATGGTTGGAGCCTTGTATGCACACACTCCACCAGACAACCAACTTCCCAGAATGCTATACCAAGAGAACTCTTCAGGAAGGGAATTTGTCAAGGTGAGAAATACTGCAATATTTTTTATATCTCTCCTTAATTGATCTGTCTTGTACATTTCTTATTTTTACAGGTCAGTTTTGTCAAGTAAGGCAGAAATATAGTTTCTGAATTATTGCAATTATGTTTCTCAGAATAGCTTATAAGTCTTATACCAATAAGACATTAATGGCAATCTTGGTCTTTTTGACACATAGCAAGATTCTAATCCATCCCAAGGAAGAAAGAGTGGTATTTTTCAATACAGTATGTTCATATACATATATAAACCATGTATACAAGGAAAGCTATACAGCTATAGATATTTCTATGTTAACACATGAAAGCCAAATAAACAGAAGTGTTTTATTTTGGGGATTTTTTTCATCCAGGTGAAAGGAATCACTCTAACAATTGTACCAGTTTACTTTCATCTCTCCTCTAGAATACACTGTGTGTAGATGCTCCACTGCTTCCTCAATCTGGTACCTCATGCAGAAACAAACTTGGACCTTCTTGGAACAGTCTAGGACAACAGCTAATGTCTTCCCAGAACCTAGAAAAAGCTAATGCACTCTGTAATATTTCTAAGTATTCACCATCCCAGAATCAATATCAGTGTGCTGTGTGTGCATTAGCCTACACTTAAACAAAGAACAGCCCTGAGAGCCCTGTAACAACCCTGAGAATGGACAGCTGGGGATGGGCGAGCAGAGCAGGGATGACAGGATTGGCTCTCCTCAATCAAGAGGCTTCCAGGATGTTGCACAAGCTGGTGATTCTTGTACTAGATCATGCAGCACTCATTTTTCAGCCACCGATACATCCAGCCAAATAAACCCTCAAGAGATGGATCCATATCAGACCCACTGGCCTCTGAGGGAGGCTTCTGCTTTTATTATTTGCTGGGCATTGCCAGCAAATGCAAGTATCTCAAGGTTAGCGGAACACTACAGATAGAGCTGATAAGACAGGAACAACAAACTTGAGTCGCTAATGACTCAGGTCAGACCTACTGTTAGTGAGACTCCATTATGCCCACACTCATTCCTGGGAGCATCTTCCATGCACAGATTCAGCTAAAACAATATGTCAAGCAAAGATTACTTAAACTGCTATGGTCAGAGAAATTATTCACATCTGGCCAAGATTCATGTTCATCTTTACAGTAAAACGAATCAGATTGTAGTGAGAGCTCATTCTTCTTGTGAAATCTGACCTCCCAGTCAGAATTAGGAAGGGTGGGGAACATGTGACAAAGTACAGATGACTACAATAAGGAGTCATGACACTGGGGTAGCTGTGGAAAGTATGTAGGCTTTACAGACTGCACTGGTTTGGAATCCCAGCCCAATACTTTTAAAATATGTGACTTTAGCCACGGGTCTAACCTAAGAACTGATTCTGTACAATGTGAATGCCAGCATCCAATCTTATGAAGTAAGATTGGTACTTTCTAGCTCACAATTTCATCTTTAGAGCTAAACAAGCTAATACACAAAGCATGGCTCAGTAAAACTGATATGAGTTGAAGAATCATTCGTTCTAATTGTTACTATGATTATTTTTATCATCCCCACTATGGCTTTGTTATCTAGAAAGAATTAAATTCATTATAACTTTGTAATTCAGTCACAAAATCCATAACCAAAAGTATAGAAGAGCTTAACTGCTTGTGAGACTTACACAGTCTAAACTTGGCCACACAGTCAACATGGTTTTGATAATATTCCAGACGTTATGCACAACAAAATACTTGAAATTGTAGAAAATTTCACTGAGGCACCAATAAATCCAGCTATCGAACAATCCACTCCCCCATGCACACACACACACGTGCACACACACATCCCTGGGGGATACATTATAACTATTGCAACTGAAATAGCCTTAGCTAGCAATTAAGGCCCAGCTAATCAGAGTGCAACACAGGCTGTGGCCCACTGAGAAGCAGAACACCCGGGTGACAGCTCCTGCTATCAAGGCTTTGTTCTCCTGGAGCAAAAGGCACAAAAGCATAAAGTTGAGGAACTGTAGCTGCTTGCTGTGGGGGTTGGGAGGATGACAGGCTTGTCTGCACTGGGCGGATGTTCTGCTAACTGTGCGGCAGCCCACACCCAGCAGTGCCCTTCCCCACCTCAAAGCATGACTTCACTTTTCTACCGCGGCCTTTAAGGAATCCAGCCTCCGTGACTTCCAGTAACTGCACACATCACCCCTGATGGAGCGGCCGAGAGCACCAGTAGACAAAAGGAACAAGAGTCAAGCCAAAAGGAAACCCATTAAATCGCTGCCTTCAGTTATTTTTTCACTCCTAGTGATTTATGCTATGGAACAAGTCTTTTCCCATTACTTGTCACTGGAAGCAGTACTTCAGAAGCCGGGGCATGGTGTCCAGACTCTACTTCAGCCATCCGCACACTTTCCCTTCCCCCATTACCGCCTTGCTCCTCCCTTTCACCTGAGAGCTTCCGACTTGGCTGTGTTCACGCCCAGCAGAGCTCTCTGCTCACACTATGCGTCATAAAAAAGCAGGCAATGAGCATTTATGCTCCCAAGTGCTTGTGAGAAAGCCAGACTGGGTTGACCTCTGCCATCCCATATAGCTGCATGCCAGCCATATAAGCTTAAAAGACTGGGAGCAGAATGTGTGGTGTGGGATAAACAAACTAATTAAAATCCGAGCTCTACCCCTCAGCCTAGTGCCTAATAGGACCAGTGTGCTCAACTCCACAGGAAAAAAAAAATCAATCCAAGCTGGCTAGATGTGTGCTTCTCCTGCTTCTTATGATATATCTGTTTTAGGCTCCATCAACAATCTAAACTAAATGGAAGGGAACTCAAGGGATTGCTATTCTTTCCAGTAAGACTATATAAATAAAAACTATCAACTTGACTGCACTGAACCACAAGACCACTCCCTGACTGTAAGCGGGCAGATTGATCCACTGAACTGACATGTGACTTCTTTCTCTCCTAGTAGCAATCAGTTGCACCAAGGGGATTCATTTCATTTCCCAAAACAAAAGGCAATGATGCTCACCTCCCTACTGACTTGCTAGACTTCCTTTTAGAAAATAAAAAAGTGAGATGCTTAAAGGCAAGCTCTGAATTAAATGTAAACAATGTTTACCTAGAGTTTCAGAATTGAGTTAAGGTTACGCGCCCAGAGATCTGTATTCCTAACAATTATTAAGGATCCTGATATTTATCCATCACACCAGTTTGGGGCTAAAGTGAAGCAAGGGCTGACAGAGTTTCTCCCTAGGGTCATCCTTGACTCTAACTGCCGCAGAGAGGAGACTTTTCCTCTCTCAGTTACAAATCAGCCTGCAAACAACTCCAGCCTTTTAACTATGGAGGATGTGAATTGAAGACATTCCATGCAAATTGAAAGGCATAAATAATTTCATCTGGCTTCAGTATTTATGTTTTTAATAAATTATTTTTTGAACATGCAAGAGAATCCATTTCACATGAGGGAATATATCAAATGCTTATTCAGCAGTCATTCCTTGCTGTGAAGAATCTGAAACCCAATGGAGGTAAATACTAAATTCCATTCTGCAAGTCACTAAATATTTCATAAATCACAGAAGCAAATGGGACCAATTAGCCCTTCCTCATAAAACAGAAACGTATCTTTACAATGTTAAAATACTATGAACTACACATTTCAGAGCTTATTTGGGCTTTTGCAATAGAAAATTTTCTTGTGCTAATTTTTTTAATTCATAAGAATACTAAAAATAACAGGCAGAAATGAATCAAGAAATCTTAGCATTTTGATTCTTATATGACACTTACAGGCCTTTGTCTTAACACAGCAGCCTGACAGCAGAATTAGGCAAAACAAGCCTTCGTTCCTCCGGTCCATTTTAAGCAGACAACATCCCCCCACCCCTGCCTTAGCAGATGCCACGCCACCGACTAACCAACGAAACAGCCATGCAATTAAGGCCCAAACATTTAACACTCACCATCTCCTGCTCCCAGTGTCTTCTTTTGATGTTTACAGCACATCTGTAGGACGCAATACTAGGAGATGCCTTGTTTGACCTGCTGCATGATGCTGTGACATCAGTTCAGATGATGCAGCTCATTATGGGAAAGACTGCTGTTGCTATGGCAACTGGGATGTGCTAGGAATCCTTGCTGCATTTCCAGTGGAGCCTGAAACAATACGGAAGCCTGGTAAGAAACAGACAATATGCAAAATTTAGTCCAAGGAACAAGGTTCCTCATTGGACTAAAATCTGTAAGTTTAAAAAAGATTTTCCTAGCATAATTTTGGAAAAAAATAAAAATCACCTCTTTATTTTTTGCTCTACACTTCAAGAATCAAGGTGGGAGTGCAGCGCAGATTCAGCCCTAAGCAAATACGAACTCACATTCATGGTTCCCTATTAGGCAGCTGACCGCTTTTTCTCTCTGGCTAGTAATAATACCTCTTTCAAAGTTACTAAAAAGAGGTTTCCACATCTGTCAAAGACAAAAAGAACAAAACAGGGAGGGGGGAGGGGGAAATAATTCAAAATGTGATAAACAGCTGACCAAGTGAGCCCAATTCTAAAGTGCATAGACTAATAATTGTCAGGGCACAGGTAAAGCCCCAGCGCACAAGCCTGCCGGTGTTCCCTGCTGGACACCACCTCACAGAGCTGATGCAGAACTCAGCTGCCACCTCACCTTCGGGAGCAGTGGGGAGAGGGTGGGTCCCAGAGACTCTTCCCCTGTCTTACAGAGAACTCTTCCTACTCGTGGCCAAAATGAAAGTGGCTTAAATCTGGACGAGCAGACCTGTAGAAATTTCTTGTCGCTGCCACTCCCAACACTGGGATTTGTTTTGTTCTCTTGAGGCAGTGAGACTGCCTACCACAGAGGCTGTTACTCTCTTCCCTCCCCCACTGAGACTGGACCTGTGACAGGCACATTAAATCAAGACTCAGGGAGGATTTCTCCAGTTAGTCAAAGGAAGGTAATCACTTCTTTCCAGTGTGAAGCGTACACAAACACCATGTTGTGACACTGAGGTGACTGAACGTGGACCAGCAGTGGCTCTTGCATATTTAACACTTGCAGGCCACTGACAGAGAAAGGCAGAATCAAGCCGACCTACATCCATTCTATCGTCACAACTCTGAAGAAAAACAAGGTTCTGAAACCCAATAGATAATGAGACAATTATGTTGTTGAGATGTTAAACAGCCCTGTTAATCAGTAAAATAGGGGTGGGGGGAGCATGGGGATTAGAGTGGCAGAAGGAACTCAGGCCCCCTCTCTGTTAAGAGGAACTGATAAAATGCAGGACAGGAGCCAAGATCCTAGCCGGCTGCACCCCCAGACCTGCACAAAGCAGCCCTGCTTTGGATGTGAAGTCTTAATTATTCTGGCTTTCCCTGATCAGGAACAAGAAATGGAAAAGCAATAGGAAAGCCTGTCTACGCACTCAGAGGAACTTGACTCCCTTGTCTGAGAGCACAGGGCACACACACCCTGAGAGCGGAGCATGGAGCTGCTGCAGAGCCAAGAGCACTGACCTGGTGCAGGACCAACCCTGACACTGCTGGCTCCCAGAGCCCCTGCACACTGCCGGCCCACCTAACCTGTCCAGGGCTCAGGACCGTCACCTGAGGGAGGACAGACTTAACCAGTAATCACAGTTTGCTAATAACATTAAACAGTGTTTCTTGTATGATACAGTCCAAAGCTGAACTGCCTTCATTGAGGGAAAAAGAGGCCTAGAGTCAAGACTGTTGCGCCCTTCTTACCACAATTACTAACCCTACCTGTTAAAGAGTACTGTTGGCCTCTCTGACGAACTCTTGGGCTTCCACAAAAAATAGGGTGAAAGCCATAGGGCTAGAACCAGATTAGCCTTTCCAGAGAAGGCTCCATGAGGAGGAGAGGACAGGCTAACAGATGGACAGATAAAAGAGAATGTCATTTTACCCAGTTATAAAGAAGCAAATCATCTTATTTGCAAGAAAATGGGCAGAACTACAGATCATGGCGTTAAGCCTAAGACAGACAAATCCACATTTTCCTTCACTCACAGAACATATGCATATATACATATGCATGATATAGTTCATATCTGAATACAGTTTCTCAGGATGAGAAAATGTCCAGTAGTGCCCTTTGCCAGGTTCTAGGCACAGTGAGAAAGATCAGATAGCTTAATAAATCTGACATCAGGTCAAATTTTTGACATCCTAGACTAGCTCAACAGTAGCTCACAAGTTGACCCAGATGGGCTAAAAATGGTAATCATCTTTAGTAGGAGCAAGCCATAAAGCATGTCCTTGATTTGTGAATAAAACTTCCCAGTGGCCTATTGCTCTGCTGTTCACTTCCTAGGATTGTTTTGAGAATTATGTATATAATGGTGTCTTAGTCAGTGCTCTATTGCTATGAAGAGACACCAGACCATAGCAACTCTTCTAAAAGAAGGCATTTGATTGGAGCTTGCTTACAGTATCAGAGGCTTAGCCCAGTCTCATGGCAGTGAAAACGAAGGCCTGTGGGTAGACATGGTGCTGGAGAAGTAACTGGGAGTTCTACATCTGGGTCCACAGGCAGCAGGGAGAGAGACAGACAGACACACAGACATTGGGTCTGGTGTGGGCTCGAGACCTCAAAGCTACCCCTCAGCGACACACCTCCTCCAACAAGGCTATACCTCTAATCCCTCCCAAGTAGTGCTACTCCTTAAATACTAAGCATTCAAATATATCAGCCAATGGGGGCCATTCTGATTCAAACCAACACAAATGGCATCTTGGAAACCAGAAATGCCAGGCTTTGTTAATGCCCCCAGTAACACATTTGTGCTGTTCTAGGCTCTAGAATTGAATGGTTGGCAAACAGCCCCCAAGGTCTGCACTGCTACTGGAGATGGCCAAGCAGACAACAACCACTACAGAAGAGATCTGGAGGGGTTAGAGGTCACTGGGTCCTTTCAGACGCCATACTATGGCTTTGGACAACACGGGGCTGATAACTTAGTCCTTGAGAACAGAACTAGGGTCAGAGGAGAGCTGTGCCACAGGAGCCTGTGCTGAATGATCAGAAGGCTTTCCAGACTGTAGAGAGAAGGCATGAAAACTAACTGGTGAGAAATCATGTTTTAAATTTATTGATGATTTTATTATTTTTTATTTTTTTTACATGTATAAGTGCTTTGCTTACATAAATGTGTGTGTACCATGTGCCTGGTGCCAACAGAGGCCAGAAGAAAACATTAGTCCCTCTGAAACTGAACTGGTATCTTGGGCTGGAGATCTGGTTCAGCAGGTAAGAGCACTCCTCCTGAGGTCACAGGTTAATTCTTAACACCCACATGGCAGTTTGCAACTGTTTAAAAAGTCACCTGGCACCAACACACACACACACACACACACACACACACACGAAAAATATGAACAGACTATTGGGAGGCAGTGGAACTGTGAAGGGAAGGTAGGGCTTAGCTGGAGGAGACAGGTCACAGTGGCATGCCTTAGAAGCATGTATCTCGATTTTGGCCGCTTCCTGCTACTCATCTTTGCTTCATGGCTACCTTAAGGTAAATAACTTTCTCTCACCATGCCTTCCCTTGTGCCATGCTATTGCTCTTCTACCTGCATGAAAACAACATGGCCAACTGAGCATGGACTTGAGTATCTGGAGAGTATATGAACCAAAGTAAATCCTCCCTCCTTTGTTCTTCTTGGGAATTTTGTCACAGAAAAAAATAAGTGGGGAAAGATCCACTGAAACTTCAGGGTTTTATGATGGACAGTCTATGCTTAGATGAAATTATTATGGTTTATAAAACATACATAATAAATAGAAGCATTATAGACAAATAAAGTTTATCAGTTATAGACCAAGGTACATTATAACTTATTATTATATACAAATAAACCCCAAAATAGCTTCATTTATTGCAGATCTTCATGGTACCTTTAATCTAATGTGTATTGAGACTCCCATAAGGAAAGACATATAGTATTCTCCTAATTTATTTATCGCAGAATTCTTTTCTTATATATGAATGTCCCATTGTCTGTCCCATTTACACACAACATGGAAACATGACTGTGAATACAGTGGGCTTGAAGCCCCATGAGTCCCTATTTCAGCCTGGGGGCTAAAGAAAAGGAAAGAATGAAACTTTGCTATTGCTAGTACAATTCAATCTGCCTCCAATGTCTGTCTGCCATCCACTGACAAGACAGAAATTATGTGAGACTATTAGGAATGGAAAAAATGTATAAATGTTTCCTTCTTGCCACTTTTTCAATTCATAAGTAGGAGCAAATTCTTATAGTTCCTGAAAAATCATTCCCAAATCAGATGAAACATACATCTTGTGTTTGAATTTTAGGACATATATATATATTACTGGGCTAGAGAGATGGTGCAGTGATTTTACAGCACTTGCTGCTCAATCATGAAGACCAGCATTCAGATCCTGGTAGCCATAGAAGTTAGAATTCACAAATGCCTCTAAATCCAGCTCCAAGGAACGTGACACTCTCTTCTGGCCTCCACAGGTGTGTGTGTGTGTCACTTCTGAAGCACATTGGGCCTACTCCTCTTAGTGTTTAATAAGTAAAGGAATGTATACGAGAAATGTTGGGAAATCTGAGTTAATTGAGTACTAATGGATTTCAAAGTAAGTCCTTTCCTTGGCCCCTTGTCCAAGTCACTGTTTAATGACCACATGTCTTGTATTCACTTGATGTCCCAGTGGATACTCTCAATCACCAGAGACTACTTCAAGGACTCATGTTAGGGCATCATCATCCTTTAGCACCTGAGTACTTGGAGAAGAAAGATGAGAGGTGACAGAGAGTCAGGTCTGAAAGAACTAGTCATTTCCACCCACATTACAAAAGCTGGAGCTCAGGCAAATGGCCACATCCTTGAAAGAGGCTGGGAATATTCAGGTGCACACGACAGCCACAGCTCTAGCACTGGCCAGCTCAGAGAGCCTGCCAGCCTGTGCAACATTAAGCACTCCTCTTCTTCAGAGGCCATGTGGCAATCCATGCAGCAGTGCAGTGTCCACAGCTCTTGCCCCCGGTGACAGCGCAACAACAGTGAGACAAGGCTCCAAAACGGCAGTGCTTACTGACAATGTCCTAAGATGATGATGTGGCCCAAGCCAGGTTAGATTTTTACCAAGTATGCAGAAGACCTTCTATGAGAAACAGAAACCTAAAGTAAGCATTCCTTACAAGTCTGAAGCAGGTTTCAAGCGCCAGGAAGGCCACCACTTCCCCAACCATCTTCAGTGATTAACTACCTTGAGCAAAGAGCTTCTGGTTCCCAATTAACCCAAACAGAACAGCCTACAGCAGTTCCAGGTCCCCATGCTGATGTCCAGGCAGTTCTGGCCTGCACGCCATCTCCCACCACTATCTTCCCAATAAAACTGACAAGGTTTTTCCACCAGCTACTATTCTCTGAGGCAGTCCTGCAGTTTGTTCCCATGAAGAACTATTTCTACTCAGAGAGAGGTCTAGTTCGATGGTTTCATTGCAGTTTGTTTAATGGTACCACATATCCAAGGGTGCACAGCCTTAAAACAGTCCCTTCATAGGATCCAATATCTTTGTATCAACTTCACAGAGAAAACTTCCATGGATTTCCACAAGAGACTAGCCCAGTCATGAGTCTGTACCCAGAGAGGAGCAAAGTGATGACTTCATAGAATTGTCTTGAAAAGTATTACACAGAGACAAATCTAATATATAAAAATATATGTGGGTATATACAGATATAATGCATATATATGCATATGCCATGAAAGAACATATTCAGGATTGTAAAATAACAAAATAAAGTAGTAAAACCATTGCTTTACATAGATCTGTGTTTATAGTGTTCCCCAGCTCCTATATGATATATTCCCATAAAGATAAGCTTTTTTTCCTAACTCCGCAGATTAGAAGCTATCCCAGAGCCTGTTCTATTGGCATGTTAGTCCTTGGCTTAAGTAGAACCACCCAAGAAATGTGGCATAGCCATGGGATAGCCACTGCGGTTAGGCAGTACTATGATCGCATATGGTGTGGGTTCTGTCTGCACTGCAGAATCCTCTTGGTTGAAGTAAAGAAGAGTTAAGGAGGAGGAAAAGGATGGCACCCTATGGTGGAAACCAGCCAGCACCACTTTTATTTGGGCTATTAATTTCCAAACTGCGAATCCCAAAGCCTCTCCTGCCCCCAGAAGGATCTTTAATATCTTAAGGTAAGTTTCGAAACCAACTTTGGTGTCCTCGTCCTAGCAGAAGCCAGCCTTGTGAGTGAATGAGTGGAACTCACACAGTGATGCCTAAGGACAAGCCAGCCCCAAACCCACTGTGTCCCTCTCTGGTGAACACAGTTACAAGAACGTTCAATAAACTATCTGCAAACTAAATTAAAGAACACATCAAAAAGTATCCATCATGGTTATCTCAGTTACTTTCAAATTGCTATTCTAAAACACCATGACCAAGACAACTTATAAAATAAGGCATTTAATTTGGGGCTCAGAGTTCCGGAAGGTTAGAATCCATGACCATCACGGTGGGGAGCATGGCAACAGTCAGTCAGTCATGGTGCTGGAGCAGCAGCTGAGAACTTACATCTTAATCCATAAGCACAAGGCAATGAGATCTAACTAGAATGATACTGTCTTTTGAAATCTTAAAACCCACCCCCAGGGACATACTTCCTCCAACAAGGCCATACATGCTAATCCTTCCCAAAAATTTCCAACAAGTGGGACATATGTATCAAATATATGAGCCTATGGAGGCCATTCTTATTCAAACCATCAACAAGATGTAGCACATTCCTGGCACTGAAGATTTTACTTGTGGCATAAGATGTCTTTGCCTGGGCATTGTTTCCCCTATTATTTTGTAATTCCATCTAGATCCTTTCATATATGTATATTTTAGAAAGTGTCTATTGTAGTGGATTTTCATAGGATTCTTCAAATGACCTTTTGGGTTAGTTGTCCCTCTGATACTCTCTTCTTTACACTTCCCTCCAATCCCTCTTCCCTATCTAACGCCGGAGTTTCCCCTTCATTCCTCTGGACCTTTGTATTCTTTTACCTAAGGAGACACCTGTATCACCATCTCAACTCGGGGAACATCACAGAAGAATGTAAGAGTCGGAGGATGGGAAGGAGTGCTGTGAGGTGATGTCTTCTGAACATGATACAGCCACTGCACAAGAACAAAGTCGGTATTCCAGCCTGGATGGAAGAGGGAGTTGGGAGACTGAGGAACTGTTGATTACTGGTGGCTCTAGAGGAGAGAGTCATTGTTCTTTGAAAGTGTGGCCAACGAAGGTTGTCCATACCCTGCAGGATGGCCCCACACTCATATTCACTCAAGCATCACTAATTAGGCTCAGTGGATTACATAAAAAAGAAGAGGATTTGTAAGCGATAAGGGAATGTGTTAGGAGGAGCCCAGAGAGGGACGGAGTTGGAGGGTTGGGGGAATACGAACAAAATACATTGAATACATTGTAAACACAAATAAAATTGTCAGAGTAGGTAAAAATATTCTAGAAACCAAAAGAAGTGATTGGCATGAGAATAATTGAGTTATTTTGTTACATCATGTAAAGTACATATATATGATTAATGTATATGAATCATGAGGTTTTGGTGACTAAAACAGGAACTTTTGACTTCTTCTACTAAGGGTGGCGTGTTGTACTGCCATCACGCTCCCTCTTTATTTGACATGAGGAAAGGGAAGAAGAGTGTGTAGGGTGAGGCCTGGGAGGCCGTAGGAAGGTGTCAAATGAGCCTCTCAGGGTTTTCAGCCTGAAGGGAGCTACTCCATATGGATCATGAAAAGGTGACAACAGCAACAAAAAGGTGCTCTTCAATTGAAGCTACAAATATTTGCTTTCCATCTGAGATTCCAATGGGCTCTGTTCTTCATCTCTGACCTGGCTGTCTGTGTGGCGGTTTGAATGACAAAGGCCTATAGGCTCATGTACTTGATACTTGGTATCCAGTTGGTAGAACTGTTTGGGAAGGATTGGAAAGTGTAGCCTTGGAAGAGGTGTGTCACTGGAGGTGGGCTCTGGGGTTTCAGTTAGCTCACTCTGCCTCATGCTTTTACATCAACTTGTAAGCTCTCAGATACTGTTCCAGCACCATGCCTGCCTTCTACCGTGTCTCCTGCCACGATGGCTCATGGACTCTAACCCAGTAGAACTATGAGCCTAAAATTAAACATTTTCTTTTATAAATCTTGATCATGTAGCTTAGCACAATAATAGAAAAGTAACTAAGACAGTCTCTCATCTTATCTACAAGCTACCTTTTTTTTTTTTTAAGATTCATTTACTTATTCCATATACAGTGTTCTGCCCACACACCAGAAGAGGGCATAAGATCTCATTATAGATGGTTGTGAGCCACCATGTGGTTGCTGGGAATTGAACTCAGGACCTCTGGAAGTATAGCCAGTGCTCTTAAACTCTGAGCCATCTCTCCAGCCCACATCTACAAGCTATCTTAAACCTATACTCTCAACTTGGAATTACTGAAGAAGCACATACAGAGAAATAGAAGATCTAATTTCCAAATTAAAAAAAAAGAAATCAAATACTTACTACTGAACAATCTATTATCATTTGTTACAGTCCGTGTATGTGTAATGCATTAGCATTACAACCACCTTCTATTTGTAATGTGTACTTGTTTATCCCAGCACAATGCCTAAGAATGTGGGTGCTGCTGTTACAGTTCAGGCATGTTCAGAGCAGTATCTGGTTCAGAGAGTGTATCTATGTGCTTTGGTTGTAAGTTTTTGCAACAGTAACAGCACATAGGTCTTTGCAAAGATACCATTGTGTGGTGTTCTGCTAGTACATTCATGTGCAGTCAATATTTTAAGCATAAGTATATGTTAAAAAAAAAAAGTTAACAGAGCCAACATGCTCAAGGTTTGACAGTTAACCATATATAGAAAGACATCTTTCCATAAAAGGAGAACTCCAACAGAGAAAATACATTTATCTTGTTAGCAGATGTACAAAGACATTAGAACATTTACCCAAATAAATGTACACAAAATTCACTTTAGTCAACAAAGCGTATCAAGATGACAACACACTATTGAGTACATTTCCTAACAGAATAAGTGAAAGCTGTTAAGATACACCAAGAAAATCCTCACCTACCACCACACACTAATGTGAGTGTGAAGGACAACAACCTGGCCTTTGAAAGGCACGTCTACATCTTCTCTTCTGTACAGGCCTGGTGAGCGCTCCATAATGTGGCACATTATCTCTCCTCAACAACAGGAAGCAGAGTCACAGGGAAGGTTCTGCTTGGCTGGACCCCCAGGAGAGGAGCAGCTTGTCTCAGAGAGTGAGTCATCAGCCCAGGGAAGAGAAAGCGTGGGTTCTCTGCTGCTGTGCAGGGGACCCTAAGTGCTGTGTTCCCAAGAGCTGTGGGGAAGGATGTTCACAGACTGAAATTTGTTGTCACTAGCTCCTCATCACATCATCAAGGTCCTGAAACTTCCCTGATCTAGCTTCCTGATCTTGCTGAGTTCAGTATTTGTTAGGAACAAACCTTACCTGAGAAATGGAAAAGTACAAGCTCTCGTGACATCAAATTTTTGTTTACTACAAGTATCCATCAAGTAGCTGACTGTGAGCCAGGATGAATCTGGGGGTGGCAGTTTTGAGACAGTTGTCTCACAGATAGCTCTTTATTGGTGTCAAAGACACCCTCACCTTATTTTGGTCCCAGAGTCTCGTAGTGGTAGCTCAGAGAGGGGAAAGGAACACAGTAGAACCCAAGGCCACATGGAGTAACAAGAGGCAAAACTAGGTGCCACTGGAACCACAAAACACCACTAGTTATTTCAACTGTGAGGTTTGGAGTTAGTAACTAGCAATGTTAGTAATGGGCCAAACATTGCTATGACAAAAACACCTGTTAAGAGCACTTACAGAGGAATGGCTTACAGTTTTACAGGCATCAGCGCATTGTAGCAGGAAGAGAGTAGCAGGAAAGAGGAGCTTATATCATACCTGCTAGGAAGGACAGAAAAAAAAATACAAGATGTCGTCAGGGTAAGATACAACCCCAAGGAATCTATCTCCAAAAGTCCTTGGAGTCACAATAGGTCTGGCAAAAGTCTAAATCCAAAGCATATGAAATCAAAATTAAAGTTACATACTTCCAATATATAATGGCACAGAATAAGTATTCACATTACAAAAGGGGGGGACTAGAAAGAATTGCTGGGAAGAACTGAATAAAAGCAAGACCAGACCCCAGCAGGACTAGTACTAAGTCCTCTATCTCCATATCCCTGGGCATGTGGTGCCCTGACTCCTGTAGCCTCATCAGTTGGAGCCACATGGTTCTTCTCTTAGGCTGGTCCCACTCTTTGTCCTGACTTCTATGTTCCATGTTCCTGGAACTTCCAACTTCCTGGTGTTGCCACTGTAGTTTCCCCTTCAAAATTTTATGTTTCACCTTCACATGGGCTATGTTTATTCCGACCATGCCAGACGTCTCTGACATTGCCTGATGTCTCAGGCTTTCCTTTGAAATCTGGTTGCAAACCCAATTCAGTTCTATGTTGCTGCTCCTGCTGTTGAAGATCAGAAGCCTTCAACCTTTTAACACAGCTCTACACCAATGTTTCAACTCTTCAGCCCTGGATCACAACTGCATCTTTGATACCTTGAGGCTTCCAGCTTCCTGGCAGGAGATGCTCAATTCTCTGCCTCCCTGACTTATATGACCATTATTAGACTTTCCCCAAAAGTATACACCTATCTAATAAACATCTTTCTGTAACTTTATATAATATAATTTATGATAGGTACCCTGTTCCTTTGGAGGACTTTAATGCACAGATATCCCTAAAATGGACCTAGTAGCAAACCACCAAGCATTTTATAAACTCTAAAGCTACGTGTAAATGTTATTTGCTATCTCTATACCTGTTGCTGAAAGGGTAACATTCACAGTCAGCCATTTGAAGAAATATATTTTAATTTTACTTACCATTTTTGAGCTTTTAATGGTGCAAATGGTTTCCTCACTGAATGTTGGAACATGTTTTAGCTGCATTAAATATATAACATAGAGATTCTAGACCAATCAATCAATCAATGGAAGGAGGAAGAACACTTTGAAAATGTCTCTCCCTTCAAGAGATGTTATTTTTTGCTACTAAAGAGAACATTGGCTAGCCTGACACATTGATAATTTTCTGACTCTATCAATATCCAAGGCTATTCCCAGTAATAAGGATTCGGTTCTCTTCTTTTTCACCTGTTTACATTTTTCTCTATTTAGATGTGTGTGCCTGAGAGCTCGTGTGTGCATCATGTGAGTGCAGGTGCCCAGGCTGAAGGAGGCTAGAAGAGGGCATCAGATCCCTGGATCTGGAGTTAACAGGCAGTTATGAGCTGCCTGGTGTGGGTGCTAGGAACTGAATCCAGGCCTCTGCAAGAGCAGTAAGTGCTCTTAACTGCTGGTCTATCTTTCTAGCCTCCAAGCGACCAGTTCCTTAATTACAGATAAATGACATGAAAGGGGCTTTGAAAACAAAGAGAAAGCATATTCCAAATACTATTCCTGTTTTTTCTTATTATAGACACAGAAAACATATTCTGGCAGATTTAGGATAAGGATTTGATCCAACACTCCAGTCAAGTGGTTCGGAGATATAGAGGTCCAGTTTCAAAGAGTCATATATCAAGCTATGCACAAGATTTGAACAAGATCAAGCTAGTAACATTCCAGCATGCATGAAAGAGCGGCTCACGAAGCTCCGCACCTAGCTCAAGGGCATGCTGACAGTTGACAGCTGCCGGAGATCTGGTGTCAGTTTTCCCCGGGATGTCGCCCCTGGAAGGCGGCGCTTGCTGCAGTAGATGGCCCTACACCCATGGATGCACAGGCAGGACTGAGGGAGCTCAATGGATTTTAAACACTTGATTTTAAGAGTAAACACAGAGCTGAAGAGTTGGCTCAGTATAGAAGAGCACTGGCTATTCCTCCAGAGAACCCAGGTTTGGTTCCCAGGACCCACACGGCAGCTCACAACAGTCTACAACTCCAGTCCCAGGAGATGGGATGACCTCTTCAGGGCTCAAGGCACTGTATGCACATAGAGCTTATACATACAGGCAAAATACCCAGACAGAAAGTAAAATTACATAAATCTTATTTTAAAAAGACCAAGAGGCTGGAAAGATGGCTCCGTCCCTGAGAAGCACGTGCTGCTTTTCCAGAGGACTCAGGTTCGGTTCCCATCTGATGAATTCCTCAATCACTCTCTATCTCATTTTTTGAGAAAGCGCTTATGGACCATGGAGTACACCAATTCAGCTTGACTAACTGGCCAGCAAATTTCAGGCTTCTCCTTGTCTCCTCTGTAGTACAGGGATTTCAAGCACACACCACCACACTCAGCTTTTTCACATGGTTATTGGGGAAACAAACTCATGTCCTTATGCTTCAGTGGTGAGAACTGAACCACTTCCCTAGTTTTTGAGTGGGTTTTGGAGATATTTTCTCTTTTGGGAAAGGGGATTATGAATTGAGGATATAGTCTGTTAAAAGAAATATATAGTCACAATCACTGAATGGGACAAAGACTTAGGAAAACAGGCAGAGATTGAAAAAGTCAACCTTAGAAGATAAGAAGAGGAACTTCCTCTCTGTCTGGGCCTTGTGCAGCCAGGCTTAGGTTTTTATTAGCAGACAAAGTCAAGTCCGCTCCAGGAGATTTTCCACTAGCCTCTGCCACACAGAAGCATGCAGAGGACTAAACAGGCTGGTGCTAGAGGAAGTCCCTAGAACTGTACCTACATACACTGAAGGCAGCCAAACCTGTGGTACTATCCTCCAAATGCCTATGCTGAAGCCAGAAACCCTAGTATTTGCAGATAGGGCCTATAAAAAGGATAATTGAAACCAATGAAGTTGTGGAGTGGGACTCAAAGCAAACAGTACTAGTGTTACTTTTAAAGAGGAGGGGAGCTTGCCTCCTCTTTGCCATGTGAGAACACAATGAGAAGTTGATCAGCTGAAAGTCAAGAAGGTATCAGATACTAAATTGTTCTGAACATTGATTTTGGATTTTCTAACCCCTAAAACTTAGAGAATATGAATTTCTGTAGCTTTAAGTCATTTAGTCACTGCCAGTCTATTATAGCAGCCCAAAAGACTTTATAAGAAATTTAATAAGAATATACCTGATTATAATCCCCAGGAATATGAAAGTAACATTAGACCAAAGATTTGTTCAATGAACTACCAACTAACACTCTGGAGTTCTCTAGCACCCATCCCATTTCTAAAACTTTCAAGGAATCTTAAGTTTCTTCTAAAAAAAAAGAGAGAGAGAGCAAGAGAGAGATCTAAAATTTCCTTTGGGAAAAAAACCACTACCATTTTTTATTCTCTAGTCATATGGTTTTAATGAAACTAATTCCAACCCATGTGTACAGGAGATCTCTGGCTGAGTTAAACTAATAGTACATCCCATTGCTGTGGCTACACTGATTAGTTCCAGAATGGCACATAACCTAATCACAGTCAAGGAAACATGTTTGCTCTTCCTCTGGAATTGTTAGTGCAAGGATGAAGCCACAAATCTGATGGCCAGATGAGGCAAACCAAGGCAGATCTCATTGGTGGTCTCCGAGCTCTGAATCTAGCTGTACCAGCTCAGTCTGACTATGGATTTTCATACTGCCTTAGCCCTCTTGGCCAGGGCTGCTAGGATTTCTCTTGGAGGCGATATACTCATCCTTTCAGCATGCATATTATAGAAAGGGTGATCTATGTCCTTATAATTAAGGGCTCCAGCTTCCAATTTGCCCTTCCTGTACTTGTTTCCTATGGCATGAAGGCAAATGTTCAATATGTGATAGCTAAGCAAATCCTAGGGCTTGAAACTCAAAAATCATTCTTACAATCACAGATAGCAGCCATTTTTGTTTTCTGGCCAACTATTTTGTTACCATAGCTACTTAAAACAAACAAATAAAAATAGTTATTTCAGGCCCAGGTGAAATTACAGAAACCTGAGGACAGACAGGAGGTTCCAGTTCCTTCCATTTCATAGAGGCAAAGGCTAAATGTCCACTGCCTTTCCCTTCAGTTCTCCATGAATCTACAGCAATCACCCTTTTCCAGAATTGCAGGATTCTGTGCACAGAATTATATTTTCTTAAAATCTGTATGTTAAAACCATAACCCCCAAGATAACTGTATTTGGAGTAAAAAAAAAACAAAAAAAACAAACAAAACAAACAAACAAAAAAAACCACGAGAAATCGACAAAGACTGAGAGTTATATGGGCGGAGCCCTAAACACTGGAACTTATAGTCTTATGAAAGAGGGAGAAACACTGGGACCACGGAAGAACACAGTGAAAAGTCAAAGCAGGGTTCCCTCACCAGAAACCAAATTAGCTAGTGTGGTGGTTTAAATATGAGTGGCCCCCATAGGCTCATATGTTTGAATGCTCTGTCATCATGGAGTGGCATTACTTGAAAGGGATTAGGAGATACGGACTTATTGGAGTAAGTCGGCCTTGTTAGAGGAACTGTGTCAATGAGGGTTGGATTTGGGGTTCTAAAACCCCAATCTCAGTGTCTCCCTTTTCCTTGCTGTACTTTGATCTGGATGTAGAACCCTCAGCTACTTCTCTATCACAATGTCACCCTGCATGCTACCATGCTCCCTACCATGACATAATGCACTACACCTCTGAAACTGTAAGCAAGCACCAAATTAAATGCTTTCTTTTTTAGGAGTTACCATGGTCATGGTGTCTCCTCACAGCAATAGATCACTGAGTAACACAGAAGTTAGTACCAGATAGTGGGATATTGCTGTGAAAGCCCTGACCATGATGCTTGTTGGAATGTGGACTTTGACTTTGGATTAGGAAAGCAATTGAATGCTTTAAGTGGGAACTTAGTGGGACACACTAGTAGGAGCATGGAAGACAGTGGTGCTGAGAGCAGTGTTGATTCTGACATCTCAGCTCAAGAAATTTCAGAGGAGAAGAATATTTGTAAGTGGCCTAGAGCATGTTCTTGTGATATTTAGGTGAAGAATGTGGCTGCTTTCTGCCCTTGTCCAAAAACTATCTGAGGCTAAACTGAAGACTTCTGGATTAATCACGTTGACAGAAGAGATTTCACGAGAGCCTAGTATTGATGCTGTCGTGCAGTTATTAATGGTCACTCTTATACAGATATATAACGAAGAGAAGCAAGATGAGCAAGCAAAAATTACAAAATATATAGCTTGAGGAGAAAAGGAGCACAGCAAGTGTAATAGAGCTAAGTCTAGTGCTCAAGGAGATAAAAAAATTTTTTAAGAAGAGCCTGATGTTAAATGGGATAAAGGAAATGACCTCAGGGCAAGAGCCCACCCAGCTAAGCTTCCAATTTTTGAAAAGGGATTAAAGAAAAGCTTAAGAAGTGAATAAAATTATCAAAAACAGAATGTTGGTGAAAATGTATTTGAACAAGAAAGCCAAGTCTAGTCCCAGCAAGGAGAAGAACTAGGCAGCTTCAGACATGTGGTCCTGGCTTTAGAGTGAAGGATATAGGAGAGGGTTATGGAATCTCCCTTTGTGGATAAGGAAAGCAGCTGAAGCCAAAGATTGTCAGGGGAATCCCTGTGTGGAGGCCCACAGAGGCCATTGCACGAGGCTGTGAAAATAAAGCCTGAATTGCCTTGGAGACCTCAAGATGTTAGAGATGACAGAGCCGTGGGATACCTGCCTGGAGAGCTGCTAACAGGGAGTGGAACAGTCCAAGAGAAAGAAGTGTGTTGCAGTCAACAAAGCTGAAAGGAACTGGAGATCTGAAAAGTGTTTTGACATCAGACATGGAGATGGAGAGTTTAGAGTTTACCCTATTTGCTTTTGGTATTGTTTTAATCTTGTATTTTCTTACCATGCTTCCTTTCCTCCCTATTAGAATGATAATGTATATTCTGTGCCATTGTGTGTTGAAAGTACGTGATATGTGTTTTGATTTTGGTTTTACAGGAGGTTACAGTTAATAGGTTTCCTCGAGTCTCAGAAGAGACTTTGGAATTTGAAGCAGTCTTGAGAATGAAAGACTTTGGGGACTTTTAAAGTTAGATTGAATGCATTTTTTTTTTCATTATGACATGGCTACAAGCCTATGGGGGCCAAGGAGTGGAATGTGGTGGTAAGAATAGGAATGGCCCCAACTGGCTCATATATTTGAATGCTTGGTCATCAGGTAGTAGCACTACTTGAAAGGAATTAGGAGACATGGCCTTAACTGAGAAACTGTGTCACTAGAGTTGGGCTTTGGGGTTTCAAAAACCCAAGCCAGTCCCAGTGGCTCTCTCTTCCTAGCTGTCTATGGATCCAGATGTAGAATTCTCCACTACTTCTTCAGCACCAGGTCTGCCTATGTGCTGCCATGTCCCTGACATGATAAAAATGGACTAAACTTCTAAAACTGTAAACAAGCCCCAGTTAAACACTATCTTTTATAAAAGTTGCCATGGTCATGGTGTTTCTTCATAGTAATAAAAGACTAAGAAAGCTAGGATCACCTAGAGGTGATAGGAGCTCCACAAGATGGTGAATAGAGTCAACTAACCAGAGCCCAGAGAGACTTGCAGAGACTGAAGCACCAACCAAGGACCATGTATAGACTGAACCTTAGCCCTACACAGATGTAACTGATGGGCAGCTCAAGCTTCATATGGGTTCCCTAGTAATGGGAGCAGGGTCTGTCTCTGACATGGACTCTGTTGCCTGGTTTTGATCACTTCTCCCCTGGCAGGGCTGCCTCACCAGGCCACGGGGAAAGAGCACATACTCAATCCTGATTTGATGTGATGAGCTGAGGTAGACGGGGGTCTCCCCTTTTCTGAGGAATAGTGAAAGTCAGTGGGGAAAAGTGAGGGTAGGGCTGAGAGAAAAGAAAGAAGGAAGCTACGATCAGGATATAAAGTGAATAAATAAATGTTTTTTAAAGGAAAGCTCGAATCTTAATCATGAATGGAATTTTAGCTTCTAGAATTATGGCAAAATGAATTTCTCATGTTTAAATCACCCGCTTTTCAGTACTTTGCAATGGCAACCAGGGAAAATTAATAAATAGGAAGTAACAGTTATTTACGAGAGAAAATGATAGAACATTTTTTTAAAAAAAGCTAATGCAATTTCCACTGCACTGAAAGAATTAAGTATTTTCAATGAATAGTAGTTGTTGCTTTCTTTTTTCTTTTCTTTTCTCTTTCTTTCTTTCTTTCTTTCTTCCTTTCTTTCTTATTTTTTAAATGTTTTTTTCAAAACATGGTTTCTCTGTATAGCCTTGGCTGTCCTGGCCTTACTTCTGTAGACCAGGCTGGCCTTGAACTCAGACCAGAGATCTGCCTGCCTCTGCCTCACCAAGTGCTGGGATTACAGGCATGTGCCACTGTGCCTGCTTATGTTTTATTTCTTCACACATAAGACATAGTGAACACACCAACCATGTGATGAGTCTGCAAGTATTTAGAAACCTGCTTCTGGGTTGCCTAGCAACCTATGATGTTATAGTGTGTCACCGGCCAGGTGGCCACACCTGGAAGGCATGGTTACCGTGCTCCTTAAAAGAGAACAATCTGCCATGTGGTCTCTCTTTTGCTCTTGGTCTCTTGCCTTCTGGCCCTCTCCCCTTTCTCTGTCAGGGCGCCCCCCATTCCCTCCCCATCATATCCTGCTCTCCCTCTCTCTCTCTCTGTCTCTCTCCCTTCATCTCCATCTTATAAACCTCTTTCATATAAAGTCTGTTGTGCGCCTAATCATCATTATTTAATTTGTCCCCAACAGAGTCACCACTGCCAGAAAGTAGAATTGCTGGCTCAGAACAACAGTGTCAAGGTTTGATAACAAAATATCTCCAAAGATGGAGAGATGGCTCAGCCATTAAAACTAGGCTCACTACCAAGATGTCCTCAATGGCTCATTTTTTAAAAGGTTGCATGGCAATTGATGGGCTTTGGGAAAATGACTAAACCATGAAGGCTTATGTATCATTAGTTAATCTTCCAACAGCTTCATAATTTGATGGCACTATTGGGAAATGGTAAAAAACTAGGGAGTGGGGCCTACTTGGAAGAAACAAATCCCTGGGGATATGTCTTTGACGTCTCTCCCTTTCTCTGCTTCCTGGCCACCATGAGGAGAGCAGCTTAGGTTCAATACATGCTGCCATGTTTTAATTTGGATTTCAAAAGGCTGGCATGGGAGGAAGACAGTGCAGACAGTCCTGATGAGACCTGATAGGCTAGGGTCAGATGGAAGGGGAGGAGGACCTCCCCTATCAGTGGACTGGGTGACGGGCATGGGAGGAGAAGAGGTAGGGAGAGTGGGATTGGGAGGGAACAATGGAGGGGGCTACAGCTGGGATACAAACTGAATAAATCTTAATAAATAAATAAATAATTTAAATACATTGAAAAAAAATACTGACTGAGCCATCTCCTCAACCCCACTTCTTCTATTTACTCTATTGGGTCATGGTCATAGAAAGTTAACATAATCCAAATCAGAGAGAAAGGCAAGATAGAGAAAACCTAGGGATGAACATTAGTTATCTTTGAGTCATAAACCTGAATCCATCAAGAAATCAGAGGCCAGTATGAGTTGATTCCAAAAATTAAAGGCCCTTTTATTTTTTACAGAATAAAGAATTTGGGCTGTAAGTTGTATACTTGTGTTGGTAAAATGCATAGGATTAATCAGAAGAAAAACTTCACACCAATGGGCTGGGCAGAACAGTATGGAAATGTGTGTTTGCAGTGATCTTCCATTAGTATATTATACATGTTTTAAGTATTTGAACTTTGCATGAAAACAATAAATTCTCCTAACACACACACACACACACACACACACACACACACACATACACACAAGGGCTGGCATGCTGATGAGGAAGCTTAGGTTGTTCTGTGTACCTCAAAACCAGAAGACCAATAGCAAAGGAAAAGGTAAAAGTGGTATTCCAGTTACCACAAGAATTGCCTCACTGGGCCAGTGGGCACCTTATTATTGAGGTAGACAAGTAGATGCTGAATAAACTTTTTTTAAAAAATATCAAACAAGTTATTTCCACAGCAGGCATAAGGTTGCACTCTAAAACTTACATTCCTTCTCTCGAATGAGAGGAATGATGATAGGAATCGGCCTACCTGGTTTCAAATCCCAGCTCTGTCCTTACAAGCTGTGACTATGAGCATATTACTTGCTACCTCTTTGTCTGGCCTTCCTCATCTGTAAATGTAAGAGTATGTTCTTTGCCATCTGGTAGCTAGGTTAACGGTTGTACATAAACAATCTTTGAGGCACAGGACCCTGGCTTATCACAAGCCCTCAGGAAAGTATTAACTATTATTAGTAAGCAAATGTGTGCCCCTTCTCATTATAACTAAATAGTATGCCAAAATATGCATGGGCCTGGTCTTCAAAACTAATAGATGAAAATGGGAACAAACAATGATAGGTGTCCAATTGTAATTTCCTACTAGGAGCTGAACACTTTGCTTCTTCATCTACAATCACTCTGAAAGCCACCCACCATCATTCACACCTGTACTTCTTTCTCTCGGCTGTGACCAAATGCCTCAGAAGAAGCAACTAAAATAAAGGATTTCTTTTGGCTATGGTTTGAGGGAAAGGGATGATAAGGGCATCTTTCTCTGGTTGGAATATAGAGCAGAGAAAGAAGAATGCAGATGTTTTCTCCTTTTTCACACAGTCCTTGACTCCAGCCAATGGGGAATATGCTGTCCATATTCCAGGTAGATCTTGCCTCCTTCATTAAACCTCTGTATAAACACCGTTATAGACACAGCCACATGGGCAACTCAGTAACCCCTGGCTTATTTCTTAGTGCAATCAAATTGACCATCAAAATTCACCATCACTTATTAAAGGTTTCAAAGTTGTTCATTAGTTGTCATTATTATACCTAAACCTGATCATTAATTCCCTTCATGACCATATTTGTTAAAGTTTAATGGCATATGCTAACATACTGAAAATATGGGTTTATTTTTAAAAGTTAGCAGAAAATAAATGCTACTTAAGAATGTTATTTTGGAGCCAAAGGTGATGGTACAGGCCTTTGATACAGGCCTTCACTCACAACACACAGAAGGCAGAGGCACATGGATCTCTGTGCATTGAGAACATCTGCATATTGGCTTCCAGGCTACTCAGGCCAATATAGTGAGAAACAAACACACAAACAAACAAAAGACTGAATTGATTTACTGGGAAAAGAAAATATTGTCAGTTTCCCTGCTTCAGTTGTTTTTACCGGGGCTTTGTCTTACAGTGTACACGCTCCTTGCTCTGCAAGTTTTTACTTATTAATGCATCATTGAGTCAATCTGACTAAATTCAAAAACTTCACAACCACCCATTTTAAAAAATGATTTTTAGAGGTAAGCTAGTTATAAGGCAATGATAGAGGCTCAAGCCACCTTTGCCAGGTTTTCTTCATCCTAGCAAGTCATTTCAAAAGCGCTCTGCCCCTTTCCAGAACCTCATTTGATCCTTGCCACGCTTTTGAGAGAAACAGAGTGGACACTATCCTGAGAATTTTGGAAAGATAGGCTCACAGTTAGTCAATCTAGAGTCAGATGACAGCTTTGTCCTTTAACACTTAAGTCATGTTAGATAAGTTACTTAAGCTAGGTCTCAGCTCTTTCCCTTTGTAAAGTGAAGAGGATGGTAGTAGTGCCAGGATCTCTTGATGACTAGTGAGCTAACCCATGGAAAGTATCTGGCTCACAGTTACCCCTAATGAGGGGTTAGTTGTTGTGATCATCCTCACTGATGCTTGAAGAAACCAGGGCAACTTATAGAAAGAACCAAGACAAACAATCAGGCTTCATGTTTCTCAGCCATTTTTCTGCTGAGTCACCTATACTCATACATCACGTAATGATGGTGATACATTCTGAGAAATATATTGGTAAGGTATTTCATTGCTCAAACATCACAGAACACATGTATACGAGCCCAGGTGCTCAGCCCATGTCCTATTCCAACTATATAGTAGTATGTAGATATGGCTTGTAGGACCATGGTAAATAGAGTAACATGAGACTAAATTAAGCGCAAGAGAAAACAGTGCAATCTAGAGATACAGTAAACACACATATATATGGCTGTGTCTGGGGAGCATAGCTCCTGGAGTAGCTGTATAGAAAGAGGTTTTTGTTAAGTTGGAGTATACTACAAAAACATGGTATAATAACTACGTAAGCCAGCAACAGAGTCATTTATTATCAAGTATTATGGACTGTGTGTAATCAAATGTGCTTTATTTCACTGAGAGCACAGTAGATTTTATGCACTAGCATTTTCACACTGTACTTGGAGTTATAACAGCTAAAGCAACACCAGGACTAAGCTTTCTGTCCTAAAACAAGGTACTACATGACTCTTTGAACTTGCATGTTCTCAATACTGAGCCCCTAATACAAGTGTCTTGACCCCTAGCCACTGAAACTGAGATCATGCTTTCCTTCTTCATCTCACACATTAAGCAAACTCAGTAAGAAAGGCATCTTCAGATCCTTGTGGCCCAGTGGCAGCCTCCATAGCCAACGACACTCCAGGGGCCAATGAGATGGATCAGCAGATAAAAGAACTGGTCATCAGGAGTGACGGCCTACACCACAAACACACATGATAGACAGACAGACAAACAGACAGACAGAGAGATAGGTAGATAAATTTTAATGATTAAAAACAATGACCTCCAGGCCCAAGCTTTTGCTTCCTGCCTGGCTATCAGTCTGGATATGCTACTGTCATAGAAATGTCTTTTGCTTTACTTTTCTTTCATTTTTCTTATTAAATTCTTTAAACAGGCATTTTATTAAAACTTTATTATAAAAAAAACTTGCAAATAAAATAACCACATAGTGAAATTAACCAGACCCAACATCGATACATCCCAATGAACTTCCGTATAGTTAGAATAGCCTTTTTGAAGCTGTGGAGCTTCATATTAACTTTTACACTTTCAGTTTTAGATATATTGTTATGCACTTACATGCCATGATAGTTAAAACTAGAAAAACAATTAGTCTTTTATCTTTTCATAGCTCCAGTGCCCACTATCTGCATTGAGTCCTTTGTCATCACCTTTATTTTCTTCTTTCTGCATACTATATTATGTCCACATGCACATTTGTTTACATGTATACACATATACATAAATTATATGTTTGATCCACATGAGGGAGAATACAGGGTTTTTCTTTTTAATTTTTATTTTATTTTTATTAATTACAGTTTATTCACTTTGCATCCCAGCTGTAGCCGCCTCCCTATCCCCTCCCAATCCAACCCTCCCTCCTTCTTCTCCACCCATGTCCTGCCCCCAGTCCACTGATAGGGGAGGTCCTCCTCCCCTGCCATCTGACCCTAGTCGATCAGGTCTCATCAGGACTGGTTTCATTGTCTTCCTCTGGACTGGTAAGGCTGCTTCCCCATCAGGGGGAGGGGATTAAACAGCCAGCCCCTGGGTTCATGTCAGAAGCAGTCCCTGTTCCCATTACTAAGGAACCCTCTTGGATACTGAGCTGCCTTGGCCTACATCTGAGCAGGGGTTCTAGGTTATCTCCATGCATGGTCCTTGTTTGGAGTATCAGTCTCACAAAAAAACAAAACAAAACAAAACCTGTGCCCAGATTTTTTGGTTTTGTTGCTCTCCTTGTGGAGCTCCTGTCCCCTCCAAGTCTTTCTATCTCCCCATTCTTTTATAAGATTCCCTGCACTCTGCCCAAAGCTTGACTATGAGTCTCAGTATCTGCTTTGATACCCTGCAGGGTAGAGCCTTTCAGAGCCCCTCTGTGGTAGGTTCCTGTCCTGTTCCCTGTTTTCTCCCTCTTTCAATGTCTATCCCATTTGCCTTTTTGAATGAGGACTGAGCATCTTACCTAGGGTCCTCCTTCTTGCTTAGCTTCTTTAGGTGTGCAGATTTTAGTATGTTTATCCTATATTATATGTGTAATATCCACTTATAAGTGAGTATATACCATGTTTGTCTTTCTGTTTCTGGGCTACCCCACTCAGGACAATCTTTTCTAGATCCTACCATTTGCCTGCAAATTTCATGATTTCCTTGTTTTTAACTGTGATTCCTGAGATTGTGTGACCTTGCTTAATATTATACATTCTAAGTCCACCCATTTTCTTGCAAGGTTTTTTATTTTGTTTTTTTATAGATAAATATATGAAGCTATATATGTACCAGATTTCCTTTATGTACCCATCTGTTTAAGGATAACTAGGTTGGTTCCATTTCCTTGCTATAGTGAATAAAGCAGCAATAAATATGTAGGTAAAGTGTTTCTGTGGTAGAGTGTGGGATTCTCTGGGTCCAAGTGATGTTTTTATTTTGTGTTCCCACTAATTCTTGATGAAGTCCTGAACAAAGCCACCACAATTAAGCATTTCCTCCTGGTAAAAACCCTTACCAACTCCCCACTGATCACTGTAACCCCTGATGATGAAAAGTAATGTTTACTCTCCTCTCCTGTGGCTTATGGACAACATAATAGTCCTTTCATTAAAATTTTTAAAAAGAAGCAAATGAGGACTGATATATTCTTTTCATTGCTTAACCAAACCAGGCCTCTACCCTACACTTTTACATAAATGATAGGGCCTAAGGATCTGAATTTCATGACAAATCTTACTCCCCCATATGGCAGAAAGGGCTGTTGCCACACAGGACAGCTGTTAAACTGTGGCTCAAGCCTACACAGAGCACTAACTGCCCACAGGGTGTCACCTCCAAGATGTTCAGGCCTCCATCTCTCCCTTCCTGCCTGCCCATTAGGCTTGGAAGCAGGCGTGCAGTATGATCGCTCTGCCTCTCTTATCCCAGAGGACAGCCCCTCCCCAGCCTGCAGCGTCTGTCATATGGCTACTGGGCATCTGGTTTTAAGCAGGTTTTTGTTGAGGAGTGAAATGGTGCCAGTATTGTGCTGTGTTCTCTCCCTGTGGACTTTTATCATAGTAAATGATGAGAGAATATTAAGCCAGCAAAAACCTGAATCATACTTGGCTAAAATAGGAGCCAGAATTTTAAACCTCAGACATGAGAGATCTCCTTCAATGCTGAAGTATAAGGGGAGAGACTGGGTTGTCTTTTAGAGTTTATGTCCTTATCCACTTATCTCTTGCCACACATATTCACATTTTTGCAATATGTATCTGCTTTAATTTGTTTCTCATTTACTTTCTTCGTGTCCTTGTAGTTATATGGAAACATCCCATATTTCACACTCAGGTGGATTAATGCCAAGGTTTCCAACTATCTTAGAATAGGCTCAACAATACCATGGTGAAAACAGCTACTTTCTCCCTTAGCCCCAGAAAAGACTAGAGCTAGAGATGCTGGAAGACTGACAGAACAGTAGAAATCTGGATGAGAATATTATTAAATAAATAAGTCAAAAAGGAAAGAGAAAATATAGAAAGGCATCAAAATTCAGGGATATGAACATTAATTAAGCTTCTGCTGAGAACTAAGCCTTACAAAATAATTCCACATATATTTAATCCACATAAGTGCCCTATGGGGAGATAGCCCTCCATTTCAAGACAGCAACTTGCTTAGCATTATGTAGTTATTAGTAAGTATGACACAAGGCCCGTGTTCACATTTATTCTGTTTAACTTCGCTTCCTCTTTTGAAAGCATTGTTCTACCTCTCTCAAATCTAAATGAGTGTGTTCAAGCCCAGTCATTAAGAAGTGCATATAATTATGGAAGCACTACACTTCCACATAAGAAAAAGCTGGGAAAGGGATCTGTAGAAAAACTATACCACCTCTGTAGCTCTGCAATGCTAAATGTGTTTCTGAATAAACAGTTTTTAAAAAGGAATGTAACTGCATTTCACAGGGCACACATAACCCAGATTAGGCATCATTAAAGTGGTGGACTAAGAGCCTAGGGATTCAAGGATCAATAAGATACACTTAATACAATTTACTCACTGACCTTTGACCTCAGATGCTAATAAGCCCAGATATGCCTTCTCACTAAAACAAAATACTTTAAAAACTGCTGCCAGTCTTAAGATAGTTCCCGAAAAAATCTGCTAATGAGACTAATTTAAGCATGGTATCAAAAACTACAATTATTCTTAAGGCCACACACATTTAATGATTGTCTTATCTATGGGAATTGTGCCCAGGAATTCCATTCCTATTATGAGCAACTAGATACATTAAGATATTTTAAGGTTTTTTTGGACAATTCTATGGCTTGAATGTATATGGTACCCCAAGATTCGTGTATTGGAACCTAAGACTCAGTAGGATAGTGTTACTGATGGGTAAGGTTGAAACAGGGTGGGTAAGCAGTGCACAGAGCCAAGCGTTCTGAGGCTGCTGTCACTTTCTATGACACGTTGCATGAATTCTTCCAACCGGAGTCCTTGAAGCTCACAGGTTCCGTCCTTGTGAGATCTTTTCTGTTTCTGTTAGTCAGCTTCTCCTAGAGGATCAGAACACTGTACCTGGAAGGCACCTTGGAAATTATTTAATAACAGTGTACTGTACCCCCAACCATTATGTTGAAGTCAAAGAAAGTTACTTTAATTTGTGTTTAGTCTTGCTAAGTGAAAAGCCAATTTTTTTTGTCCTTGAGATTAATAGCACACTACTATGAACAGTCTCTGAGGGCTTTCCTATAAATATTTCACAATGCTGCTACTCAGGAGGAGGGGAAATTAACCTTAAAGAGTTATTGATGCCATGAACTTGTGTTCTCCCTAAGTGGAAACCTAACCACATAGAATATTAATATTTTCCCAACATTTTCCATTACTGGAATGAGTTAAAGTGTGCAGAAAGCCTCTCTGAACTTTAACTTAAAGTAGATCATTTTAATATATTAGAATAAGCTGTTTTAAGAACTCACAAGTTTCAGTGGCTTTGCACATTAAATGTATTTCTTGTCCAGATCAAAGATCAGTGACTATTATCCAAAGGCTACTCAGAAAGGTACTCAGTCCCCAGGCTCCTCCAGCTGTGACCTCGTTTCAGTCTTTGACTCTTCTGTTCATAAATGTGGAAGAGTAGGGCTTGTCCATGGGACATTTCTACAGGCCAGGCGGCGCCAGAGGCATCACCCACTCACATTCCACTCAACAGTTGAGTCACCAGGCAGCACCTAGGAAGAGGTGTGCCACGGGGACTACAGTGAGGTCCAACTGTGTGCCCATGAAGGCACGCACACAGATGCCAGTGTGCCAGTCAGCTCTGCTGTATACAGAAAGTTCTTTGACTTGGAAAAAGGCAAAGTCTGAGATGTTTATCCTAGCTCAAGTTTTATGGCAGAATTATCACACTGGAACACAGAAACTTCCCTACTTGAATAAGCCATATACACACATACATACACACACACATGCGTTTATTTTAATGGCTTTATAATAATATAAAAAACACTAAAATTAAGCAATCAAGATACATAAAATTTGCTTATTAAATAATCAAAGTGAAAAATGTATTAGAAGATAAAGAAAATCAAATGATTAGGTTTCATACAGAGAAAAGTATCTTCAGATACCCACTTTGATCTTTTGGCCCCTCTCTTTCAATGTCAGTATAATCACTGTGAGTGAAAAGTAGGGGGCAGAGAATCAGGCCCAGGGCAACTAGTGTAGTGGGCAGAAAACAGCTGTTCCAACTCTGATGTAACATGAGCTAAGGGAGCCAATGTGGTATTGGGAGCCAAGAGGGACTTTTCCAGAACTTCCTGTCTTCTGTAGGCAGTGTGCTCTCCCGCCACTGACTCTGCTGTCAGCGCTGCCACCACACAAGAACCGGATCCCAGCATTCCCTGTCATTACCTGCCCTGTCATCATCCTGCTATACCACCTTCACATTAATAAAGTCTTTGTTCTCTGTCCTGTCTCCTTCTTTGGGAACCTCCTGGAGCATTCCCACTACAAGGGGGCTTCAGGTTTACAGGAAGAGCAGCAAACAGCAATTCCCTTTCATGATACAAACATCCAGGAGCACAGAATGGTTGCCAGAAAGAACATGTTTCTTACCCAAATAAAGCCATTGGCTCTGGTGGTCACTAACATTGCAGGTCTGGGATTGTCCCTAATAAGGCCGGCGAAATGAGTGCCTCTCTCCTGGCACGCCACACTCTAGAGAATAAAGCCTCTTAGTTCCTGGTGTTTCCTAATCATTACCCAGAGCACAATGGCTAGGAAAGATGGAAAGGGGAGGCCAAGAGTGGGCAGGCCAGGAGAAGCAGTCAACCAGCTAAGCTGGCAGGTTCAGAGCCTGCTGTTTTCCAACAGGGGTTTTACTGACCTGATGGGAATGACACATGAGAAGGCAGCAGCTGGGGCTGCAGACAACCTTTCTAACTCCCCCTTAGCTAATGCACTGGAAAGAGCCAGAGGAGTCAGGACAGAATGAGTCCCCAGGGGCGTGTGCGAAGGCTTCTCCACCTATGGATTTTCCATTTTTAATTAGACTTGATGGTTTAGTAAAGATAATACTTTTAGGTAAAATATAGTCAGTGTCTGCTTGAGCAGCTCTCCCTGGATCTCAAATGCAATGCCCCCTTGCTCATGGTGCCTGACATAGTTTGATGGAGTAAAGAGAAAAGAAATAAGATATTTTAAGTACTTCTATAATAATAAAAGAAATATATTATAATTATTGAAAATCAAAAACACTTAAAATAAACAGATAAGGAAAACCTGCCTTACATATACATCTCTGTTAAGAGTTGTTTTATTTAACTCATTTTTAGGTATTCAAAAACACATGGCCTATTTATACACTTACGTAGATTGTTGAGACAAAACTGCTATATTAGATACTTTTTATAATTTGTGTTCCTCTAGTTCCTATCGTTGCTTGATAAATATACTTCATTTACTCTAAAAGCTAAAATTAGCATTTTGTTCTGTGTGTTTATCTAACCAGTCTGATACTTACTAGTATCAAACATACTTCTTAAACTATGTAGTGAAATGTACCTCCTGACAGAAGGATTACTAGATCAAGGGATTATATATTATTATGTATATATGTCCTATTTTAATGGGCATTTCTAAATTATACTTTATATGTTTGTTAATTATAAATATGCTTCCAAAACAAGTCAAGTACAAGTTACTTAAAAGATATGGTCATTTTCTCACAAAATTGGGAACAGTTCTACCTCAAGATCCCATTATACCACTCCTGGGCATATAACCAAAAGATGTTCCACCATACAACAAGGACACTTGCTCAACTATGTTCATAGCAGCTTTATTCATAATAGCCAGAAACTGGAAACAACTTAGATGTCCCTCAACCAAAGAATGTATAAAGAAACTGTGGTGCAGCTGCACAATGGAATACTATTCAGGTATTGAAAACAATTACATCATGAAATTTGCAGGCAAATAGATGGATTTGGAAAAGATCATCCTGAGTGAGGTAACAGACACCCCAAAAGACAAGCATGGTATATACTCATTTATAAGCAGACATTAGTCATATAATACAGGATAACCATACTACAATCCACAGACCTAAAGAACCTAAACAACAAGGATGACCCTAGGAATGATGCATAATTCTCATTTAGAAGAGCAAACAGAATAAACACTGGAAGCAGTTGAAGAGAGGGAACAGGATGAGAACCTACCACAGATGTCCTCTGAAAGATTCCACCCAGCAAGGGATCAAAGCAAATGCTGAGACTCACAGCCAAACTCTGGGCAGAGTGCAGGGAGTCTTGTAGAAAAGGGGTTGGATAGAAGGACTCAGAGGGGACAGGAGCTCCACAAGGAGACCAACAGAGTGAACAAATCTGGGCCCAGAGGCCCTGCAGAGACTGATGTACCAACTAAGGACCATGCATGGAGAGAACCTATGCCCCCTGCTTAAATGTAGCAGCTTAGTCTCCATGTGGGTCCCCTACAAAGGGGAGCGGGGGCTGTCTCTGACATGGACTCTGTTGCCTGCTCCTAATCACTTCCTGCTGGTGGAGCAGCCTTGCCAGGCCACAGAGGAAGAGGATGCAGGCAGTCCTGATGAAACCTGATAGGCTAGGGTCAGTAAGTAGGGGAGGAGGACTGCGGGTGGGACCAGGATGAAATGAGGGAGGGGGTTATGATCAGGATATAAAATGAATAATTTTTAAAAAAAATAATGATTTTTAAAAGAAAAAAGATATGGCCATTAAATAAAGCCATCAGAAGAATTTTTTTCCTGTACAAGTTTTAAAATTCATGTATGTGGCTAAGGAAACAGTTGGTATGACTAAATCAGAGAATCCATCCAAAATAGACAAAGTGTAAATGCCTATATGAACATACAAATTTGTAAATTGTTTTATATTTAATTTCAGATTCTGAAGATTACTCAAAAATTGTACAATATTAAATTATTTAAAAGTAAAAGATATTTATGTTTTTATTAAAAAATATAAGTACTAGGTAAAAAACAGAAAAGGGAGTCAGAGAGATAGGGGACTGGAGAGGTCACTCAGTTGGTAAAATGCCCACTGTGTGTGCATGAGAACCAGAGTTCAGTACCCAGCAAACACATGGGCAATGGGTGAAGCCAGGCATGGTAGCCCACCTCTCAACACCAGTGCTTGGCTGATAGACACAGATACATCTCTGAAGCTCACTGGCCAGCCAGCATAGCCAAACCAATGACTTCGAGGTTCAGTGGAGACCCTGTCTCAAAAACAAATAAATAAACGCAGACTGTTAAAGAGGTTGAAACCTCTAATATCCACATGCACATGTACACACTGGCTCTCTCTCTCTCTCTCTCAAACACACACACACACACACACACACACACACACACACACGCACGTGCATGCACATGCACGCATCTACGCACATTGCCCACACAAATTCATACATACACTGCACACATACACCAATAAACAAAGCAAAACTTAAGAGATGGGACTAAATACACAAGGAAAGAAGGCAATATTTACTGCTCCAGCTCTCATGAACAATTAAGGAATGAGGACAGTCCACCGCTCAACACACTTCCTTTGTATGTGGGTGGATAGATGTCCCTGGCCTGCACTGAATGAGGATGTTAAGAATGCTTCCGTCTTTGCCCTATTACAGATAGGAAAAAGAAATGAAGAGAGCTGGTCCAAGTTGCTGTTTCTGAATGAAACCACAGTTCTTTGGCTTATTGCCTGCCTAACTTTCCCTAGCAATGGGGAACTCCCCAGGACTGTTAAAAGACTGTGTATGAGTGCTGCTCACTAAAGACAAAAAAAGAAGTTCAAGACATTGTTTATAAATCACCAAGAAAAAAAGGAAGCAAAAGAAACCACCTGATAAAAACTTGGAAATCTGTGATTCAGCCAGCCCTTTCTTTTTCTCTCTTCTGATGCCAGAAATGAAATCTCACAGTACTTAATAAGTGTGCATTGCCAATTCTAATGCTAAATCTGTAATCTAGTGTGTAACAAGGTTCACATGGTCCAGCAGAATAGTTCAGCAGGTAGACACCTACCACCATGCCTGACAACTTGAATTCAATCCCTAGAACCTACATGACTCTACACCTGAGCTGTGGGAAACATGCATGTGTACATACATTAATAACTAATTAATGTAAATAATTTTAGGCACAAATATAGGGAAGAAATTCCAGAAATAGCTTAGACTCCAAGTTCATCAATTACTGGACTCTAAGCAAGATTCACCTGACTATAAAGAAAGATCAGAGACAGCAAAACTCTCAATAAATTCAGCTTATCCTTGATGGATTCAGGTTAGTTTTACATCACTGTGATAAAATGCCTGAGGCAAATCGAGTTCAGAAAAAAAGGAAATAATTCTTTTAGTTCAGCATTTGGGACCTTCCAGTTCCTGGTTACTTGGCCTGGTTGCTTTTAGGCATAAACAAAGACAATGCATCATGGTGAAAATGCACAGCAGATAAAAGTTGTTCAGACATGGCAGCCAGGAAACAAAGAGAAAAAAGGAAGTGGCCAGGACCTAACACCTAACGTAATCCTCAAAGGTATGTTCCCAATGACCTATTTTCTCCTATTAGACCCCACCTATACATTACAGGATTGTGTATACACAAACATATATGCATATAAAGGAATTTGTTACAAGAATTGATCTTGGAGCCAACATAGGATGCCATGTCTACATATTTCTCTAACAAAGCCCTGATTGATAAAACAAGGATAGACTTAAAGTCTATTTCCTTTCCTTTAATATTTCAAACACCTTCTTTAACATGAAGCATAGTGGACAAAAGTTAATTAAACAACGGCCTGTGGGTGTGGCTCAGTTGGTAAGGTGCCTGTTTTAACACATGAGGACCTGAGTTTAAATATCCAGCACCCATAGAAATAGTCAGGCCTGGTGGGAAACTTGTGTGATTCCAGTGCTGAGGAGGCAGAAGCAGGCGGGTTCCTGGCCAGCCTACCACATAGTGAGCTTCAAGCTCAGTTAAAGACCCCATCTCAAAATAGAAGTTGCAGAGCAACAGAGGAAGACACTCAGTATTAGCCCTCTGGCATCCAAATGCATTTACACACATGTGGACATAGACACGAACACATATACCACACACAGATTCACTCCTAAAAATAAACATTAGCTTATGAGATCATAATCAGCACCCCACATGGAGGGGTATTAGTAAATAAAATACACCCGAAAGGTATTTTCTACAACATGATTCGGCTATCAGAGGCCTACTGGCCTCAGGAGAGGTTGTGCCTGACTCAGTCCTAGAAGATAGATCTCCTTTCTTGATTTCACAGTTGTAATTACACATATTTATGAGGTACCATGTGACATTCAGTACCTGTACACAAAATGATGATGAGATTAGGAAGCTGGCATGTCAATTACCTTAACCATTCACTGTTGAAAACACTGGCAGTTTCTTCTCGTAACTATTTTGAAATATTCTGTTTTTCAACGATTGTTATCCTAAACTGTGCAAGAGAGGATTAGAAGTTATTCTATCCTGTCTCCGTTCACCCCTCCCACTTAGAACCAATATTTTATTCTCTACTTCTCTGAGATCAACTTTTAAGCTTTCACACATAAGTGAGTACATACAGTGTTACTTTTCTGCACCTAGCTTGTTTTACTCCAGTTCCATCCTATTCTAAAACTGACATAACTCCATTCTTCTATAGACTAATAGTATCTCACTGCATATGTACACATATTCATATATGCATGTATCATATTTTCTTTAGATTCTGTTGAGACAATGAGTGTGATTCCATAGCTTAGCTGTTAATGTGCTGCAATAAACAGGTAAGTACAGTGCCTCTCCACACATTACCTTCAGTTCCCTTGACTGGCTACCCAGTAGAGAGGCTGCTGGCATAGAGTACAAAACGCAATTTCCAGTTTTTTGAGGAAGCTGCATATTTCTTCCACAGCGAATGTATCATCTCACATTCCCCTCAAGAAACAGACCATGAACAGCCCAAGCCAGTCTTAGTTACTTAGATTGATGGCTGACAGTGACTGGGTGAGGAATGGCATGTGATGTAATTCTGGAAAGCACTAAAAAAGCATAAAGAAAAAGTCCCTACTTCTTTAATGAATACCCCCCGCAATGGCTCCTATTCCTAGTCTTTATATGCTATCAAGGGAAAAGATTATGCCTGGAGTCCTTGTGTCAGGTAGAAGAACACCCCCAAGACCTCCTCCTAATCCTCAGAACCTGCAAATATATTAGGTCTGGGGGATGTAGAGATGGGCCTGTGGGTGAGAGTGCTTGCTATGCAAGCCTGAGGACCTGAGTTCAAATCTCTAACACTCATGTAGTGAGCCAGACATGGCCCTGTGCACATACATAACTCCAGCATTGAGTGGCAACAGGAGGATCGCTGAGACTTGGTGGCTGCCAACCTAGCTCCAGATCCAGTGAGAGAGAGACCTGACTCAAAGGAGTGAGGGGGAGAGAGTGCAGGACAGCCTGTACATGCACATGACCCACACACCCACATCTACCTATCTAAACGTGTGTTAGTCACAGGAAATGGAATTAAGATTGAAAACAAGGAGCAGGGAGGGTGGGATTGGGAGGGAATAAGGGAACGGGATACAGCTGGGATACAAAGTTAATAAAATGTAACTAATAATAAAAAAAATAAATGAAATTAAAAAAAGATTGAAAAGAGAACGTCTGCTGTCAACTCTATGACTTTAAGACAAAAGATGATGCAGGTACACCCAACTTAATCACTAAATTTCTTAAACGGAGGAAGCAGTGAGATGGCTCAGCGGGTAGAAATCAAGCTACTTGCCTTTAAGCCTAACAACCTGAGATCAACCCCAGAACCACAGAGTGGGAGGATCTACTCCAGTGAGCTGTCCTCTGACCTCACATACATGCCTCGTCACACATCACATACATGCGCGCGCACACACACACACACAAACACACACTTGCATTCCCAGTGCCAGCAAAGGTCAAAAGAAGACGTGAGATTCCCCTGGAGTCACAGATGGTTGTGTTCCGCCATGTGGGTTCTGGGAACCAAACCCTGGTCTTGCGTAAGACCAGACAGTGCTCTTAACTGTTGAGTCATGTCTGCTTGCTCCTAAATGTAATTGTTTAAAAAAAAAATTCAAGCGGGAAGCAGAAGCGAGTCGAATAAGACATGACCACAGAAGAGAGGCATAGAGAAATGCAGTCCTGCTGGCGTGGAAGATGGAGTGAGGGGCTACAAACCGAGGTATGTGGATGGCTGCGCAGTCTGGAGCAATGCTCTTCTAGGACAAGGGGTTGCCAGCCTTCCTAACGCTGCGATCCTTACTACAGTTCTTCATGCTGTGGTGACCCCAACCATGAAATGTTTTCGTTGTTGCTTCACAACTGTCATTTGCTACTGTTATGAGTTGTAACGCAAATATCTGATATGAAGGACATCTGATATATGACCACCCCCACCAAAGGGGTCGTGACCCATAGGTTGAGAACCACTGTTCTTGGGCTTCTACATAGAAATGGAGCCTTTCCACCACCTTGGTTTTAGCCAGGTAAGACATATGTTTTAATTTGACCTCCAGAACAAGAGGATAATGATCTGTTGTCTTGAGCCACTATATTTATTCTAAGTTTTTTCAATAATAACAGGGAACCATTGATACCTTCTTTGACTTCAGTGCTGACATAGTTGAAATTTAGAAGAAAAAAAAAAGCTAACAGCAGTGTGTAGAGTACAGGAGAGCATTCTTTCCCTAGAGTTCTTAGTTGACCCAAACCCATATGTTTGAACCAATTATTACAGCAAATTCAGATGCACCCATAGAAGTGTAACTCTGAATACAATCCTGTTCAGACACATTTGCTTTGTCCACTTCTGACATCTCAGCAACATGCTCCTGGTATCACATGAACAGGATCCCCTGTGCGGAGCCTGGAAAAGAGCACTAGCTCCTGGAAGCATTATGAGTCACTATGTGAAAGCAAAGCTGAGATGGTACTTTTCATAGAACATGCCGGAACCCATGGGAACAGACAGAAGAGACAAGTTCAGTCACAACCTACAAAGGGTTTTTGATAGTACAGAAATTACTGGAGGAGATTATCTCTTCTAAATCTAAGGCCTTATTGTTTTTTAAATAAGATTTTCAGATAGTAGCTAAAGCCAAGTATGGAATACACAGTCAGTAAATATTTGCTGAATAGTGAATGAAGAGGATGCTATGGTCTGGATGTTTATGCCTTCCTAAAATTCATAAGCTGCCATTGTGACCCCCAAGGACAATAGCATTAGGAGGTAGGGCCTTGGAAAGATGATTAAGTTATGGTGGCTTCAGAAAACAGGCACATGGGAGCTTGCGTAGACCACAAGTGGAAGGTACCGTCTATGAATCCAAAAGCTAGATCCCCAGACATCAAAAATGCTTAATCGTGAACCTCTCAACTTCTACAACTGTGAGGAATACATTTCTTAGACTCTCAGCTTATAGTATTTTATTACACTAGCCACAAGGATAGAAAATAGGCTTGTAACAGTAGATTCCAGACTGTAGAAGTCACCTGCAGTACAGCTTGCCTATACTGGTGACCCTCTGATTGGCACGACTGACCTTTAAAAATGACTTTGATGAAACTAGCAGCCCAATTATCATCAGTGGGTGCCTAGTGTCCAGACCTCACAATATCTTACTCCCGTCATTCTACAACTCACAGAGAGCTAGAAAATTCATTTTATTACTTTTCAGGTAGTTTGAGACCAGTGGGTATCTATTATATTCATCGTTCTGTGCAATCCTCAAAGAAAAGCAAATTAATGAATTCTATATTTGGTGAAGTATTATTTGGTGGCAATGATATTAAACAGTATCTTTTTATTGGTCCCGATTTAGTACTTCTTTCCAAATTACCATGTGGGACTAAACAAACAAAAATGTTGACTTCTCGTCTGTTCTATTTTCCTCACCTGGTTAGGTTCTTTTGGTTTCTCTAACATCTAAGTCTGATCAAAAGGAAACAGTGGAGCCAAAAATCAGAGGTTGCCTTCTGCAAGGTCTGAGGAGCTTTGTTGCTTTCCTTTTGCTGAGAGACAATTACCCTTTTATTCCCTGGGGCTAAATATTGTATTGCCCTTTCCTATTTCTTTGGAATACTATGGACAGGTCCAGTTCTGAGTGGACATGAGAAGATAAGATGGTCATTGCTTTCCTGGGCCTGACGGGACTGGGCAAAAGAGCTGCATGCACTGAAAGCAGGAAGGACTGAAGAGTGGAAAAACACAACCTGCTGTAATATCCGGAACCACGCTGAGTTCTGAACAAGCCCTATGGTGTTACAATTTGTTAAAGAATGAATATGAATGCATAACTTCCAGAAAGTCCCAAGTGAACTCTCCTTAGCCATGTGCCTCCCTTATAATGGTTGGTGTTGCTCTGGGCATCTAAGAGTATGACTCTTCTCTTGATATGCTCAGGAATGAGAATGAATTATAAACTAGGCCAATCAGAATCCACTTACTAATATTGCAATAGAAATAGCGCAGAAGTGGGGCTGGGGCACATTAAGCACATGTCTGCGTTTAACCCAAAATTCCATGTGAAAAGAAGGCCCAGCATGGCAGAGTGCAATTGTAATCCTAGGGCTAGAAGGTGGCAGACACCATAGGGATCACTGGACAGACAGCACTTAGTCTTCTCTGTGGGTTCCAGGTCAGTGACAAACTGTGTGTGTGTGTGTGTGTGTGTGTGTGTGTGTGTGTGTGTGTGTGT
>NW_026590701.1:1950770-2051000 GCF_907164565.1 Psammomys obesus
TGTGTGTGTGTGTGTGTGTGTGTGTGTGTGTGTGTGTGTGTGTGTGTGTGCGTGTGTGTACAACACCCAAGGGATTATACCAAAAGTTGTCCTTTGACCTCCCTGTGTAGCTGCACATAGCTGTGTACCTCTCCTTCCTCCCAACACACAAAGAAACAGTAGAGAAGGGGCAAACAGACACAGATTAGCTTGGTGTCCTCAAAGGTCTCATTCAGTTTCCACAAGTACAGTCTCGGACAGCTTCTACTTGCCATGTAGGTCACGAACATAGAAGAAAAAGGCCTGCAGAAAGCATGAAGCAGCTATGCCAAGGTACAGTAAAGAAAGAACCAACATGCCATGCCATGCCCTACCTTACTCCACATTCCATGGAGGCCTGGCTGTGTTCTGGCTCAGTGTTAATGTGAGTCACCCTTGCATCATCAACATTATTTTTTTCCTTGGCTAGTATTTCCATTGTATTGAAGGTTGAGCCTAGAACCCTGAACATGCTAGGCAGGTAAGCATATCCCAACCCTTCCTTAGCTGATTTAAACTGCAATCCCTACCCGCTTAAAAAAAGTGTGCAGTCACTGCACTGTACACTGTGGTGGCTTTGAGACATGCCAACAAGGCTGAACCACATTGCTTTCCTGCAGATTTCAGCAAAGGCTGGACACAGTATCCTCTCTACGGGAGATTTAATGGGCAGGAATGATGTGGACAGCCATCTTGTTCCTCAGCACAGACTCTAATACCTACAACTTACTCTACTTCTTCCTGAATCTGCCTTCAGCTGCTCCATTTTCTGTGTCACATGTGTGTTTAGCTGTGAGATAAAGAACCCCAGAAGCTACCTATCATTTCATCCGGTGGGTGTTAGGTTTATCTCAACCACTTAGAACCATTTTGCTCTTCTGTTGCTGAGCATATTCGCTTCAGTATAGCCACAATCTGAGCCCCAGCTACCTTCCCCATATAATTAATCCTTAATTCTTACTTCTTAATCTTCTAGACATGTATTAAATGCATTGACAAGAATGGAATGAGACCAACAATTTTAATGTACAGCCCCTTCCTTATTTATTTGAACAGCTGTTTCTGAAGATAAGGGCAGACCACAACAATGACTTTTACAAAAATGGAAACATCAGTTAGTTCGGCTTGGTAGTAAAAAGGGTCCTAAGTTAAACGTCGTCATTCCGACTACTCTCATGAGCTTGAACCGCCATGCCAGCCTCCCGCATCATCTTCTAGCATAGTAAACGTTTCCTCACCCTTTTCTCTTCCCTTCTCAGGAGTCTAAACCCTGAGATCACAGAGTGCTTGACTTCCAGCCTCACCTCCTCACACTGCCATCTGCCTGGGACAAGCAGGCATGAGCTTGCACAGGCCTACTTTGCCTCAGGAAACCCTAGCTGTTCCTGAAGGTTTGAGCACAACCAGCACATCCAAAGTCCACGCAGCAGACACATTCCAGCCTCTGCCTACGGCGATGGGAGTGGGAAGCGGAGAAAAAGGAGGAAAAAACGGTGATGACTTATTATCCAGCCCACAATTCCAACTCAAACTACACTTGCTGCCACAGAGGACCTTGCTTCCGTCCATGTCACCCACGCGTTGGCTCCCAGCCACCTGTAAATGGAACTCCCTCCGAGAGCTCTGAGCTCTTCTGGCTTCTGTGGGCACACATGTGCACATGCAGGCAAGCATCCATACACACAAAATAAAAACAAATAAGCCCTTTGAAAAGGCCCTACAAACAGCCGTTTAAATGTAAAGCCAGCCCCATCAGTCCTGTGATAGCAAATCACTATGCTTCTTAAATGGAGATGGAAAAATGAGTGATCGTTTTGATGTTAAGAACGCATTCCCATGTTGAAAAAAGGAGAGGGGAATGTAAGATCATTTAGGATCTGGAAGAATGACTAAGCTCTTCCAAAGGATCCAGGTTCAATTCCAGCACCCACATGGCAACTCAGAACTGTAGCTCTAGTTCCAGGAGATCTTATGTCCTCCTCTGGTCCTGCTGGGGCACTAGATATGCACATGGTTCACAGACATACATGTTTGCAAAACACTCAGACACATAAAATAAATTTTTTTAATTTTAAAAGATCAATTATCAATAGATCAATAAAACTCATCATTTTATAACCAAAAGTATCACTATGAATTTATATTGTATTTTTATTTTAATTTTTTTTCTTTATCTGTCTACTGAAAAAAGAACACTAGAAATAATGGTCCAACAAAAAGCAATAAGCACCTGTAGTCCCCGATAATGTGGCTTCTAAAATACTTCAGGTTTTCTAGAGACATTGTGAGCTTGTTACAAAGTAGAAAGTTTTCAAAAACTGTTAGTGTTGTCCCTGGAGAACTCATAAGCCAACCTGAGTGCTCCAACTGACCAAATATGAAAAAATTTAAATAAAGTTTATATCTACAATGGTTGCAATGGATTAGAACATGTCAATGTGTTTAGATATATGAATTTATAACAGTCCTGTGAGAAGCATTAGTTGGCTGGGTATGGTAGCAATCCCAGCACCTGGGAAGCAGTGAGTCTGAGGCCAACCTGGGCTACAGAGTGAGTTCTAGTCTAGCCTGAGGAACAGAGATATAAAAAATACAAACAAGCAAGCAAACAAAAAGAGCACCAGCCATCACAAGCACCTGGTAGACCTTACTTCTTAGCTTTACACTGGTGAGTAGAGGGAAGGAATGAAGCAGTTCATCCCCCTTTCCCCTATCGAGTGAACCTCAGAGAGAGGGTGAGAGCTGAGGGGAAGCCTTCCTTTAGCTGGAAATACTGCAACTAAGAAAGAAAGAAGTGAAAACAGAACAACCTCTCCAGAATTCCTTAGGAATGAATAGGCCTAGAAAAGAATCATTAGCAGCTGTTAACATCCTTAAAGGGAGAGAGAGAGGGAGAGAGAGAGAGAGAGAGAGAGAGAGAGAGAGAGAGAGAGAGAAGTGCACTGCATACGCCTGTTGACACTGCACCCTGGGAAGTATCTAGTCTGACCTGCCACTAAATTTACCTATCAATTAGACAAAAATCGCTAACACCATGGAAACACAATAAGCAAAATACAGGTATGAGACATTCTACAAGGCTGGTGACAACAAACCTGCAGAGGGAAGGAAGGTAGAATTAGAGCCACAGAAATTTAAGAAATGCAATCTCAATGGTTGACCTTTCTAGAGCCTGCCTATAACAAACTCTAAAATAACCAAAAAGGAAATGTGTGGTCGTTGGAATATTACAGTTATAGGGCTTTGGTTTGATTTGGCTTTTCTTACAGTGCTGTGAATTGGACCTAGCAAGCACTCTACCACTGAGCTACATCCTTAATTACTTCTGACTTTGTCTTTTGAAAGGGGACCTAAGGGGATCAAGGCCAAGGCTGGCCTTGAGTTCACACTGCAACAATCCTTAAGTTTAATATCCTCATGTTTCAGTCTCCCCGGTGTCTGGGCTTACAGACCTGCACCACTGTTAGGCCTGGCTTTTATGTTTTAATTATTGTTAATAACAATACACCTTAGGTAAAATCAGTATTGTGATAAAATGTTATGAAACAACTTTAGGTATTTAGTTCCCTTTTAAGTATACTAATAGTTTGCAGTTATGTTTACTTAAAGTTTATTTTTCACTGTGGAAACCTCTATAGATAAAAATCAATGAGTTTATTCTAAAGACTTGTGAAAAACAGAAGAGAAAAGAAATGGGATATGACCTAGATGAAACACTTTTTCTATTAATTGAGAATTACTGAAGCTAGATTTGACACTAAAGAATCTTACAGAGTGAAAACTTTTATTCCTAAGAACTGATGTTTCAATAAAATGGTGTCAGAATAAGCTTTAACTCCTAACCCTCAGAACAAAAACAGACGGGTGGACAGTAGGTGGCTGGTCAGAACGGCAGGGAGCAATTGTGGTTTGAAACAGCTCTGACCAGCGTGGACAGAAGGGCCTGAGACTGGACACCACTCAAACCCTTGGTTTCAGCACAAAGCAGAACCCCTAAACACAGCACCACCTTGGCGTGCCAAAAGACTAGAAAGGCCTGAGAAAACATAAACTTCTGGAGAAGCCAGTGAGATTTAGTAGGGAAAAAAATTAGTTGTTTAATTCACACAAATTAGTGGGACAAAAGCAAATAATACAACGTCACTAAGTTTTGACATTTTGAATACAGTACTTAACAATAGAACATGAAATAGACTATTTGTTGATCCTCTGCCAAAGAAGGACAGATTGATAAATTAGTCTTCAATAGCAACTATTTACATGTTCTTAAAGAAAAATTAGAAAACAGACTTAGCAACACCCAGAAAACATGTTGGGAGCATTCTTCTAGAACAAGAGAAGAAATGTCTGATATTGTGTCTTGAAATCACTGTGACAGGATAAGGATTTCTTACCCCAGCCACACCTGTCCAGAGATGGTACCACACACTGTGGGCTGGGTTCTCCTATACCAATCGGCAATTTAGAAATGCCCCTACAGACACAACCACAGGCCAATTAGCTGGAAGCAGTTTCTCAGTTAAGTTTCTCTCTTTGCAGATGTTTCAAGCTGACAACTGAAGTCAACTGACACAAGGCCTTTTGAAGAAAGTGTAGAAATTAGTTTAAATGGGGAATCTGATGTTAGATGTGGGGATGTCTCAATTTTTAAGCTAAATGTTTATTTTTCCTCAAATATATGCAAATCTTTTTTTCTGTAGAGAAAATTATTTTCAACAAGCTGTTAGAGCTTTCAAGTCTGCAGTCACACCTGCAAAAGGAAAAATAGTGCATGACTTAGCTTACATGAGGAATCTGAACTACTCAACTCAACTCAGGGAACACAGGGTCTGAGGGGAGAGGAATATGGATCTTGCTGTTGAAAAGGCATAAAACTTTAGTTACACTGACGAGCAAGTCCCTACAACTCTACCTCCCAGCACTGCTTACAGTTAGCGGTACTGAACGGCACTTAGAAACTTTTAAAGAGCATGAGTTACTTTGTCACGTGAGAGCACACCTGCCTGAAACAACCTAGGGAAGAGAGAATTTGGGCTCACGTCTGAAGAGAAGAGAACCAAACATGGTGGCAGACATGAAAGAATGCATGGGGGCGGGGCATGTGGCTGGACTCCTCACATCTTGGTGGACCAGGAAGCCAAAACCTCTGGCTGGAACCAGAGTTGGTCGATAGTCCTCAGGCTCTGTGCACAACAGGCCCCATGTCCACAAGGATCCACACGCTCCTAAAACAGAACCATACACTAGGACCACGTGTTCACACAGATGAGCCATGGAGGACACTAGACATTGAGATCTCTGGGAGTAGGTTTCATGTTGTGTTCTTAGCATAATTTAAAAGGAGAATCACTGTGTACAAACAGAGGTGTGGAAACTGTTCCCCTCCAAAGTCCCGATAATCGAAGCTGGAGAGATAGTTCAATTCAGTGCTCACAAGCTTGGACACTCTGCCATGAAGACTAGATTTCAGTTCCTGGGACCCACTTAGTGCAGCTCACAAAACACCTGAAACTCTAGCTCCGGGAGACCCAACACCCTCTTCCAGATTCTGCAGCAACCACACACTCACACATTCATCAAAATATTAAAATGTTAAGAAGTAAAGTTTCAGTAATGAGTACAAAAGAAGCAATTCTTTCTATGTCTGCCCTGTTTAGAGAAGTCTGAGGACTGTGATTTCCAATCCTATCATGATTATGCTATTAAAAAAAAAAAAGAATCAGATGGAAGGGGAGGAGGACCTCCCCTATCAGTGGACTAGGGGAGGGGCATGAGTGGAAAAGAGGGAGGGAGGGTGAGATTGGGAGGGGATGACGAAGGGGGCTACAGTTGGGATACAAAGTGAATAAACTGTAATTAATAAAAATAAATTAATTAAAAGAAGTTGGGTTTTGGGGAGGTAGCTAGAATTGGGTTAGGCCCTCACATGGACCCTATGTGACTGAATATGGATGAAGCGTAGGAAAGGGGAGACTAGAGCACATAGAAATGTATTCCCTGTTTCTGGTTTTGTGACATTCTCTACCACCTAGAGACTCAAATGTTAAATGCTGACAAGGAAGAGGATCAACTGGATCTGTCATATGCTAGTGGTGGCTATGATTTAAAATTCTGACAAGACCAACACAGATGGTATTCTTGTATTTGAATCATGAATATTTGGAACAATCACTTAAGATAACCTTTTGGCATCAGCAATTAAGTATATAACAGTCTATGAAAAATTACATCTAATCATTACCCAGCATATAGTAATACACATATTTACCAGAATTTTGGATATGAGCGCTAGTAGCAGCATTTTTCTTTCTAACAAGCCAAGCAGGAAACAAGTTAAATATTAACCAAGATTACAGTAGATAAATTGTGCTGTACTTAGCCAGTCAAATCTTTCAGAGCAACAGAATTAAATGGCCTGTACCTACATGCAAAAACATCAACAGATCCCTCAGATTTGATGCTGACCATTAAGTAATGATTGACTCACCGCTAATAAAGAGGAAGATGACTCCAGTGACTAAGAGGATTTATTGGGCTTCCAGGCAAGATTTTCCCTGGATATGAGAAGGCCCACATGGAACCTAGAAATGCTGATACGGAGTAAAGCAGCATGCCTTGAGCCATGATGGGAGGAAGTTGATGGAGACAATTCATTTAGGACCAAGTGTTTTAAAATCTCACTCCCTGAGCACTGTCCAGCTGTGGGTCTCTGTATTTATTCCCGTCTACTGCAGGAGAAAGCTGCTTTGATAATGGCTGAGCAAGACACTGATATGGAAGTATAGCAGAATGTCATTAGGATTCATTTTATTGCTATGTTTCTTTCACAGAACAGTAGTATTTAGATTTTCATTGTGTCTCTAGCCTATCTGGTCCCAGGTTGTTGGCTACTAAAACAGTGTCAAGAATGAGTTCAGTTCCATTTTATGGAGTGGCCTTAGATTCACTCACACGTTGGTGGGTTACTGCCATAACATTTGTGCCACTGTTGTCTAACATATCTTATAGGAAGGTCATAATTGTAGACAAAAGAGTTTGTACATGGGCTTATGCTTACATTTTTCTTTTCTTAGTTGCAGAGTACTTTACAGTACCATGAAAACTAGTCCTAGTCCACAGGGGTGAAGGCTCTACGTAGGCACCACCTAGATTTCTCTGTGTTCAATGAGTTGTGTAGGTGTTGTCTTCAGAAAGAGGGCATTGCTGTCCATTTGTGCACAACAACCAATAGCCTTGTTAATAGCCTGAGTTATTTGGAGGTTTCCATAGGGCCCCTACAGCCAATTAACTCGATTAAATAATACCCATTCCTGGTACTAGAAGCTTCCTTTGGTCCTGAGAGATGATCATTTGGGTTCTGTCTCACCCATTAGTTGCAATTTCATTTTGATCAATTCATAAATGTATATATTTTAGGAAGCTTCTATTGTATTAGGTTTCTAACAACCCCTCATTTGGCCCTTAGTTTTAGTTGTTTTTCCCTGTATTCCCTACCTCACCTTCTATCCTAGATTTTCTGTTATTTTTCAAATTCATGTAAGATTTTATAACTTATTTTTAAGAGAAATGCATATTGCTCTAGGAGTTCCATTAGGTATGATTTTAAGTAATACCACTGAAAACATAATGGTGGAGCAGATAAAGTGATATGTGAAATGTTTGTAAAACTAGATGAAAAACTATCAGAGTGGGATTAGTATGAAAAGACTGGTTACCTGACTTCAGTTTCCAAGGTCCAAATGGTGGAGAAAGCCATGGTGCACACACACACTCTCACACACCCACACAGTCACACACATGCACTCTCATGCACACAATGAATACAATAAAAATTTTAAGAAAAAAAACAGAGCAATTTCTATTAGTGAAAAGTTATAATCATTATACCGGCTTCTAACTAATTCATTTCACCCCTAGGCCAATTTCAGAAAAGTTTGTAAATAAAAAGAGAATACTTATCCTTACCATACACAGTGGTGTATAAGAGCCATTCAACAGTGAGCAAGTAAGGAATAAGTGGGGAAACAGGCATGCACCCAAAACACTACATCTTCCCTGAAACACCACTCAAAATGTCCAAGTCATATCAAAGAATGCTGAGCGGTGTTTATAACTCAAGCAAAGAAAATCAATTCAATATGAAATACAACATGGATCCTCCTTTTAAAGATTTATTTCTATTTTGAATTGTGTGTCAAGTGTGGGTTTGTGCACTTTTGTGTGGAGCCTAGGAAGGCAGGAAGAGGCTGTCTGATCCCTTGAAGCTGTGAACTACCCAGTGCGGGAGCTGGGAACCAAACATGGGTCCTCTTGAAAAACATAACCACTGAGATATCTCTCTAGGCTCTAGATCCACTTTTTAAAACATTCTCTTTTGATAGATTATGAGTAGAAACTTTGAAATTAAACCCCTTGCTAACACTTAACAGAACAAATCCCTGTTTTCTTGCCTGAGAGTGACCCGGTTATCACTCATTTGTTTTTATTTTTCTCTGTGTTCTCTAACCTTGGCTGTAACCTGCATAAAGGCTTCTTTTGCATGATGCTGCAGCAGAATTTTTTATTTACAAGTTATAGTGAAATTGGCTTAAAGATAATTAGAACTAGAAGCTTGCATGACTGCATATTTTCAATAATATATATTTTTGCATTTTAGAAAGTTAATCATCATTTTCCAGATAATGATTCTTTTTATCCTAAATCTACATTCTTTGATTAGAGACAAGGTAGAAAAGGTAAGACTTTAGTTCTAAGTAAAATACAATTCAACTTTGCATCAAAGAAAGTCTGTTTGCACTAAATGAAAGAACATAAATTTACATGGTCCTGCATTGCTCATATGCCTCCCTTGCCTTTCCTCTGCCAATTAAAGGGCCAGTATAAAAGGGGGAAAGAGTTACAACGAGATAGTCAGTGGTGCATGTTTGCTTTCCTCCATCCCAAAGACCTTCAGTCCTTGAAGATACTGAGTAAATGTGATTCCCTTTTGATCCTGTGTCTGACATAAGATGTTTTCTTATTTATCATGGGGAAATAAAGATTTGTCTCTTCTGGGTATAAAATTCAAATGAGATATTAAATTATAGGTGACTTGCTATGCTACCAGGCTATGAGCTTTATGTTTCATTCAAATTTCTAGCTTGGAGAGTTTATTCCTTTACCTGGCAAACTTTAAGCACCTTCCAGAACAAGGCACTATTTGACTACTTTGAGGAGAGAGATGAAAACAAAAATTCCTGCCCCCATCATCTGCATTCTAGTAAAGAGCAATGAGTGATCAGAAATAAGTATAATAATTTATATCAAATTAAGTGCTATGCAAAAATATAATACAGCTGGCTAATGAGAATCTACCATCTACCATGGGAGAAACAATCAAATGTACAGTGGGGAATGACTTTGATTTGAAACAGAGAAGTCGGAGTAAACTTCCTTACAAGGGTAAGAGCTAAACAAAGACAGAAAAAAAAATGTGAGAGAATGAGCCAGGTAAGCACTGAAGAAAGGGTGCTGAGACAAAACGGCTATGCAAAAGTTCTTACATGGGAAAGGTCTGGCTTGCTTGAAAGCTAATGGTTAGCACCCAAAACAGGTTGGGTAGAGATGGGTTGAATGCTTTATAAAGTCTGGTTTTTAAAATAGAAATAGTCTCTGGTTTTATGGTGAAAAGGAATACAGTATGACTTAGATTAAGAAAAATCATTTTACTCTCAGTTGGAAGAGACTGAATCAGAGATTAGTAGGAAAGATCTTGTGACATATTAATTAGAGATGGTGTCTGTGCCCAGTTCTCGGAGCTAATACAACAGTATTAAGTCCCCACAGCCTGGGGACTTAAGCAACAGTAATCTCATATTTCTGGAGGTTAAAAGTTAAAAACAAAAATGTTAGCAAGCCATGCTCCCTCCCTTCTGTCTCATTCCTGTCTCCTAGGTTCTGGTATCATCAAGCATATAGATGATATAGGCTTATAGACGACCATCCTCTTTCTTCCTGATAGTGAAAGTGATGAGCGCTGTGCTAGAAAGGACTTGAAAGTTTGGCCACAATTATTTTGACACATTTGAAAGTGAGAAATGTCTTAAAAGTTAAAATGTGATTCTATGATTTTTGCCCTATGCAATAGGAAATGTAGCCATTTATAAGAGATGGTCAACTGTGGGGGTACCATTTGGTCTCCCTGCTCTGGGATGTGTAGCTACCTGGTAGTAGCCACTAGATTGCATGCTCAGGCTTAAGGCAGCATCCAGGCCGTCTTCCTGGATTGCTCTCAGCCAATGGCTGACTATCGCAGGAGTTCAAGGATGCTCCCAAAAGTGCTCTCTTTTCTGTCTCCTTATTTGTCAGGTAAGATTTCTTCAAAGCTACAATCAATCTGTGTTTCTCCACACCCTCTCCACAAACTTTCTTTTCAGAGATATCAAACAGACATGTGATGCATTCTATGTTTTCCCTTTCTTCCCTTTCTCCTATCTACGTCTTTGAAACTTGGAACAGATGTACTTGTAGCAGGAGTAGCCTGAGAAAGCAGATAGTGAGAAGGGATTTTTAGGCTAGATCATCTGGCAAACAAGATTTTAAATCAAGTGGTTTTTAGGTCATGAATAGTTCCTGGCACAAGGTAGACCAGCTGCCCCAGTTTTTACTGGTAGTGATGTGGGAACATGTCCCATTAAAGAGAATTCTCTTCCTATTTAGACTCAGCATTTCAAAGAGATAAAGACAGCGAGGTTGACTGATCATCACTGTTACACTATCGTATCCAAGAATAACAAGGAACCCGAGGATACTTGCAAACTGTTAAAGTACCACAATCTAGCAACCTTTTTAGTAATTTACAAAGAGGCTCTTAATGGCCCATGGTGGAAATGGAAACATTGAACTTGCCCTATATGTATTTATTACATTTATGTGTGTGTGTGAGAAAAAGAGAGAGACAGAGACAGACATAAAGACACACAAACAGAGAGGCAGAGAGAGAAAGAGAGAGAGAGAGAACATGCCACAGGCAAGCATTTGTCTTCTTCTACACTACCAACCTTTATTTTTTGGCACAGGGGCTCTTCCTGATCCTGGAGCTCACTGATTGTTTAGGCTGGCTGGCCAGTATGCCTCTAGATCCTCCTGTCTCTGCCTTCCTGGTGCTGGGGTTACAGGTGAGCACAATCCACACTTGTCTCTTTTACATGTGTGCTGATGATCCGAACTCAGGTCCTCGTGTTTGTATAGAAAGCCATCCCAGTCGATCCAGTAAGCATTTAAATGCTTAGCAAGGCAGGTATATTTTATAAAAGTCCCATTCTAGAAACCCTTGAAACCCAGGTGGGGCATCTGATGAGAACATACAAAGGTAGCCTACCACCATTTATTAGGAGCTAGAATATCTCTCACACAGGATTGGTCAGAGTCTTCTATGCTACAGGGCAAACATGCCATCTTTAGGCATTGTCCCACACTGATCCTCGCCAAGCTGCAAACTGAAGATAAATTCCACCAAAATCTGTGATGACATGTTAGCACTGATAGAGAAGAAAGAGATTACATCCCAAAGGAGATGCGGAAATCTACACACATGCCCCAACTGGCCCAGGGGCGGACTTCCATAGCTGGATTTTGAGGGTGCCTGATCAAGGAGAATAAAAATAAGATTCATATGAAGAGTAAAGTGACTTGAGGATGGAGAATTTAACATCCAAGCAGAGACTTCAGGATCTGGTAAGCTTGCTAAGGTTCTGCCAACCTGCTGGCTTATTCATACAACAAAAAACAAAAACAAAACAAAAACCACACACACACAACTGATGCTCAGCAAAGTGGACATGCTTAAATACTGACATGTAATAAAGGAAGAGATAACAAGGCTAGGAGAAGCGGACATGGTGTACTAGATCCATTAAGTGATGCTGAACACTTGGTAGGATTGCAATTTATAGAAGATCCAACAAGATGCTTAATTTTTTAAGACCACAAGAAGTTTTCTGGTAAAGGTGAATCACAGAAAACTTCAGTCCTTCAGAATCTATAGTAGAAGCTTGATAACGATGGGATAAAACCTTATACCAATAAAAGCCAGGTGGCAGTACAGACTCCAAGTGGCCAAAATTATTTCAATGACTATCAAGGTTTAACATATAACTATGTAGTCAAAGACCTGAAAAGAAAATGGATCAGAAGACAAAAGATAAAAAGATCCATGTAAACAGGTAGACAGTTGAGTGTGTAAAGGTGGAAAGTTTTTCTGTGTTGCATCCAATAGGCACTGGCTTAATCAAATGGGCAGAATGATATGCCCAGTAGACATAATTCAGTGTTTGTCATCAATCACTTGAGAATAACCTAGGACTTTAATATATGACTCTTCCCAATCCCGTAACTATTTTGTCTTCTTTAAAGTTCTTCATGGTGGACTTTGAATTAACTATACATGTCCTGGTGAGGCGTCTGGATGTTTTCCCGGTTTGTACTTTAGGCATCAGTGGCCAGGCATGTGCATCCCCACATCCTCATTTAGAAAGTTTTAGAGTTCGCAGGTAACAGAAGCCTAACTGAGAGCGGGTCGCGTGGGACATCCCTACTGATTGCTCCTGTGCTCTCGGTTCAATAGGACAGTGTCATGAACTCATAGGAATGAGAGGGAAGAGAGCAGGCAGTTTGAAAAGCAGATGGAAATGATTGTTTGATAAAAATTAGATGAATAACAGGCAATTAGCTTTCTCTGTGTGCCTCTTTCAGCAATCTTGCACATGAGGAATTTTCTACTTTACATGAATATTCAGAATAGATTGTTCATCTGAGACCCCATCCCATAGGGTCTAGAAACAATCTGGCCTAAGCAATCTCACTGCTGCTACAAAAGAGCTTACTAGAAGACAAACAAAACCCAATTAACATAGAGTACAAGGTCCCTCTTTTCCTGCTCTTCTTGTTGCATTGTGAAGTCCTCTTGGGGCATCAAGTTAGTGATGATGGTAATTGTTGATATCTAGCATATGAAGTTCGTGTGTGTGTGTGTGTGTGTGTGTGTGTGTGTGTTTACATTGATGCTCAGCTACAGGAGGGACCAGTATTTATTACTGTCTTACAGTTCACCTGGTCAACAGCATGCTGTCCGCAGGGTCTATGGAGTAATTGAAACCATAACCTCCTTCAAGGCTATGATTTAACCCTTCAAGGGATAGCAAATGGTAAAAAGAAAAAAACAAAATAGTCATAATTCTTAATATAAGCTTCTATACTGTGATGCCTCTTTGTGATTACAGTCTAGGCCCCAGGGTCGACTACCTAACCAGCTCCACAGAAATGGCTGCATAACCCCCACAAGTGTTACCCATCTTGATTCTGCTCAATTTCAACCCTCCTCTCCTGTGTGTCTTTTGTTTTTGCAGTGCTGTAGAATATGAATGCCAGACATATGTTCTACAGCCCTCATTTATTCATTCTATGACACAACACTAACAGCTTTCCTTAGTATCATATGTACATGTTAAATGTAAATGGTCAACCCTTCTTCAACTTGGGGTTTAAGATATAGACAAGATATCACCAACTATACTTCCATGGCTTCTCCTCAGACAATGTACACAAAGTAAAAGTCTCATTTTAGGGTCCCTACTGTATCTGGCCCCACTACTACTTTATAATGTTTGGTACACGAAAAGACTATCTTCCAGTTTACATATAAGTTGCCTATAAAACTGTCAACATACTCAAGTTCCTGCTCCATGGCTGTTTCCTATAAAATGTCGAGTTTAGTGAGAGATCAAAAGAACCACCTGTTGCCTGAGGCCTGGGGTGAGCTGGTGATGAGTCACAGCTTGACTACTCAACTCGTCTCCTTGCCAGCTGTGAGTGATACTACCTGTTCTTCAGAAAGAGAGGAAAGAACATTCTAATGAGCATCTGAGACCAGGTGTTTAAAATCGGCTTTCTTCCCATCTGCTGCAGAAGGAAGCTTCTCTGATGACAGCACTGAGATTGAGCCCCGTGTGGTTGGTGTGCTCCAAACAGCACTGCTTGTGAACAGAGACCCTCAGCCAGACATTATACAGAGAAAAAGACCTTGGGACACAGAGTTCTAAATGATGTGTCTCCATCAAATCTCTTTCCTCAGAGCTCAGGGAATCCTAGAAGAAGAGATAGACTGAGTTTAAGAGCCAGAGGGGATGGAGGACACCAAGAGAACAAAGCCCTCTAAATCAGCTGAGCAAAGGTCATATGAATGCACAGAAACTGAAACCACAAGCACAAGACCTGCATAGGTCTGGGCCACACCCTCTGCGTATGTATCGTAGCTTTCAGTTTAGTATTTTTATGTGACTCCTGAGTGTGTGAACGAGTGAGCCTCTGATTCTTGTACCTTCTCTTGGGGCTTTTTTCCTTTTGTCTAACTTTGATATGATAGGTTTTTGTTTTATCTTATTATATTTCATTTTGTTATTATCTATTAGAAGCCTGCCCTTAACTAATGAGAGACAGGAGTAGAGGAAGGGGAAACAATAATCAGGATATATTGTATGAGAAAAGAAAATAATTATTGTCTTAGTTTGGGTTTTATTGCTGTGAAGAGACACCATGACCACAGAAACTCTTATAAAGGAAAACATTTCATTGGGGCTGGCTTACAGCTTCAGAGGTTTAGTCCATTACCATCATGGCGAGCATAGAAGAGTGCAGGCAGACACGATGAGCAGGAGATGAGCACTCTACATTTTGATGCATAGGCAGCAAGGAGGAGACTGTGTTCCATACTGGGCAAAGCTTGAACATAGGAGACTTCAAAGCCCACCCCCACAGTGACACACTTCCTCCAACAAAACCACACCTGCCTCAACAAGGCCACACCTCCTAACAGTGCCTCTCCCCCACACGCCAAGCATTCAAACACATGAGTCTATGTGGGCCATACCTAATCAAACACCACCATTATATAAAAACAAAATAATAGGCTTTAGCTGTAATGAAACATTACAAATCAAGTCCATAAGATCCAGAAGCCTTTATTTTCTGAGAAGAATAGAAAATAAGCAGCTGCTTCTTGACTGACAGGGGGAAAGACAGAACCTTCATCACACCTCTCCTTCTAAAACTTTTTAATACAATATTTTATTAATTCTTTGAGAATTCCATTCTGTGAATTTTTCAATATTTTTGTTTAACTTTGAGATTGTAATTTAATTAGAATATCTCCCCCTTGTCATTCCTCCCTTCAAACACTCTCAAACGTCCCTCCTCACTCGCCTTATAATTCATGGCTTCTTTTATCATTAATGTTATTGTATGCATATATGTATTTGTATATTCACATATCTTCCTAAATATAACCTGTTGAGTCCACACAATGTTACATGTTTGTATGCTTTCAGGACTGACTGTTTGGCACTGATAGTCAATTGTTGTCCCCTGCCCTGGGCAGGAACATCTTTCCTGTTCTCCAGCTTACTTACTTCTATAGTTCTTTTTCTAGTATTGAAGCCCTGTGGGCTTTTTCCCACTCAGTTTGGCATGCTTGTTGGCATATTTGTTGTTTAGCTCATGTTTGGGTGGTTATGTTGGTGATATCTTACAGGTATAGCTTCTGAATTACAATATATTTTAATCAGATTCACTCCCAGCCTTCTAAAACTCTGAAAGCATTTGTGGCATTTTGTTGTGAAGAGTAGACAAGACATTTAGATTTTTGAGACATTCAAAGAAGTCATGGTGTGCATAAAGCCTATCAGATGATGCCTGCCTATACAACGAGAGGATATCTCATAAGTTTGCACATCTGAGAAGGAAAATGGAAAACTTAAATGTCTCTCTTCTTCTAACAGACATTTAAAGTACCTTCCTTTAAAGTAAAATTTTCACAATCAGGGTCCAGAATATACATGTTCTGTAAAACCATTCCTTCTAGATAATTCATAATCAACAAAATCAGACAGCTACTATTCCTCTAAAACAGAATGTACCTTCCTTGTAGGATAAGCTTTATATCCAAATATAATTTCACTCATATAAACATACGGCCAAAAGAGAAGGGAGAGTTTTTCAAACACAAATACTAAGTCTGGACGGCATCCCCCAGGCATCCTCTGCTTGATATCAGGTACATATAGGGTTGGTTTGGTTGGTTGATTTGTTTGGGTTTGTTTCCTTGCTTATTTCTTTAAAACAGTCTCACTGTGTGGCTGGTCTTGAAGTCAATCCAGCCTGCCTCAGCCTCTCCAGTGAGGTTTGAAAAAGATAGCTGTTGGTTTTAAGGTTCTACTGTAGAGTTTTAATTTCCTGGAATGCAAAGAGAGAACAATCCAGGACAGCCTTGCCTTTCTTTTCTGGGGGACAGCCAAACATTACTGATGATGTGATTTGGGTAGCCAAAAAGTTTTAGTGTTTGTCTTTTGTAAAGAAAAGTTGAGACTTTGCCCAAGTCAACAGAAAAAGGAAGAAATGGTGGTGGGAATAAAGCCTAGGGAATAACATTTTCCTATACTCTGGGCAGATGTGTTCATTTTGAGGCTTCCTGCTTGTCTGCCTAGGCAGTGGACAATTACTGAACTCTTCTTTTCTGTACCTTTATATAGAAAGTATATTTATACTGGATCATGTGATTCCAAGACATTTTAGAGAAGGGTCTTACAGATAGCCGACAATCCTGATATAGAGAATGAGACCATGTGGCTATCCTGTTACTCTTTCCTGAGACCTCTAAATTAGCTCCTTACTTCTCTCAGTGCTGGACATGGAGGAGGGTAATGGGACTGAGCACCTGCGTGTGGGCAGTGGGTCCAGCAGCCTAGGAAAGCTGCTTTCTCTGCAGCATACTGCTATCAGGCTAAATGGTCTCAAACCTAAATCAGGACATCAGAAATTTATCAAGATCAACTCACTTGCTTTGTAAACTCCAAGTTTTTATAATATCTGTGTGTTAATACTCCAGAATATCTGACCGAAACAATTTATGGGAGTAAAGTTTATTTTGGTTCACCATTTCGGAAGTTTTATTCTATCATCATAAGAACACATGGCAGAGTTCATAGTGGCAGAAGCATGTAGCAGACATTTGTTCATATGGCAGTAGGTCATGAGAGTAGGACTAGACTAGAACCAGGGGTGGGTTTGATCTATAACCATCAGAGGCCTGCCACTGGACCCATATGCACTAGCCAGGCCCCAACTCCTAAAAACTCCACAGCCTTTAAAATAAAACAATGAGCTGGAGGCCACATGCTTGAAATGTGAGCCTGTGGGAGGCATGTCAGATTCAGACTGTCACAACACTCTATTCACCGCTCTTTCCTTACCTGGAAATAAAAGAACAAACAAACCAACCCAAAGAATAAATTATACATATGATACATTTAACATACAGAGTTGTTGACATTTATGTCAGAGACTTGAAGTCCTAGCTAGAGCAATAAGACAACTAAAGGAGATCAAAGGGATACAAATTGGAAAGGAAGAGGTCAAAGTATCACTATTGGCAGATGATATAATAGTATACATGAGTGACCCCAAAAATTCTACCAGAGAACTCCTTCCACTGATAAACACCTCAGCAAAGTGGCTAAATACAACATTAACTTAAAAAATCAGAAGCCCTCCTGTATACCAAAGACAAAAGGGCTGAGAAAGAAATTACAGGAACCACACTCTTCACAATAGCCACAAAGGACATAAAGTACCTTGGTGTAACTCCAAGCAAGTAAAAGACCTGACTGAAAAAACTTCAAGTCTCTGAAGAAAGAAATTGAAGAAGAAATCAGAAGATGAAAAGATCTCCTGTGCTCATGGATTGCTAGGATTAACATAGTGAAAATGGCCATCCTACCAAAAGTAATCTACAGATTCAATGCAATTCCCATCAAAATACCAACACAATTCTTTACAGAAACAAAAAAAAAATCTCAATTTCATATGGAAAAACAAAAAACTCAGAATTGCTAAAACAACTCTATACAATAAAAGATCTTCTGGAGTTATCTCCATCCCTGATCTCAGGCTGTACTATACAGCAAAAGTAATAAAAACAGCATGGTACTGGTATAGAAACAGACTGGTGGATCAATGGAATCAAATAGAAATACACCCACACACCTGCAGATACTTGTTTTTTGACAAAGAAGCCAAAACCAAACAATGGAAAAACGATATCATCTTCAACAAGTGATGCTGGTCTAACTGGTTATCTACATGTAGAAAAATGCAAATAGATCCATATTTATCACCCTGCACAAAATTAAAGTCTAAGTGAATCAAAGACCTCAACATAAAACCAGACGCTAAATCTGTTAGAAGAAAAACTGAGGAAGAGCCTTGAACTCATTGGCACAGGAGATGACTTTCTGAACAGTGCACCAACAGCTCAGGCTCTATGATCAATAATCAATAAATGGGACCTCATGAAACTGAAAAGGTTCTGTAAAGCAAAGGACACTGTAAACAGAACAAAGTGTCCTACACCAACCCTATATCTGACAGAGGGCTAATATGTAGAATATATAAAGAACTCAAGAAGTTAAACACTGAGAAACCAAGTAATACAATTAAAAAATGGAATACAGTGCTAAACAGAGAATTCTCAAAAGAGGAATATCAAATGGCAGAGAAACACTTAAAGTCATCCAGGAAATGCAAATCAAAACAACCCTGAGATTCCACCTTACACCCATCAGAATGGCTAAGATAAAAACTCAAGTGACAACACATGCTGGAGAGGTTGTGGAGAAAGGGGAACCCTCCTCCAATGCTGGTGGGAATGTAAACTTGTACAACCACTTTGGAAATCAGTCTGGCACTTTCTCAGACAATTAGGAATGGTGCTACCTCAAGATCCAGCTATACCACTCGTAGGCATGCATATATTTGAAAGATGCTAAACCATACAACAAGGACATTTGCTCAACTATGTTTATAGCACTTTATTCATAATAGCCAGACTCTGGAAACAACCTGTCCTTCAACCGAGGAGTGAATAAAAAAATATGTGGTATATTTACACAATGGAATATTACTCAGCAATTAAAAACAAGGAATTCATGAAATTTGCAGGCAAATGGTGGGATCCAGAAAAGATCATCCTGAGTGAGGTAACCCAGAAGCAGAAAGATACACACAGTCTATACTCACTTATAAGGGGATATTAGGCATATAATATAGGATAAACATACTAAAATCTATAGTCCTAGAGAAGCTAAACAATAAGGAGGACCTTAGGGAAGAGGCTTAATCCTCATTCAGGGGGGCAAACAGGAACTAGGAGATGACAGGGAACAGGACAGGAGCCTACCACAGAGGGCCTCTCCCAGTAGGGTATCAAAGCAGATGCTGAGACTCATAGCCAAACTTTGGGCAGATTGCAGGGAAAATTATAGAAGAAGGGAGAGAAAGAAAAACCTGGTGAGGACAGGATCTCCACAAGGAGATAAACAGAGCCAAAAATTCTGGGCCCAGGGGTCTTTGCAAAGACTGATACTCCAACCAAAGACCATGCACAGAGAGGACCTAGACCCCCTGCTCAGATGTGGCCCATGGGCAGCTAGTAAGGGGATCAGGAACAGTCACTGACATGGATTTGGTTGCCTGCTCTTTGATCACCTCCCCCTGGTGAGGTGGCCTTAATAGGCCACAGAGAAAGAGGATCCAGACAGTTCTGATGAGACATGATAGGCTAGGATTAGATGGAAGGGGAGGAGGACTTCACCCATAATTGGACTAGGAGTATAGAGGAGGGGGAAGAGGTTGGGATGATGGGAGCAGGAGAAGATAAGGGAGAGGGCTTTGGATAGGATACAAAGTGAATAAATTGTAATTAATAATAATAATAAAGAAAAAATTGAAAAAAAGTCTAAAATATTTACTGATGATGCAGATCTGCCAAGTTTTCAGCAAAGCTTTAAAGTGTTATGAAATCACTTCTTGAACATAATTCTAAGAATGTGACCCATGGAGAATAAAGCTGGGTGTCCTTTTCTACCATCTTCATGTGGCCTTAAGGATACAAATTCTGTGTGTGTTCATAATAAACCTGTAGCCTGAGGTCATGATGACTCCCGGTTGTTCAGAAGCTCTTGTTATCAATCCATAAATATACACACACATACACACAAGGCCTTCATTCCTTGGGAACATCCATTTACAATGAAGTCACCATGTATTCTGGCTTCAGTACTGATTTATTTTCCCAATCCCCACCTACTCAGATCACAGCTTTCTATCCTCTTTAACTAAATGTCTTCTCAAAGTAAGTGTTAATTCAGGTTTTCTCTATGAAATTTCAATTCTGGCTACATGAAGCCACCTACTAAACCTGTCTCAATCAGGTAGCTCTACTTTTTCCCTTTTAATTGTCACAAGATTGCTTGAATTAAGGCTTCACGACATTTGGGGGAAATTCATAATCATATCCCTTATTAATAATAAAGTCAGTTTTATCCATTTAGTCGTTAGTATTTTTTCAGCTAATCATAGATATTAAAATGCTGTACTCCTGTGTGAAAATATTTCAAAAGTATTTTGTGTTTGAGAAATTTCAATATGCAGGGAAGCTGGGCCTCCACATCCTGTCCCAGTTGCCTTAAGGGCTTGGCTGCCAAAAATCTAAGTTTCCCCATGGGAGTACCATCTGCACATCCATCCAGGAAGGTCACGGTCCAGCCAGAACTCCCGAGAAAGAGCGTGATCCAAAGGGCTGTGAAATCAGGCCAACCATTTACTACAGAGCAAAATTCATCTACGGCGCAGCGACCCAGTTAGTGAAGGAACACTATTCTCAGCCCACCACACTATTATTTTTGTGTCCCTATGTGGGTCACAGCACAGAAGATTCTATGGAGAATTTTCCAGGGAAAATATGGAAGTCACATCTGAGAATTGCTGACCCTACTTTTTTTTTGTTCAAGTTGTCACATGAAAGAAAAGGTGAGACCATAGGGTTTAAAAACTGTGCTTGCCCAAATTTGGGGATTTCATGGATGGGAATCATTTTTAAGGATTGGGAGACTGATTTATTGCTGTTAACATTCTTAACTCTTGTCACCAAAATTCCTTCCCTGAGGGAAATGTAAATGTCTACCCCTACATACACACCCCAAGTCTCAATGACAAACCAAAGTTTTGATTTCACTAAATTTTACCTTGGGGAACCAAAAAATTTGTTGGACTGATGTATACATCATGAGTAAAGGGGCAATGACAGGCAGGTCTGTGAGCCCAAAGCAGCCACACTGGAAAGTCTTCACCTACCATGAATGCTGGCTTTCTCACAGCCTCACAGATGGACACCCCTTTGTAATCTTCCCAACTTATACACTCCAGCCCTTCCCAAAGACTCTGCGGCCATGTGCAATCAGAGCAGAACTGTATGCACGTGGCTGGGGGAAGTGGCCAAATACACTCCCACACCCTCCTTCTAGGAGGAGATGGCAACAGTTCACTGGCACCATCTTGACACGCTCTAGAAGTAGGTAGAGCTTGCCTCATGAAGGTGGCAGTAGTTTGGCTCAGAGGGTGGCACTTTACACCTCTGGTCTGAGTCATTTAATAAAAAGCTATTTTGACACTAAGGAGGAGGGAGATTATAATCACAGAGAGAAGGCGGTATTGCTTTCCTCAGTAGGTCAGTTGGCCCTCATGCTATGTAGGCACCTAACCTGGATTAAATAGTTTGTTTTGTGTTTACTTTAAAGCCATACAAAGTGGTTTAGAGCAACATACTGGATACCCAGAGTTAAGAGGCTTAAAGATGATATGAGGCAACTTCCTGAAGCAGCCTGGGCCTGAGCTGGGATAGAGACCTCAACAGATCAGAGAGGAAATCCCTGTGGGATAACCAGCTCCCAGCTTGTGAGATCCAATAGAAAACCAAACACTGACAGTCTGGGGCTTTGCTTTCCTCTGCCCATCCTTGGGAGAGGACAGGAGGACCACAACAGCACCCAGCTCCTGCTGTGCTATTCAGCTCTCTGAGCTTGTTGATCCCTTTCCAGCAGGTGGCAGGACACACACATAGAAGATTCCAAAAGCACCCGCATTTTTTATGTGTTTACTCTGTCTCTCAGTTTGCCCTGGTATTAGTTCTTTTCAAGTCAGCAGGGCTAGGATGTGCCTAACAAGCTCAGGACTCTGAATTCGGTCCCCAACACCAGGAACACTTTTGTAAATGGCCCACGTGTTGGAAGAGGTTCTACAAGTTTTAAAGCCTCACTCATACTCCATCCTACAATCCCGTTTGCATGACAGTTTGGTTGCCACAGAGAAGCTAACCCTGAAAAAAGAAGAAGCACAACATAGGAAACTCTGAGCAATAGAAGACCAGGATCAACACATCAAAACCCAGTTAAGACATCACTACCTCAGTGAAAGCTTTGACTGGCCTTGCATCACCTGTGTTTGTAAAGGAAGAAGTATAGCTTTTTGTTAAAAAAAAAAAAAAAAAAAAAAAAAAAGCAGTCCATGGATTTGGCATTGCCTCTTTTTAAGGAGAAAAGTTGTGCAGATGTCAAAGTTCCACAGGAGAACAACCGTGATGCAGTGAGAGTCTCTTTATTGGAACTCATATTTGAAGCTGAAAAGCCATTTCCTAGGCCACATTCTAGCTGGACATTTCAGGTACAACACAAAGTAGGTGGCTGGCATTCTGGATTTAGCGTCTCAGTGTGCAGCTCTCCGCCCTGAACAAGAAAGCTAAAGGGAGGCACCCTCACAAGAAGGCCCACACCACGAGTTCTTTCAGCAGCCACCACAAGCTGGGAGTCAGGGCTACAACTGTGAGGTTTAGAAGTAATTTAGAAAAGTAACTTGAACTTCAAGAGTAAAACTAATTGTGCTTTCCCTAAGCTTACAGCAATCATGCTCCCACCACAGCTCTCACGTCTAAAGCAATTTCCCATCAGAAATTGAACCGGGGAATAAAGGTTCTAGAGACATTTTTAAGCAGCTTGAATTAGATGATCAGAGTCATACTCCTTCTTCCTGTTTAGTCTAGTCTTACTCTCATCCCCGACCAACAGGGTCCCCAAGATGTCCTATGCTCTGTACCTCTCAGATGGTATCTACCTCATGAGACAGAATATCTCTAGAAGTAAAAAGGAGCTGGTAGGAACTGCTGCAGCTATTTCTATGGGCAAGTCACACTTGGCCCTGAGCAGGGAGGGGGACTTAAAGCCACAGTTCAACGTGCTTAGGGTCAGGATTTACCTACCCCCCCATTGTCACCACCCTGTCACCTCAAGTTTTTCTTTCACCAAAGTAACTGGCTCCATGATTACTTCTTTAGAAGACAGCTCTTTGGTGGACAAGGCATTTGGGATTCAGTTTTTCAGAAGAGACAGAGAGGGCAAACAGGACAAAGTCTTGAGAAATCATGTTCTGCCTGTACATGACTCATGCTTGAAACACAAAAACACCAAGGTCTAAGCTGTGGCATCCTGATCCCTGGCAACCGAACAAACTGTGAGCTTCATGACCACTGTTTCTTCTCTCTCCTCACCACCACCCCCATCTCTGTTCCCTGTCCTACTTAGGTCTAGTCCTTTTAACAAAACTCTGTTATTAGGAAATATCTGTCAGCCACCCAACTTTGATAGCCTTTAGGTTATTGCTGGGTGTCTCAAGAATTGCAGTTCAAACACCTTAGTGGGAAAAAGACTTTTGCCCCATCCTTAGCTTCCAGTCTCAGTGATCAGCTGCAAGACCTTTGTGACTAGCCCTAACCACTCTCTCTGTACACAGCCAAGTTTTTCAGTCTTTGCAAGAATAGCAAATTGTTCCCAAGAACAGCTCCTTTCTCCAATGACCTCCTGATTCCCGCCTGCTCTCTGACTCTTCTTGGCTATGCATTTTTCTTTTTTCTAAGGTGGTCTAAAACCTATCTTCCTGCTGTCTTTTTTCTTTCCCAGCTGTCAGGAACTAGAAAACACGATGATATTGCATATTTAGATCTACCTATTGGGCCGGGTGCAGTGGTGCACGCCTATAATCCCAGTGCTTAGGAGGCAGAGACAAAATGGATCTCTGTGATTTTGAAGGCAGCCTGGTCTACAAAGCAAGTCCAAGACAGCCAAGGCTACACAGAGAAACCCTGTCTCAAAAAAAAAAATCAGTCATAGATCTACCTATTGATAAACATGCTTGAAGCAGCCACATGAGCTAATGCAAGACAAGTATAGTGCAGTATAAAGTATATAGGGCATACACTGCAGGCTTATTAGAATCACCTTTCAGCCACCATGCAAGGGGAGGGAGGGAGAGCAGGAATGCAGAAAGAAGGAAGAGAGAGTGGTGGAGAGAAAAAAGAGGAGGAACAAAAATGTCTGGATTATACAGTGAAAGAGGGAAGGGACGCCCCTGCTCCTGGGCTGGAAAGTTCAAGGGAGAAGGCAGGGTATATGCCAGCCATGCCCTACAGCAGGTAGTGGGGGAAGCTGGAGCTGCTTGTCCCGGGTCTGATGCACAATACCTATGTTGTTTGATAAACATCAAGATGCCTGTTTCCCACATCCTGCTCCATCTCACCTCATTAGCTAGAATCCTTTTTCACTCTATAACATACTAGGAGTTGCTGTTACAGTAACCAGGTCCAAGGAGCTTAGAGACAGAGAATCAGCAGAGCCTTCTGAGCTCTGGAAATCATTCTAGCTACACCTCTGTCTTCACAAGGTCTCTGCAGCATATAATCTCAGCTCAAAGCTCTCAAAAAGTGCAGCGTAAGAGGAGGGCTGAAGATCTCCAAGCTGAAGGGTTTAGTGTAAAGCCCAATGGCATAACCATTCATCTTGATAACTGCTGGATGTGATCATTAATCCTTACTTACCACCACGAAGTTCTGCTCAGACAACCCTGTGGTAAACACTGTCAGGCAGAATTACACATACCAAATGTACCCACAACAGCTGGGCAACACTTGAGTTTGTTCCTGCATTTCACAATCATCTTTCTTGGTATGTGATATCTAAGACTTTGAGAATGAATTCTTTATAAACAAAGGATGATCACCAGCCTCTGTCAGTCCCAACTTAGCTACAGCAAAATACTTACAGATGGTCAGTTCCTGGCTTCAGTTGACTGTTCTTCAATGGTAGACAAATATGGCAGAGAAAGTTATACCTCATATCAAAGGTCTTTTCAAGTTTCTAACCAAGTTATCATGACAAAGAAAGCATTCTGATAAATTTGTGAATTGTTTAAGGCTTTAAAAAGTGTGGTGTGTGTGTGTGTGTTTGTGTATGTGTTTGTATGTGTGTGTTGGGGGGGGAGTCTGAGAACAATTTACAGGGACCATTTTCTTCCATCATGTGGGTTTCAGGTACCAAGTTCAGATGGCAGGTTTGACAGCAAATGTCTTTACCAACTGAGCCACCTTGTAGATACAAGGTAAGTTTTCTTTTTTTTAAGTACAAAATTCTAAAAACTCATTAAAAATCCATTAATGACAAGTACTGAGTTGGCATTTCCACAAGATCTTTACTATAGACAAGGATAAATATGCCACACTTATTAAAGCATGCAGAAAATGTTAGGCAAATGGTTCTCAGTATAATTTCTGCTTTCACATATTCCAAAGACAATAAACATCCCCAAGTAGAAAATGGATCTACACCAGGAAAAGTAATTCTGGTATTAACAAGATCCCTATGACCACTGCCCCTCTGCAGCCTTGTGTATGGTGCCCTGAGGTATGACTTGGGATGCTCCTCACAAGTGCTAATGGCAACTTTCCAGCCAAGCCCCAAGCTTGAAGTATCTCAAAATGACTCAAGAAGAGCTCCTATGCAGATGCCATTCCACAGAATGCTTTCCTTTTTGCCCTGATCTCTACCCCAAGAAGAGAATTCCAGTTGTGGCTACGACATACTTTCAGATAAAATAGAAGGGCGTTTGCAAGTACTGAGTTGGCATTTCCACAAGAGCCTCACTATAGACAACGATAAATATGCCACACTTATTAAAGCATGAAGAAAATGTTAGGTAAATGGTTCTCAGTATAATTTCTGCTTTTACATATTCCCAAGATGTCCTTCATCAGTTTCCAAGGCTACGACTATATGACTAAAACCCAGGGCAGAAGAGGGTGACAACTGTGCTGGAGCACGTACTTTGAGAAGCTGTTGTACTGACTAGTTTTATGTCAACTTAACACAAGCTGGAGTCATCTGAGAGGAGGGAGCCTCAACGGAGAAACTGTCTCCACTCTATCTGGCTGTAGCCAAGCTCAAAGGGTATTTTCTTAATTAGTGATTGGGGGAATGGCCCCATCCCATTGTGGGTGGTGCCATCACTGGTGGTCCTGGGTTCTATGAGAAAGCAGGCTAAGCAACCCTGAGGAGCAAGCCATTAAGCACAACCCCTCAATGGCCTTTGCATCAAGCCCTGCCTCCAGATTCCTGCCCTGCTTGAGTTCCTGCCCTGACTTCCTTTAATGATGAACTGTGGTATAGAAGCATACGCTGAACAAACCTTTTCCTCTCCCAAGTGTCTTTGGTCACAGTTTCATCACAACAATAGTAACCCTAAGACAGCTGTACTCTAAAAAAAGCAACCTCGACCAGCCCTCCAGGAGTATTCTGCTTACACTATGGGAAAATCTTCATAGTTAACACAATCACACACCAGAGAGAATGCACAGATGGTAACACCAATGTATCCATGCTCTAAGGTCCTGATACAAGGCCACTGTGCATTTCCAATCCTAGAACCCTAAAGCTCTAACTCCTTTAAATAAAAATACAGAGACAAAGCCTTGTTATAGTTATCACTGCCCAGAAACTTCCATCTGCAAAATGCTGACTGAAAAGTAACAGCAGAAAACAAATTTCAATTTAAAGTATTATAGCTACATTTTAAAACTTCTTTTATACTAGCAGGGCATAGAGGTGCTGCAACCAGAAAAGCCACAAGATTCTGACAAGATAGTGAGATCGTGAGATTGTATAAGCAAATATGCAACAGATCTGTAATTCTGTTGTGTAAATATGTGAAATCTCCTTAGCAAAGAGCCTATTTCACTGTCCAACTTAATGTTACCTTCAAACAAAAAGTAATTAAGATTCAAAGATAAGATAATTAAGTAATTAAGGTACAAAGAAAAGCTTGGACCATTAACGCTAAATGAAGATCTAGAGTATTGTGGAAGACAGGATCAGGCCTCCAGTTTTACTATGGGAACATAGCAAAATCATTTTGGGAAGAAGTCATTGTTGTCAAGGCCTGCCTGCCTCTCTTTGCTTTCTCTTCCCCTGTTAATTTTCCTGTAAGACTGACAGACTTAGTGAGCTCCTGACTGAGACGGGACCACCCTCTCAAATATCTCTTTCTACAAAAGTAGAAAGTACTGGTTCTCTTACTGAGGACAAAGCAGAGAGGGATCACTCCACAGACCTAAAACACCACTAAGTCAGATTTCAGAGTCTGAACCCAGAAACTAGGTCTCTATAAACTTCGGTGTGTATTTAAACTCCTCTAGCTTAAGAGAATAAGCCAAGTGTACCCTTCAGATACACAGGTCTACCTTGGCAAAATTCCCCTTCTCTGAGAATGAGATTCACACAGCCACTTGGCTGCAGGGGGTGGCAGATCTCACCCACACCTGATGCATCACCATGACACTAACTCAGCTAACTACATAAGGACAAACATGACAAATGCCTTCCATAAGACAGATATGCTGAGGTGCGGCAGGCATGGGCCTGTGCTGGCGTTTCCCATGGGCAAAGTCTCTAGCCCTTCCAAAGGCAACATTTTAATGACTTAATTTGGTCAAGACATTGATGACACAGCTTAGCCACTGACTCAAAGCGGCTTCGGCATCTTCGCCTGCAGTTTACCCTCAGCCACCCTGACTCAATTCTCCTTTCATTCCTCTCCTGTTAGGGTAAGAACCAGGTCTTCAGGTCCTGAGCATGGACTCCGTTTCTGCAATAATTCCCTAGGTGGTCACCAACAAACTCTTGCAGGTTTTGAAAGCCAACAGTTACAAAATACATGCAAGTTTTGGATCCTTATCTCAATTTCACCCTGAAAATTGATGAAAGAGTATTGTGTTATTTGTCCCCTTTTGAATCAGAAGTAGAGTGCAGTGTAGAGAAATTGAGTCATTTCTGTTCAAGGGTACATAAGATAAGCCATAGAACAGGCTCTGAACTCAGCTTTGTCTGATCCTAAGCCTATGTTCTTTAAAATAATAATAATGGGTTCTCTCCAGCATCAGTCAAAGCATTCTTCAACATTATTTAATCATCATAAAATCCCTGGGAAAGAGCTTTTATTTTTTACCACAGCCATTAAACAGATGAACAAACCAAAGAACAGAGAGGTCCAGCAGCTCCCTAAACTTGCACAGCTCTGCACTGGCAGCATTAACATTCAAACCTAGGTAAGCTGGTTTAAGCATCCACTGAGGATTTTACTACTGCACAGAATGTCTCCTTTCTCTCTCTCTGCAATTTAGTGTTTTTTGTGTTCATTCGTGTGCACCTAAAACTTGGTCAGCTATGGTAGAAGGACAAACGGTGCCCCTTGGAGACCAGTAACACTGGAACAAGCCATCACCGGGATATAAGGCCACGCGATGTACATGGAGCACCAGGAGGACCTAAGCCCTGGGAAACAATGGCAGACTTCCCTCAGCACCAAAGAGGAGATCAGATAGGGGAGTGAAGGGACCAGCGGTGCAGAAGGTGACCTCCCAACACTCCAGGCTGCAGTATGTCAGCCCATTTAGTCTTCCTGTGAGACATCAGCATTAACAGGGAAGGACAACATAGTATGTAAAGTCCAACAAATTGATCCAAGGTCACACAACAGCCTCATGTCAGAGCTAGGTTTGTTGCATCTGCCTCCTCCTGACACCCTTTCTTTAAAGCTGGAAGCTTTTCACAGGAGTAAACAAACCAAGCAGGCAGGCCAGGGAACTGGGCAAGCACTGACAGAGCCGGACAGAACTTAATCATTCTCCTTCTAGACTCCTTAGAAACCAGCAGCATTCTTTGTCTTATCCCAGAGGGATAAGTTCATTTCCAACCTAGAAGATTCTTCCCTATTGGGTTTCTACAGCAAACAAGATTGTTCTCTGCAAATTGACATATTATGACTGTGTTGTTCAAGTACAGAACAGCACTCATGAGGCAATCAAGCTCATCATGGAAGGACCAGGCCAAGGACAGACTCTGTTGGCACCAGGTTGTAGGGGCACAGGGAGGGGGCCATAGAAGACCACTTAAGGCACAACTCTTTGTTAAAGGGAGAAAATCCCAGAGGTGAGTGAGAGGTCACTCAGTACTCCAACCGCTCGAAATTCTGAGCTCTATAAAAATGCTTTGGCAAGCAGAGATCTGAAGTTCCTACAACAGCCTGGGCAGGAGGTAACTGAGGATCTGTCTTCCCACGGAGTCTGTCTTTAGACTCCAATGTTGCTAAGACTAAAAAAGAGCAATTCTGTTTTGTTAGCAAGGTTCAGGATTGAGTCAGGTTTTGTGTTGTTAGAAAGGGGTAGGAGTGGAAGGGCATCTCAGCATGAATCATCAGCTCTTCATCAGCACACAGGAGAGTCGGATGTTTGGGGAAGGTACACCTTCTTGAGACCTCAGGCTTGCTCTCTGCCCACTACAGAGGGGGAAAAGGCCTTGATGTTACAGCACCCACTTGCAGCCCCTTATAGCCTGCCTTTCACAGTACCCACTGCTTATAACAGACAAATATAAATGCTTTGATGCTTTTGCCACTGTGCCCTTAGGTAGCCCTCTAGGTAGATTCAACATAATAGATCTAATTACTCAAACAAGAATCTGCTACAGTAGAACACTCAAACAGTAAGAGAAGCACCCATTACTTCATTGTCAGAATGTTTAAAAAGAGTATCAAGGTCATCTCTCATCAAGCCTCCCTCTGGGAACAGATTTAGTCCATTGCCCTTTGTAAGGCCAAAGGAGTGTATGCCATGTTCTGTTAATATTTCCTGCCACTCTGCAGTTCCATTGCCACCAATCATCATATTAGGCAGTAGTCAAAAGACATAACCTTTCATAAAATGTACTTACCTTAATGCTCTCAGAGTATTTATAGGTCACTTTCCTTGTTGGATTGTATTTGTGAACTTATACAATAATTTAAAAAAAAGTTCTTCTTTTCATTACCATTAGTAAAAATCATTGGCAATCAGAATCAAGACAAATGTAAATAAGACATATCCATGACCTTTAGGCTGGGTCATTCACATAGTACTGGTCAGACTGGTTTTCTTACCCACTAGCCCAATATCAGACATTTTGATTATGAGTAATCTAAAATATTTGGGAACGTAGAAACTAGATGCTTTAAAAAGAAGAAGCTATAGCATTCTCCTTTTCTTTAATATTTTTTCCAAGCTCATTCCCTGTGTATATATTAGCTCTCTGACCACTCATGGTTAGTGTTTCTATTGGTGTGCACTCATTCTCCCTCTCTCTCCCCTCCCCATCTATAAAGTGCCTTACGAGCTTCTCAAACTCATTATGTAAGAAACGGCACTCATCATCTCCCTCTATCACCTCCCACATCCTCTCTTTCTTTTTTTTTAATAGCACTACCTACTATCATTGTTCAAATGAATCTGCAAGTCACACTTTACTCCTCTTCACTCAAGGTCCCTCACATCCAATGTCAAAGACTTCCCTCTTAGACATATCTATGGATCTCCATGCTCATGGCTACTATCCTAGCTCAAACCAAAATGATAATTCCCCAAAATTTCCCTAAATTTCCCAAAACATCTTTAGAGCTGGTTTGTCTGCTCCTATTTATATTCTTCTAACCGAAGAATTTCATCTGAGGATCTTTCTACAGTTTATTTAATCATGTTACACTGCTCACTAAATTCCATTCTATGGTTCCACATTAAGATAAATCCCAAATGCTGTAGCTGAAGGACACCTGCCATTTACCTTTCTCTAAACTCATCTGACAGCAGAATTTTTTTACATTCATGCTGTAGCAACACCAAATGCCTTTCAGAATCCTAAACCTGCTGTTTTAGTACCTGCTTCTTGGCTCTTCTAGCATCACAAAATTGTACAGGAGAAAAGGACTGGAACATCAAAATGGTTTTCTACCAAGATCATTCTTATCATCAGAAAACTCTATGCAAGTGATAAATGAGTGTTCACTGTGGCAAAAACACTACTTTAGTAGCCACAAAAACACTTAACTTGTGGCCACCATATCTCAATGTTTTCATTATATTTGAGTTCAGTCGTGTAAGTCCTGAGCAATGTGTGGCAGTACACACAGGATCCCAGTACTTGAGAGGCTGAGACAAGAAAATTGCAAGTTTAAGGCCAGCCTGGGCTACTAAGTGAAACTCTGTCTGAGGGAGAAAAAGTTTAACATTCTAGAAAGCTCAAAACACACTAAGAAACTATCCATCCCCGACACAGTTGGTTTGCTCCTCTATGTAGGTTTAACAGGATATTCCTCTTTGTTAATCCAGATCCCATAGGCATTCCCAGTCTCTGCAACTTTAAGTAAGAATTCTGCCACAGCCCACATGACTGCTTATACCCAATTTAGAAGGCTTCTTTTTCTCTGTTGGCTTCCTCAGCTGTTCTCTAAGGCACAGGAGCTAATGATCAGAAAACAGAAACTTTGCGTTTAGTAGCTATCAATGTGTGTGGCATGGTATCAATCAGGGCTGGATAATATTTTTTAATAAATAATTTTAAATTTTATTTTACTATATATTACTTTTATGTTGGGGGACATACATGTGCCATGGCATGTGTGTGGAGGCCAGATGACCACTGGTAGGAGTTAGTTCTTTTCTTACAGCATGTGGGCCCTAGGAACCTTCACCCACTGGTCCATCTAGACAGACAGGGATTTTTTACTTTAAAGTCATGAAGCTCAATAAAGGGGACAGATAGAAGAGCTATACAGCAGAATTTTGATAGCATTTCTAAATTGCTCTTGGTCATAAACAGAGCAAAGTAAAGAAGGTAATAGGCAAAGACCATGAACCTGGAATCAAAAGGCTATATCCCACATCTACACTCTTTCAGAAGTATGGCTTCATTAATGGAGACGGATTTTCATCAGTGCTGGGGGTTGACTCTGTGCATACACATACTAGTGAATGCTTACGCTCCTAGTTACATCTCTAGCCCTGGATATGGGTCTTAGTATTATTAGAATTAGACACTTAGTATTATTGGAATTGCAAAACAACATCTGTATGAGGCAAATTACAAAGCCTCCTTCCTTCTGACTAAGGGCAGGCATACATACCAGTTGGAAGATGGTTTTTTAAGAGTTTCATACCCATGCACAGAAGGGTCCTAAATGATATTGCTCTACCTATAAAAATCATGACTTTCACCACATAAATGCAGGCACTATGTCAAATTTCTCATTACTCAGTGCTAAATAAAAGGAAGTCTACTTTTAGGAAAGAGAAAGTGGACATAATACATCTTTTTCTTTTTTATCTTTTCATAATAGCCAATTTGTATAATATCACCCACCACCACACCACAACAGTCAAGCAGATACTTTTATTATTATCAATAGGAATAGAAATTCTCACAAACAGAGTTTGTCCAAGCATTGCAATGAAGTATAATAATCCCTGGCTAACCCAGTGACTTTTCATTGAAAGAAGCAACGTGAAAGTGTCAAAGAGACAGACAGCAGGGCTGACTATTACCTTATCAGGAATAGGACACAGAAGAAACTCAGTGGCCATTTCTTTGTTTTATTCCTTTTGAATTTTTTTTAAGTATGACTCATTCAAGTTCAGGTCAAGATGGAGCATACACTAGTCTCACTGAAGCAGTTAGGGATCCAGCTGATACTCCCCACCCCGGCCCTAGTTTAACAAAGCCTTGCTACACTTAATGGATCTTTTCTAGCCCCCATTGCAAAGAGGATCTGTATGCGTAGCTTAGATTGCAACTGCAGTAAACAAGAAAATGAGATGCTTGGTGTGACATCAATGACATATTTTACCTGCATCCCATAGAGGATTGGGGATTTTTACATTTAGAGTAGCCTGGTTTGTTTGTTTGGTTGGTTGGTTTTGTTGTTGTTTGTCAAGTTGACACAAATTAGAGTTATCTGGGGAGAGGAACCCAGCTGAGAAAATGCTTCCATCACATTGGCAAGCCTGTAGGAACTTTCTTGATTAGCTACTCGACGTACTCCCACCTCTGGACAAGTGCTCCCGGCACGTATAAGAAAGCAGACTGAGAGCACCAGGGAAGAGGCAGCAAGAATTAGTCTTCCATGGCTCTGGCTTCAACTCCTGAGTTCAGGCTCCTTCCGTAGGTTCCTGCCCTCACTTCCCTTAGTTATGACTGTGACCTGGAAGTACAAGACAAATAAATCCTTCCCCCCCCCCCAAGGCTGCCTTTAGTCATGGTTTTACTACAGCAATAGGAATATAACTAAGAAATAGGGTAAAAAATCTCTCCGTATTACTGCAGATAGGGTGATCTTAATATTGTCTACATCCTCACTATGGCATTACTTCTCAAAAGAAATTCAAGTAGCAATATGTAAGTGGTCTAACACATTATATATAAGAAACTTTCAGTGTGCCTTTCTGAATAGAAGATGGATCAGTTGATAGAACTACTGACTTATAAGAGTTTAGAAATACTGATATTAGAAATATCAATTATTTTTCTCTTTGGAAAGCAATAGGTTTTATACTGGAGTGAAGAGGAGTTTGAAAGCTGATGGACACATCAACCCTCAGGAAACCTTACAGAGGACATCAACAGACAGTAGAGCTAATAAATAATGCCTAATAGGGAGGGACAGAATCTAAGCATCTGGCATTGTAATTGCTGAAATGGCACCAAATTTGGAACTTTCCACACTAACAATACTTCAAAAGTATTTTTCATTTTTCTAGAGTAAAACCTTATACTTGCCAAGATTGAAAACTATAATAAACAGAAATAGTTAGCTTGAGGAAGATTGTATTCTTTTGCTATATTCCCTAGACAGAAATACTGAGATCTATTTTCAAATTCTGTTGGTTTTGATATCAATGATATATTAGTTAGCAAGAAACTAACCTAGCCAACAAACAAAAGGCTGAGAAGCCCACTGTGGTAAAATCATGATCCCTCTCTCCATTGGGTACCGAGGTCCTGTAGCAGGTTAGGAGAAACACAGACCTGCTGATCCAAAAGAATGCTGTTATAACCACGTGTCTGGGCTCTATCAGGACCTTAGATCCCAAAGAAGCCATGGCAGTGATCCTGGCAGGGAGAGCTTGGAATAACTGCAGAGCTTCTGAGAGCACTACACTAAACACCAGGAGGTTCTGCTGAGAAGCAGGGCATTAGAAAAAGCCATGTGGAATGCTGGGAACCCTCAGTCAGACACGCCTCAACCTGATTACAATTCTTGACTCCAGTCCCAGTTCTGAAACATACCAGATACAGAAAGGGGGAAAAAAAACTGAGAAAAAAAATAAACACCTTAGTTTATGCCATATTGGATATAAAGAATAAGACATGTAACAGATATAACAGGCAAGGGCAAAGGGCTTAATGAGATCCATCATAGGATTATACCGGCCTGGGCAGGGCAAAACCAGAAGGAAGCCATGCTGCTCTGACGTCTCATGCTTCAGCATGTACAGCACTATCACGCCGGCAAAACCTGGTGGAACCCTCCATGCACACGCTATGAAAGAAGCATCGAAAGAAGCATCCTGATGGGCAAACTGAACTGTGAAGGTTGTGAAGGTATTACCAAAGCCAAAGGCTAAGAAAGAACTGAAAGATGTAATACTACAAAGTTTAAAACGATCCTGCAGGGTAGGGATCCAACATATACTTTCAGCTCAGTGATTTTAACCTTTTCAATCTCTATTTCTCCCTGGCAAAGAACATTACATCATTATACTTATTAGAAAGGTACCAATATTCCCTGACTTGCAACCAACATTCATTGATTCAAATCTGACTCCAAGACTTATTTGTTCATTTAAAAGTGACTTAAGAAAGCCATATGTTCATTTTTCATTTGTAAGAGAAAATCTTCTTCAGAGACCCTTAAATCTGTTCTACAAACGGTGGTCACAACTTGCTAGCATTCTGTTCTTATGAGATGAACATCTCCTTATATGCTCAGGACCAGGAACATTAAATACAACTTTGAGATTTTTATTGAAAGATTTCATAATAAGCCCACCCTTGTTGGCCAACTCATAGGACTGCTAGCACCATGAAATAGGGTACTGCATGTGAGCACGTAAGATGAAGCACATTATCAGAGCACTGTTCCCCAGTGAAAAAGAAAGATGCCAAAGGAGGAAGTCAATTGTAGAAGCTTTTGTAATGATAGTAAGAGATAAATGTGAGCAGTTGAAAAAATGATAGAGATTTAAGAGACGAAATGTTTGAAAGTGAGAATCAGAAACATTGTGTATGAGATAAACCCAACACAATAATTCATGCTCTGGATTTTCAACACTCCAAATGGCGACTATCATGAAAGCCTTATTTTCCGGTGGGTCTTCTGCAGGCACTGCACACCAGATGGTGTGATACACACAGGCAGAACATTCATAGACGATGATCTGGACACAGCGGATCAGATGAACTCACAGCAGATGCAAGAGCACGCACAGAACCTGTACAAGCCCAAGCCAGAGTAAGTCCCAGCAAGAAGAGAGGAGGCCGCACACCCTCCCACCCCAAGCCAGGGAGTTATGGACAATTAGTAGCTGCTCGGAGACAAGACAGTTTTCTGTGTGAGTATAGTCTCTAGTAAGGCAATCCCTTGTCAAAGGAAGAGCACATATCCAAAAGTATTTGGGCAGCACTTTAAGGGGTTTGGATTGTTTGTTTGTTTGTTTGTTTGTTTTGTTTTTTTGTTACATGAAGTTTGGTGGGTAGAAAAGCAGAGACAAGTTGGGGAAGACTTGGGGGAGGGGCGATTAAAACTCTCAAAGAATTAATTTGTTTGTTTCATGTAGAACAGACTAGCTTCAAATTTGTATGTACGATGACTTTGAACTTTTTTTTTTTTTTTTGGCCATGCTGGGGATCCCTTTGTAGACCAGGCTGTCCTGAAACTCATAGAGATACATCTACTTCTGCCTCCCCAAGCCCTGGGATTAAAGGTGTGTGCCACCTTTAATTCTTAGCACTGGCTAAGAATTATTTTTTTAAAAAAATAGTTCACTTCCAGTCTACAAATACTCTAAAAAAAGTATTGGAAAACTGTGCTAAGAACATATTCTGGGAAGAACAAAAGAATATAAAAGGCAGTTCAGAGACATGAAAAATACATTGAGAAGTTTCAAAATACACCTAATCAATCCAATAAAAATAGGGCTAATGGAAAAGGAACAATATTTGAAGGAGTGTGGGTAATAATTTTAAGAACTGGTGCTACAAAGTTCAAAGATGGAAGATACATTCTGAGGAGCAAGGTTTAGAATCAATAAAATAAATCCATAAACACAGTGTGGTTAAACTACAGAGCATTGTAAAAGCTACTAGACAGAAAAGACAGTCTTGTCCAAGGAGAAGACAGCATTATTAACAATCGATATTAAGAGAAAGTGCAGCAATATCATCCTCACACTGAAAGGAAAATTTTCGCCACAGGAATTCCATACTTACCTACCTATTTAGGTATAATGACTAAGGGATATACCTGCCACAGAGTCTCACTTGGAAAAAAATATGAAGAACACATTTGACAATAATGTTAGTGTGACCAAAGTCTAGGTACTTGGCTTCAGCAATAAAGATTTCAGAAAAGACTAAGTACAGAAATGTAAAAGTACTGTGTATTTATTTCATATTCATAACAATTTTATTAGTTTCTTTAACGTTAGAATAAAGCCACGCACTGCTATAAGAAGGACAGGTGGTGCGTTAGTTGTGAGGGAAGAGGAATGAGGAGATTCTTTTCTTATTTGTAGAGATGTACTAATAAACAAACTTAAGGAAATCTCAGATGTTAAAACTATAGTGTTAGAACTATAAGGACAACCCCTAAACTGAGAAAGTGTGCATGCGTGTTCCAGCCCAACAAAGAGAACACAAAGAAATGGGAGAGGACCAGCCTGCTGAATACAGGAGTGGAGGAGAAGAGAGGCAGAGCAGGAGGGAAGAAGGACAAGAGAGAGGAAGGCAGGACCAGGCAGTGGGATGCCATGGTTGAGGTAGCAACATGTCTTCTCAAGATTTGTTCTACTCAGTGAGGAAGCACTGCTGGGAAGTAGCTGTTTCCCAAGCTCACCCTGCACCCAGGCGGGACAGTGTGACTAGGTCTCATCAGAGAAAGGTGAGCAAAAAGTTATAAATGGCTGTTGTCAGAGGTGTTAAGAAGCAGGTGTGCCTTCTCCACTCTCGCTTTCAGTGCTGAAGGGAGAACTTAGAGCAGCACAGCTAATAGACAGAAATAGTCCGGACTCGGAGTGACTGCAAGAGGCCATCCCTCTGTGTTTAAATCATTCCCAACCAAAGCAGCTTCCTGTCTACCAGGAACACCAAAAGCACTGCAACAAGAATGAAACATTTATTTTATAAGGATTGGCTATGAGAGTATGTGGAAAAATCTAAATTTCAAGACAAGTCTAAATTAAGTTTTAGCTTCATTATTACAAATAACAGCCTAACTTCAAACTTCCTATGTAGCAGAGAGTGACCTTGAACTTCTGATCCTCCTGCCTCCACCTGCCCAGTACTGTGACAACAGACGGGCTGCCAGTAATCACATATAGACCATGTATTTTATCAAGTAATTGTTATCTTCAGGCCAGGAAATGCTTTCTTAAGTTACTCCCTATATACGTGTGTGTGTATTTGTGTGTGTGTGTATATAAGCATATATGTATATATGTATAACCTGAAGAATGGATGCAGAAACTGTGGTACATCTATACAATGGAGTATTACTCAGCAATGAAAAATAAGGAAATCATGAAATTTGCAGGTAAATGGTGGGACCTGGAAAGGATCATCCTGAGTGAGTTGTCCCAGAAGCAAAAAGACACGCATGGTATATACTCACTCATATGAACATATAATATAGAATAAACCCACTAAAATCTGTACATCTAAACAAAGCAAAAGAGAGGACCCTAACTAAAATGTTCAATCCCCATCCTGAAAGGCAAAGAGGATGGACATCAGAAGAAAAAGAAAATAGGAAACAACCTCGGAACCTGCTACAGAGGGCCTCTGAAAGCCAGAAGAAAACAGGAAACAACCTTGAAACCTACCACAGAGGGCCTCTGAAAGCTTCTGCAGAATAGACTGTCAAAGCAGATGCTGAGCCTGATGGCCAACTGATGGGCAGAGTGAATGGAATTTTATGTAAGAAGTGGGAAATAGTAAGAGCTGGAGGGGACGGGAACTCCACAAGGAGAGCAACAGAACAAGATAATTTGAACACAGGGAACTTCCCAGAAAATCATACTCCAACCAAGGACTATTCGTGGAGATGACCTGGACCCCCTGCACAGGTGTGGCCCATGTCAGTTCAGTGTCCAAGTGGGTTACATAGTAATGGGAAGAGGGACTGCCTTTGACATAATCTGATTGGCCTGCTCGTTGATCACTTCCCCCTGAGGGGGGAGCAGCCTTATCAGGCCACAGTAGAGGACAATGCAGCCACTTTTGATGAGAACTGATAGACTAAGATCAGAAAGAAGAAGAGAACCTCCCCTATCAGTGGATTTGGGGAGTGGCATGCATGCAGAAAGGGGAGGGAGGGTGGGATCAGCAGGGGAGGAGGGAGGGGCTTATGGGGAGATACAAAATGAATAAAGTGTAATTAATAATAATAAAAAAAAAATTTCTACCAGGAGCTGGAGAGATGACTCAGTGGTTAATAACACTAAGCTGTTCCACAAGACCTGAGTTCCCAGCACTCACATGAGGCAGCTCATAACTGAGTGCAACTCCAGCTTTAGGGAAATATGATGTCTCTGAGGGAAGCTGAGCTCATGCCCACATCACACATACCCATGTACACACACACGCATACCTACACATAACTAAACAAAAATGAAAATAAATCTTTAAAAAACAACTATCTTTTGCTCTTATAGAGGACCCAGGTCCAGTGCCCAGCACCCACATGGCGGCTCATAGCCATCTATGAACTCCAGTTCCAGGTAATCCAGCATCCTCTTGGACCTCTGTGGGCACCAGGTACACATGTGATATGTACATACATATGTGCAGGCAATCTTCATACACACAAAATAACATAAATAAATTCTAAATTTTTGTATCATCAAGAATTAGGAAAATTTTATTCATCAAGAATTGCAATTTGAAGTTTGTAAAGCAAGATAAATCTGATTTATTCTATGGGAAAGTAAGTTTAAATCCAATAAAATAAAAAGAAAATACGAAGTCTCCCTCCAATCAACCTATTAAGTCCCTTGTTCTCCTCTCTGGACTTTGCTGACAGTATTCTTTGAGAATCAAAAACAAAAAATATATTAGCTGAATATAAGTAATGGGTTCAGGCAATATTTTGGAGTTGCTATGAGCACAGTTGACAGAAAACAAAATTGCAATGGGGAAAGCAGATAAATATAGATGCTTACTTATGAAATGGAGCACAGAAAGTAACAACCATGTATTAAAACTTGTATTTGTACAAATAATAGTCGACTATGTGAAGATGAAATAGAGCAGAAGAAAAAAAAAAAAACCCTAGACCTTCAATTAGCCCAAATATGAGATAGAACAATAGAGGCCCATTAGAATTATACGTAATGTGAATAAAGAGAAAAAGCCAAATGGACTTGGTGAATGCCTGGGTAATAGAGAGAATGAAAAGGTAGGAGGGGGAAGAGAACATGCCATCATAAAGCTTTGATCTAGGCATGATAACAAGGAAGATAATCCTGTACTTTTTGTGAACGGTTGGTTAGTTTTAGGTCCCTCAAATATAAAATAAAAAGTAAAGGCTAACATTCAGACTAGCAGTTAGAGATGTGAGCAATCCAAGGTCTGCAGCTGGGGTTTGAACTCTGGCCACTGGATCCTAGTATTTTTTTAAGACACACAAAATGCATAGTTGATTAAGAACATATCACTATTCCCTCTTTAAAAATAAAGCCAGAACTGGGCTTAGTGGTACACACCTTTAATCCCAGCATCTAGGTTACAGAGAGGCAGATTTCTGTGTGTTCAAGGCCAGTGTCTTATGTAAAGGAAGTTCCAAGCAAGCCAGAGCTGCACAATGAGACTCTACCTGTAAAAGAAAATAGTATAAATAAATAAATAAATAAATAAATATTATTTTTAGATAGAAATATTATAAGCCAGAATGGAAAACTTAATTTATGAATAATGTAGTTATAGTTAACATTCTCAAATACTGTGGTCAATGATGATGATTACAATGAGGACAACAACAATCATCTGATAATGAGTGTTAGGTAGTTGGCTCATTTGGCGAAATGTCTGCCTGCAAGTATAAGGATCTGAGTGGAATCCCCAGCACCCATCTAAAGCCCTATGCTGGGGAGACAGACAGATCTCTCAGGCAGCTAGCCTATCCTAAGCAGCGAGCTCCAAGTCCTTGTAAGAGTCAAGGTGAAGTTTGGAGAGATACCTCATGGGTTAGAGAAGTGGCTGCTCTTTCAGAGGATCCAGATTTGATTCTCAGCACACACAGGGAGCTCAGAGGCAAGCCTCACCATCAGAATACAAGAGATGGAAAAGAGAACCAAAGGCACTGAAGACACAGTAGAAGTAATGAATACTTCAGTCAAAGGAAATATTAAATTAGAAAAAAGTACACTGGTGTAAAACATCCAGACCAGGAAATGTGAGACACTACTAAAAGACAAAATCTAATTTTAATAAGAATAGAGGAAGGAGAAGAAACCCATGTCAAAAGCCCAGAAAATATTTGCAACAAAATCATAGAAGAAAATTTCACTAATCTAAAAGAGATGCATATCAAAGTAAAAGAAGCATACAGAACATCGAATAGACTAGCCCAGAAAAGAAATTCCTATCAATACATAATAATCAAAATGCTAATATACAGAACAAAGAATATTAAAAGGGTGAAATCAGAGTAACACCTAACTTCTCAATGGAGACTAAAAAGGCCAGAAGAGCCTAGACTACAAACTCTAGGAGATGACAGATGCCAGCCCAGACTTCTATACCCACTAAAACTTTCAGTCACAAAAGATAGATAAAATAAGACATTGCATGATAAAGCCAAATTTAAGCAATATCTAGTTACAAATCCAGCCCCACAGAGGGCACACACATGCACACATACACCACAAAAACAAAAACAATAGGAAGTAACAAGTAACAATTACTTTTCATTCATATCTCTCAGTATCAATGGTCTCAATTTTCCCCTTCCCCACAAAAAGACACAGACTAACAGAATGGATGCAAAAACAGCATTCATCCTTCTACTGCATCCAAAAAAACAAACCTTAACATCAAGAATAGACATTACCTTAGGATAAAAGGATGAAAAAATACATTTCCAGCAAATGGACCAAAACAGCAGGCTTTTATAACCATTTTAATTTCTAACAAAATACACTTCAAACCAAAAATAAAAGATATTAGGGATGGACACTACATATAGAAAGGAAAAATTCCACCAGTAGGACACTGCAATGCTTAATATCTATGACCCAGACACAAGTGTGCCTAACTTTGTAAAAGAAACAGTGTTACAGTGCAAATCACATATTTATTCCTCACACACCGACACTGGGAGACTTCAATACCCCACTCTTATCAATAGTCAGGACATCCAGATACATAATGGTGCCAACTGAGGTTATAAACCTAATGCGCCTAACAGATATTTCACCAAACACAAAAGAACATACCTTCTTCTCAGCACCTCATAGAACTTTCTTCCAAAACTGACTACATACTCAGACACAAAGCAAGTCTCAACAGACTAAACTGAAATTTTCTAATAAACAGAAAATTGAAATAACACCCTACATCCTGTCTGACCTCAGATTAAAGCTGGATATCAACAAAAAGCTTACAAACTTACAGAAACTGAACAACTCGCTACTGGATGAAAAATGGGCCAAGATAGAAATGAAGAAAGAATTTAGAAACACTGGACTTTCTGGAATCGAATGAAAGTGAATGCACAGCATACTCAAGCTTAAACAAGGCCCTCTAAGTCAACATGATCAGAGCTTAGAAACGCACAGAAACTGAGGCAGCAGGCACAGGGCCTGCTCAGGCCTGTAGTAGATGGGGTCCTAGAGCCGAAAGAGGAGTGGACCCAAGCCCCAAGCTCAACCTAGACACTGAAATTTAGTTTTCTCCAAGGGAGCCGCGCTGCGGAAACAAGCCACTCTTACGGGTAGGCTGCATGTCCGGCAGAAGACAGACAACAGAAAATGAATTTACAGAGTCTTTGGAGGCTTTCTGTTTCATAAGGTTGTGTCAAGGCTTTCTTTTAATTTCATCTTACTTTATTTTTGTTTTATTTATTTTTATTGTCTCTTTTTATTCTACAGGTCCTTTGTATAAATATTATGGCTTCAAGTTTAGTGTTTTTACGGATTTCCAAGTACATGCTTCTTGTGCCTTCTCTTGGACTATTATCCTTCTATTTGTTTTATCTAATCCTGATGTATTGGTTTTTGTTTTATCATATCACATTATTCTCTCTCAGAACCCTGTTTTTTTTTTTTTTTTTTTTTTTTTTTATAATAGATCATAATGTTTTTTTTTTTTTATTTTACTTTTTTCTTTCTCGGAACCTTTTTTTTTTTTTTTTTTTTTTTTTTTCTAATAAGAGATCAGAATGGAGTTGATCTAGATGAGAGAAAAGGTGGGGACAAGCTGGGAGTATAGGGAGAGGAAACCACAGTCAGGACATATCATATGAGGAAAAATATATTTTCAGTAAAAGGGGGATAAAGGATACTCTCAAAACCAGAACAGCTTTTGAAAATTTCCACATTCTTGTTTTCAAGGATGTGCTGGCTACTTATATGTCAACTTGACATAAGCCACGGTCATCAGAAAGGCGGAAGCTTCCATTGAGAAAATGTCTCCATAAGGTAGGGCTCTAGGCAAGCTTGTAGAGCCTTTTCTTAATTTGTGATTGATGGGGGAGGGCTCAGCCTACTGTGGGAGGGGACATTGATGGGCTAGTGATCTTGGGTTCTATAAGAAAGTAGGCTAAGCAAGCCGTGGAGAGCAAGCCAGTAAGCAGCACCCCTCCATGGCCTCTACATCAGCTTCTGCATCTAGGTTCCTGCACTGTTTGAGTTCCTGCCCTCATTACTTTTGATTATGTTTATATGTTTATATGTGAATGAAATAAACCTTTCCTCCCCACATTGCTTTAGGTCGTGATGCTTCATCACAACAGTAGTAACCCTAACTAAGACAAAGGAATTACAGGAGTGTTTTACTTATATATCTCAAAAACTGAGAAGAGATCTTAAATCTGAAGATTCAGAATCTAAATAGTTAGAATTATCTTAAATCAGTGACAATGGGGTCCTTTGATTTGGGATATTTCAGTCTAAATTAGTAGCATTACCTGGAGTTTGGAAAATACTGCACATCACTAATAGGCAAGGACTTTTCTGAATGATAAAATACAGACACACAGAGAGTCCCCAAAACTTATCAACTCTGGAATCTGGGATTAGAGTCTTTTGCTAGTGACTACAACATTCCTACCTGATTGAGTCTAAAGAAGATAAAGTCATGGAAAGATAAGTTTTTTTTCTGAAGGTTTTCACCCAACAGAGACTCTATCTCTAAAAATGATTAGTAATAGAGTTTACTCAATAAATATTAATGCTAAATGCCCAACTATTGCTATCAACAGTACACACTGACTCATCAGTCACAAGACAAAGAAACTGCAAAATTAACAGAATATTCTAGGGAGAAAAAAAGTCATCTAATGAGAAAAACGTTTTTATTGTCATTTAGAAATGAAGGAAAATATATGAGTTTTAATTAAAACTCAAACTGTACTTTCTCTGATTAAAACTATACTCTGTTCTATTAGGTGAATCCACTGGAAAATTCAGTGGAAGAATTCCAAGCTTATAAAACTATTGTTTAATTAAAAACCTGCCTCTTCTGTGGATTAAAAACCCATATATCAGAGATTGAATCAATGAGGACACATGACAGGTGTCACAGCCAATTCAAAGGAGAAATTTTTAAATTATGTAGAATAGTAAAATAAAGGAATGTTGAGATGAAGGTGCAGGTGGAAACAAAACTAGCTTCTTAAGGAGAGGTCAACCAAAGGCCAAGCCACCATCTGCAGCAATACAAACAAAGACTGCTTCTCACTACTATCATTTACATACAACTTACATCATTGTAAAATGGCTTCCACGGACTTAGAATTAGATAGTAGACTTCAGACAATGAAGCTTTCCACCCACACATTTTCCATACACAAGGGTCCCTTTCCTTTGAAACAAGACAGAGTGGGGAAAGATGAGTATATCCACAGGTTAATTCATAGCAAGAAATTTAGGATGTTCCTCTTTGACAGCCTCCCCTAGACTCTGGCATGTTCAATGGAACATGTGCTAAAAATTAAGGGAACTCCTTACTGTGAGAAAACTCTATGCATAAACAAATAGCTCATACTAGTGTCAAAGCAAAACCACAGCTCTCACCTCAAGAGGATTAAGAGACATTCTAGAGCCAAATATGACTGGCCATGACCCAGAAGCAGATTCCAGTCACCCACTTCTCATGTTCCAAAATGGCCATGGTTTTAGAAGTTTTTACACTAACAGAATAAAAGAAGGCTGTAAGTCAAAACATTTAAAAACCTCTTTATTTTTTTTTTTCTTGTATGCGTTTATAGTGAGTGTAGCTGCCATACTGGGAGCTGCCTTAGGTCCTCTGAAAGGGCAGCAAGTGCTCATAACTGCTCAGCCATCCCCCTGGACCCTAAAAGGAGCTTTTTAAAAATTCAGATCATCTGGGAGATATTCTGGATCATTCTTTGAATGACTAGATCAAACCTCTAGAAGCTGTCAGAAGTTGAGTGAGGGACTCTAACACTCTCGCTAGGCAAGTTTGGAAAGTGGTGCTCTAGCATGTTTTAGTTTGTGGAGTTGGATACCAGAAATAAGATAGACTTGTACATCTTTAAGGGCCTATAGTTCTTTACAGGAATCCTGTAGGACCACTGGATTCATCCTGAATATAGCCATAAAGAGGTAGGGGATGGGGAGAGAGAGGGAAATGGGCTTGGTAGAGAATTCAAAATAAGCTTCACCTGCTACACCTGTATCTGATAGGGGGAAAAGAAGAGAGAAAAGAAAGAAAGATAATGACAAATGCAAAGCAAATCTTACAAAGGCTGAGAGTTCAAAGGGAAAACTCCAGCTACGCCAAAAGATCTCACAGAAACCTGAACCTATTCAGGACAGCTTAACCAGAAACTCTATAGGAGGGCTCCTGCACTGGTGGTTTTGAAAGTTCTTATGATGGTGGCAACCTGGAATGCAGGCTGATCACCTCAGCCTCCTAGCTTGAGCTCATCAGTTTCACAGGTGATGGAACAGGGCATAAGTACAGTGGTTTCAAGTGACTCAACTCTTCCTGCTAAAGAGGATGTGAGAATTTGGGTTGAGTTTCTTCTCTTTTAAATGAAAGCAAAATCACTAAACAGGAAATAATTTGTGGTAGATGTTGGATTTTTGTTATTGTTTTAAAGAGAATCAGACAGACTATTCCTTTTCTGTGAATAAAAAAGAACACCAGGAAAGTTGACTTTCTACTGATCAGTGTATACTATCCTGCCTTGGTTGAATGACATCTCAGAAATATGGTTGAAAAATGATAGGCTTAAATTTTTCCCCTTTGTAACCTATTGAAAAAAAGTATTGACTTAGGGTTAGGTTACTCAGTGGTGCAAAGGAAATAGACATGGAGCTGGCCTCAAACAGTAATAGAATCAGTGTCAATATCATTCAGGGGCACTTAGTCTCAATTTCATCTCTCTGAAAAAAATACATCTCATTATATCTAAAATGCCGTTGATTATAAGATGTACCATGATATGATAAACATGTTCAGTAAATATGTTCAGGTAATAATGTATGCAGTGTAGATGGGAGTAGTTCAGGATAAGAAAACAGAAACAGGAAAAGACTAAGAAAAAACAAGAGTCTGAAGGAGAAAAAAACAACCTTTGCTCCACAAGAGTAAGGAAATCCAAGATGTTAACTTTAAACAACCCTGGCAGATTCATTTAACAGATCAGTCTTTCAGTAACTGTGGTTTGAATAAAAATGCCCCCCATAGGTCCATAGGGAGTGGTGCTACTAGGAGGGGTGGCTTTGTTGGAGGAAATACATCATTAGGGTTGGGCTTTAAGTTTCAGAAGCTCAAGCCAGGCCTAGTGGTGCACTGTCTCTTCCTGCTGCTTGCAGATTCAGATATAGATCTCTCACCTACCTCTCCAGCACCATATCTAGTTACATGTAATCATGTGTAATCATGCTTCTGGACGTGACCATAATGGACTTCACCTCTGAACTGTAAGCCAGCCCCAATTAAATGTTTTCCTTTATAAGAGTTGCCGTGGTCATGGTATCTCTTCACAGCAATAGAATCCTAACTAAAACACTGACTGACAATGTGTAGAAAATATCCAGACCAAAATCATGCCAACGGAGGAGCAGGGAGAGGAAGAGAAGCTGTTTCTGCTCTCTGCTGGATTCTACAAAATTCTACAGCGCTTTCAGACAGCAGCTATAGAAACCAGGGCTCAGAACTAGCACTGCAGTGTCCCAGGACCATTCTGTAGTGAGAGCATATTCACCATCAACCTTGCCTGAGGAAGGTAATTTGTTGGCTCAAACTTTGGAAAGCACCTGATTAAGGAATCGAATGGCCCAGAGACTAAGAATCAAAGCTCCTTTCTTTGCCTTTTCTTTCTCTCACCTCGCTAGCATGAAGCACAGACGCTGGCTACCAGAGACTAGCCTTACTAACCATGAACCAAGGGTTAAATACAAACATACCAGGACAATGTTCATTAGTGTTGTCTACATCCATCAGGTGAGAGATTTGTAAAGCTTTGTAAGGGAGGTGTCAGGATGCTGACGGCCTCAGACTTCATTATTCACACGTCAACATCGCAAGCTCCTGATGACAAGTGCATGCCTTCCCATCACTATCGCGTCCAAATTTGCTTTTTAAAAAACTCATCAAAACCTCAGCCGCTGTGCATAACTACACATTTTCAAAGAAGAGAGTGAATGAGCAAACGAGGCAACATAGAGGACCAAACCCAGCAACACAGTGGACCGCATCTAAGGCATATCCAAACAAGATATCTCATTTCCTCAATAAACCTGAAGAGAAACGAATACTGGTCGTTGGGGGCTATTCAGCCTTTCGTGACGATTTCTAAGATGGCACTTTGGAGACCATCGAGGAACTTTGAGCGCGAGCTAGGCATCAGGCGCTATAAAGGACTTACATTACTATTTCCACATTCACTAGAGGTCGTTAGGGGTGTGTTTGCCCGTTTCCTAGTTTCTGTCGCCAAGTGCCTATCGCGGGGACTTTCAAGTGGCGACAGCACGCTCTAGAGCTGTGCGGCGCCGGGCTGGCCCGGCCCGACTCCCCGCGGGCAGTCCCGGCATGCCCCGCGGCCGAGAGCCCGGCGCCGCGAGGCCTCCTACCCGACATGCACAGCGCGCTCATTTGCATGCACGCCCACCCAGGTAAACCCCACGTGTTCGCGCAGGAGGCAACACTTCACTCAGGTCCAAGCTCGTGAGGTCTAGCCACACGACTCCTGTAAGAATAAACCTTTTCCCTTTGTTTACGGAGCACGCAGAGCGCGAGCTCAAAGTCACCCTAAGTGAAACTTTCTTCGCCTCTGGGACCTTATATAGCGCGCAAGTGGACCGTGAGTTCGTGCTCGCTTCGGCAGCACATATACTAAAATTGGAACGATACAGAGAAGATTAGCATGGCCCCTGCGCAAGGATGACACGCAAATTCGTGAAGCGTTCCATATTTTTGCAGCGGTTCTCCGCGACGCTCGTGCACGGCCTGGGCGACACGGCGCGCCACCACAGCGCACCCAGTTTCGTTCGTGCTCCTTTTCAGCAACCAAAAATGAGGTCCGTGGAGAGCGGGGGGCCCCGGGAGTGTGCTTTCGAGCAAAAATATGGAACGCTTCACGAATTTGCGTGTCATCCTTGCGCAGGGGCCATGCTAATCTTCTCTGTATCGTTCCAATTTTAGTATATGTGCTGCCGAAGCGAGCACGCTCTCAGCTGAGGTTCGCCGCCTATATAAGGGCCGAGCGCTCACGGACTTCACACTTACGGTGAGTTTACTAGCGCGTACGGCCCCGCGCGCCCCGAGAACCGCAAGACAGACTTCCTAACGGACATCCCGTGCTCACACCCGCGACCTCGGCTGCTGGAGAGGTCGCGCTCTGGGCCGTGCAGCGTGGCCTCTGCGGTATGCAGATGAGCGCCCGGTGCACGTCGGGTAAGAGGCTCCCCGTGGCCTGCTGGGTTGGGCTCTAGGTCCGCTCTGCGGGCACGCGGGGCTGCGGCGTTCCCGCGCCGGTGTGGGGGCCCGGGAGGTGGGGCCCGGGAGGTGCGTGGCTGCTAGGCGCCCCGGTCCTCCCCCGGCGCGGGAGGCCACGCCCTTCCACGCTCCGGGGCGCCCCGCGCAGGTACCGCCGCCCGGTGCACGTCTGCGCAGGCGCCGGCTCCCTGCAGGCGGGCGACCCGGGCCGCGCCCCTCGCAGGTGTCTGGCAGGCCCGTTGCCTGGTAACCAAACATCCGGAACACAGACGAAGGGGCGGAAGCCCACCTCGTCGGCCTGAGAGGCGAAGCTGAGGCTCGCTGCTCGCTCCGGAGTAGAACTGCAGGGTCACGCCTGGGTTTCCTTCTCCGGCATGTTACACGACGCCTACGCCCAACGTGTGTTAGCCCCGTTCCGACACAAACGTGTAAAGAACACACCCACTTGCAGGATGTACTGGTCAGGACGTGTGAGCGGTCAGACGGGGACAAAGGTCAGAAACTCGGCTGCCTGGCGTGGTCTCAGCTTTTCTCAGAATGAAGTCGGGCGAAGGCTTCCCTGCGCGCTTACAGTTGGCGCCGTTAGTCAGGTGTGGGAGGTGAACGCACCAGAAGCCCAACTTCTGCGTAACGAGGAGTCGCCCCCAGGGCCGTGGGTGCTCCCTCTAGACGTTGCACCCAGAGCGCCTTTACCCGCAGCCAAACAGTGAACCCCACGCCTTCCCGGGGTGCAGATGCTGGGCCCTGCTCTCGGCCGGGCCCCTCGCGGTTCTGGATACAATCGCGCACAATGGTAGGTAGGATCTTGTGAGCTCCCCACCGCTTTATGAGAGTGTGAACAGTCTACAGACCCGGGCAGGCACCGAGTGTGGTAGGATGGGTTTTCTTTGGTTCAGAGGAGAGTCCTGTGCAAACCCTACACACGCTCTGTCGCGATCAATCAATCAACACTGAAGTATTAAGGAATAAGGCATTGTATTTAATGTGACTGGAGTTTCACCTTTTTCTCTCCTTGTCAGCCCACCTTTCCTCCAACTTGGCACATGAAGTAATTTTGAGAATTGTTTAACTGGCACCCAGTTTTCTGATGTACAAATAGGAAATATTGGGAAGTCAGATGGACATTCTGCACTGCTGAGACAAAAGCAGAGAACAGAAATCCCACATGCATTCCTGGTGAGCATAGCTTTCTTTCTGTGTTTAGAGCTGTGAGTGTTTTCTTTCACAACTTTTGAAAAGTAAGAAAAACACTGTTTTTTCACCAAGGAATAAAGGAGTGAAAATGACATGTCTATTGAATTAAATTATCAAATTAGGAGCTGGGTTGTTGTTATTTTTTGTTTTTTTTTTTTAACTCTTTGATATAATTCTGCTACTAGCCTGACTTTCCAATAAGCTATTTCTGTTTTCAAAGCTGTCAAGTAGTAAACTGATGTTCAATTTTATGACTTGAATAAATGTATCAAAACCCTTTCATGTTCTCAAACTCCTAAAAACTTGACAACAGTTGGAAGACTGGCTAGTTCCCTTGAAATTCCTCCAAGTTGCATACTCCTTCAGAGTCAAGCTGCAATCCCCAAAGATCACTTATAAACCCTTATGTTCTGAAAAGACCAGAAATGTTTATTGGATACAGAAAGAAAAAAAAAAAATAGGTTTACATCAAATTTATTGAGAAGAAAGTCTTTTCAAACATGTGTAAAGGAATTTTAATCCAGCAACATGGCCGATCTGGCAAGGGATCACATCCAAAGACCTAGTTCTGTGTGATCCAGCTGGAATGCAGAGACACTGGATTACAATGTGATCTGGCTGGAATATAGACACGCCCTCAGTACACACCTTTAATCCCAAACAATGAAGGTAATTTCCAGAAGGAAGCAGCCATGTTTAAAAGTGACCCCTGACTGAGGGGCAAAGCTTAGAGGAGTGCAGGAGTCCCAACATTAAATTATTGCAGTACATGATGTTTAGGAAACTCACTTGTTGAGTCTCCTAGTGAAGAGACGAAGCCTGAGGACATAGCATACAACAATGGGATTTGAAGTGTATGAAATCACTTAAGAAAATCAAACCTCTGACTTTAAGACTGGCAGTGAAGAATCCGGGCGTAAGACCAATGTGCTGCTTGAGAAATCCTTAAAGCTATACTGCTGAAGCAAAGGAGGAATCTGTCTCAGTCTGGCCACTGTTTCAAGAGAAATACAGGCTACTGACCTGTATACTCAGAAATTCCCTCTTTTCCCCTAAAACAAGGCAGAGAGTTCTATCCAGCGAAACCAGTCAAATGATGTCATCTCTCTTGTGGTTTTTGTTTTTTGTTATTTTGGGCCTTTGCGGGAGAGGCAGGTTAACTTGGTTTTATTTTATTGTATTTATTTTTTAATTTTTTTATGAATAGACTCAGCACTGTGTCTGCTATGGATAAAGCTGGGAAATGTAGAACTTCACAGAGGCAGTTAGTAGATAGTGAAAGTTACTCTTTTACAACATTTCAAAAGTAATCATAGACTAAATTTTATGATTATTACTCCCATTCTGTTTCGATTTGGGTTATTCAAACTAAGGTTAAACTTTCGTTTGTACAGCCTGTCCTGAAAGAATTTGGCTCTTGCTTGCTGCACAGGCATTATTTGCAGTATTTTAACTGCCTGTGTTTGTTTCCCATGAGCTCCCACAAAGAGGCACATCTCTCAGAGACATATCATTTTCATGATGTGGTTTATTAAAAGCATAAGAAAATAAGTGTTGGTCAATGGAAATGTTATTTATGTGTATACTATAACTAGGAAAAAGACGTTTTGCCTCTATAGACAAATAGTTCAGGGTAAGTGTAGCAGCAGACACTGGCCATGGCCCTGCCTGCATGCCAGCCAAAGAGCAGCCAGTTAAAAACACAGCCACTTGAAATAGGATTCTTCAAGTTAATATTAAAATGAAAATCTTTATGCGCTGTTTTGAAGTTCTTACACCATCAATATATAGAACATTGTAGGATTAAAGCCTCCAGTCAAGATTAGTTGTTTAAATTCTAGTTCATGAGGAAAAAATTTTAATCTCACACTAGATTATTTCTTCAAATTGCTTTTGGGCTACCTTATTTAGAGTATTTATGTTTACGAATGAAACAATGTAATATTACTATTACCATATTATTATATCGTATTATATTATATATCATGATTAAGAAAAAACACAGGAAAAAACTCAAAGCTGTAAAAAATAATAGTAAAATGGCCAAAATCAGGTTATTTATCCCTGTGTTATGGTACACATGATTCAGATTTACCTTGATGTTCAATTTTTGCTTAAATTAAATAACATTTCAGTTGTCTGAATGAATGCTTAATCAAGCCATCTTTATGTTTAAGTCAGTAAACTTGCATTAATCTTTTGTGTTTTATTGCAACATCCCCATGGGGTTACATGGAGCTTTGGAACTGCTTTTAATATTTTTATTGCATTATTTATTTATTCTGTGTGCATGTGTGTGGGTGGATATGTCATGGCCTGTGTGTGGAGGTCAGAGGACAATTTGCTGGAGTTAAGATTCCTCTTCCCACCAAGCAGGTTCAAGGGATCAAACTCAGACCAGTACACTTGACAGCAAGCACTTTCGCCCAGGGAGCCATCTCACTGGTCCTGGTTTTCAGTGCTTCTGAGAACTCCAAAATATGTGGGTAAAATTTAGTTATCTTTTCTTTTAAGTAAAAGATTAACTTGAAATAGGGATTATAGAAGAACACATAGGGAAATATTTTTGCAACCTTGAGAAAGAGTTCTAAGATGGAATGCAGAACATAGAAACTCTGAAAAACTTGCTAAACTGGTCTTTATCATACTATAAAACCCTGTTCACTACAGAGACAAACTGTAATACAAGACAAAAACTGAAAAAAAAAAAAAATCAGAACCTTATCAAGAACAACTCAAGGTGGAGCTGGGAAAAGGCGCAGCAATTAGAGCCCTGGCTGCTCTCCCAAAGGACCCAGGTTCATTCCCAGCACCCACACGGCAGCTCACAATGTCCAGGGGACTGACCTCCTCTTTTGACATCTGAAGGCACCAGGCACATGGTGTACAGACAGACAGACATGCAGGCAAAACACTCATACGCATAAAAGAAGTCCAACATATGCTAAATAATAAATTGAGAGATGTTTTTACATTCCAACATAAAAAATATGTCAGAATATGGTCAAAAGGTTTAAGCAGACACTTCACAAAAATACAACAAATGAAAATCAAAATAAGACAAAAATAAAAAATGAAGAAGGATATATAAATGGCTAATGGTTAACAAGCAAGTGAAAACAACCCCATTAATCATCAGAAAATTGCTAATGTCCATTGAATACCATTTCACAGAACTAAAATGGCAGGAACTAAGGATAAACAAAGCAAACAGGTGTCCTGGGGAGCAGCTAGAGCTGTAGGTGACTGTGTCAGGGAGGGAGAAGGGAGTAAGTGTTACATTTTGAAGAACTATTTAGCTTTTCCTGTGTGGTGATTTGTGCTCATTGTCAGTCTGGCAGAATCAGGAGTCAGTGGAAGATGGGCCTCTGCCATTCATGTGGAGTGTCTGGATGATACGTGTTGGTGTGCGATGCATTTTAACTGTGGGTACAAGCATTCTCTGATCGGGAGCTTCTGGGCTGTGTAGAATGGAGAAAGTGAAATGAGCAATTGCAAGCTAGCACCCACCCCTCTTTCCTCGCTGTGGACCTGATGTGACCAGCGCCTTCAAGCTCCTGCTGCCTGGACTTCCTTCCATGATGAACTGTATACCTTGAACTATGAGTTAAAATTACTCCTTAATTTGCTTTTGTCAGAGTATTTTATCACAGCAATAAGAAACTGAGAAGTCTTACAAAAGAAAAGCATATTGTGACCCACCCATTTCTAAATATTTATACAGGAGAAATTAAGACATAAGTCCGAAGTCCGAAGCCTTGTATAACAAGGGGAAAGACTGACATATTGATAAAATGACAAACAACACAATATTGATGCAGTGGAATTCTGTTCAGCAATAAGAAGAAACACATTGCTGATGTGTTGGAAGCCTTTCACAGGTGTGGTGCACAAAAGAAGGCAACTGAAAGAGGTTTTCACTGAGTCTATCCACAAAAATCTGTGACCACTCAGCAATGAGGAGAAGGTGCATGCTCACCACTGAGCCTGATGGCCTGCACTCTTTCTCCGGGACCTACGTGGTGGGAGGAGACACCAACTTCTGACTCTCCCACATGACCATGCACTCCCCTCTTCCCACAATCATAAATAAATAAATGCAATTAATAACTGTTTAAGCTAATTAGGCTAAAATCCATTAATAAGCAAAGCTGACCTCATAGTGATGGGAAAATGATATACCAGTGGAGTGAAGGAGATATGGTGTATGGAATACAGAGTGTTACAGGGAACAGAACTTTCTGGAATAAGGTAAAGTTCTTCATCTCAGTCAGCATGCAGATACTCATCTGTCAGAGTTAGAGCTGTACACTTGAAATCTAAAATCACTATTGTCACTCACACTGCAACACTATGCTTAAATAAAAAGATTTGAATTGCTGATATCTATGACCAAAGGGTTCACTGTTCCAAAGAATAAAACCACAGTTTCTGGAACTTCATCTGTATCCTCCTACTACATATGTATTGATTCCACACAGTCGGTAGACATCATGACTGGTGAAGCTTCAGTCAAGCTGAGTTGAAATATCTTTGTAACTTTGTACTTATGTGCCAGACAGCATTCTTGGTCCCAGTGTGCAGCCATGATCAAGTCCCTGTACCTCTTGCTTCACCGAGTTTGTGTGTGTAGAAGAGATAAACAAGGAAAAGCCATGCAAATGGAAGCGTAGAAAACTTCAGGTGTCCTTGAATACAGTAAAGATAAAATATTTATAGAAGGGAAGAACATGACCATATTTTAGTTATTGCTGAGACAAATTGAGCCATACATGTTTGCATGTCAAATTATCCTATGTTTAGTTCCCTCGTGGTCACAGATAGCAGCTTCTACCTCTTTTGATCTCATTGTGCAGTGAAAATCTTTTTAAAACATACAACATGAAGCGATGTTTCACTTGTGCGTATTTATTTCCTCAGAGCCTTTCAGAAAGGACAAATTCGCAGTCCATCGGATCATTATCTTAAAAATCCAGAGCACAGGACTGTGCTTAAAGAAAATCACAGGACCTTATGCACACCCACCACATCCATTCTCTGGAACTCCACTTCTCCTTAGGACTTAAATATCTAAGGAGTTACCCAGTCAAAAACCTGGGAATTTCTAAGTCTCTAAGTTCAAAGTACCTCGTAAAAATATGACTGCATACCAACCCCATTCATCACACCAGGCATCGTACAGAGAATTAAAACTCCGGTTAGCTCCTACCACACCGGAATGGATTCAGTCATTCAGTTGATGTACATGACCACCAATTTGTTTTTTATTTTTTTAATTCTTTATTAATTACACTTTATTCACTTTGTATCCCTCTTATGGTTCCCTCCCTCCTCCCATCCCAATCCCTCCCTTTGTCTCCCCTCTGCACGCATGCCCCTTCCCAAGACCACTGATAGGGGAGGACTTCTTTTCCTTCCTTCTGATCCTAGTCAATTAGGTCTTCTGTGTTCTTCTGTGGCCTGGTAATGCTGCTCCCCCCTCAGGGGGAGGTAATTAAGGAGCAGGCCAATCAGTTCATGTCAGAGACAGTCCCTGTTCCTATTACTATAGAACCCACTTGGACCCTGAACTGCCATGGGCTACATCTGTGCAGGGGTCTTAGGTTATCTCTATGCATGGTCCTTGGTTGGAATAGCAGTCTCAGAAAAGACCCCTGTGCTCAGATATTTTGATTCTGTTGTTCTCCTTGTGGAGTTCCTGTTCTCTCCAGATCTTACTGTTTCCCAATTCTTTCATAAGGTTTCCTACACTCTGGCCATAAGTCTCAGCATCTGCTTTGATAGTCTGCAGGGCAGAGCTTTTCAGAGGTCCTCTGTGTCAGGCTCCTGACTTGTTCCCTCTTTTCTCCTTCTTCTGATGTCCATCCTCTTTGCCTTTCTGGATGGTGATTGAGCATGTTAGCAAGAGTTCTCCCTCTTGATTAGTTTCTTTAGGTATACAGATTTTAGTAGGTTTATCCTATATTATATGTCTATATGAGTGAATTTATACCGTGTGTGTCTTTCTGCTTCTGGGATAGCTCACTCAGGATGACCTTTTCCAGATCCCATCATTTACCTGCAAATTTCATGATTTCCCTGTTTTTTATTGTTGAGTAATATTCCATTGTGTAGATGTACCGCAATTTCTGTGTCCATTCCTTCACTGAGGGGTATCTGGACTGTTTCCAGCTTCTGGGTATTACAAATAAAGCTGCTACAAGCATGGTTGAGCAAATATCTTTATTGTGTACTTGAGCCTCTTTTGGGTATATGCCTAGGAGTGGTATAGCTGGATCCTGAGGAAGCACTATTCCTAGTTGTCTGAGAAAGTGCCAGATTGATTTCCAGAGTGGTTGTACAAAGTTTACATTCCCACCAGCAGTGGAAGAGGGTTCCCCTTTCTCCATAACCTCTCCAGCATGTGTTGTCACTTGAGTTTTTGATCTTAGACATTCTGATGGATGTAAGGTGAAATGTTAGGGTCGTTTTGATTTGCATTTCCCTTATGACTAAGGATGTTGAACATTTCTTTAAGTATTTCTCTGCCATTCAATAGTCCTCTGTTGAGAATTCTCTGTTTAGCTCTGTACTCCATTTTTTAATTGGATTACTTGATTTGTTGCTATTTAACTTCTTGAGTTCTTTATATATACTGGAAATTGGCCCTCTGTCAGATATAGGGTTGGTGAAGATCATTTCCAAGTCTGTAGACTGTCGTTTTATTCGTTTTGACAGTGACCTTTGCTTTGAAGCTTTGCAGTTTCATGAGGTCCCATTTATTGATTGTTGCTCTTAGAGCCTGTGCTGTTGGTGTTCTGTTCAGGAAGTTGTCTCCTGTGCCAATGAGGTCAAGGCTCTTCCCCATTTTTTCTTCTAAGCGGTTTAGTGTTTCTGGTTTTATATTGAGGTCTTTGATCCACTTGGACTTTAGTTTTGTGTGAGGTGATAACTATGGATCTGTTTGCATTTTTCTACATGTAGCTATCCAGTTAGGCCAGCACTATTTGTTGTACTTTTTTCCATTGAATGGTTTTGGCATCTTTGTAAAAAATCAGATGTCCGTAAGTGTGTGGATTTATTTCAGGGTCTCCTATTCGATTCCATTGATCCACCAGTCTGTTTCTATGCCAGTACCATGCAGTTTTTAGTATTGTTGCTCTATAGTACAGCTTGAGATCAGGGATGGAGATACCTCTTGAAGATCTTTTATTGTAGAGAATTGTTTTAGCAATTCTGGGTTTCTTGTTGTTCCATATGAAGGTGAGAATTTTTCTTTCAAGGTCTGTAAAGAATTGTGTTGGTAATTTGATGGGAATTGCATTGAATCTGTAGACTGCTTTTGGTAAGATGGCCATTAATCCTGCCAAGCCATGAGCATGGGAGATCTTCCATCTTCTGATATCTTCTTCTAATTCTTTCTTCAGAGACTGGAAATTTTTTTTCATACAAGTCTTTGACGTGCTTGGTTAATGACCACCAATTTTTAAGCATCTATTATGTACTGTTACAATAGTATTACTGTTATTAATGTCTTTATTTATTTTGGTCTTTATCAGTAAAGGGGCAGAGAACTCAGCCCCTAAGAGTTTTAGCTATGTTTGACAACAGTGAAAAGCCAAGTACTGCAGTACTCTCAGTTAAGATCACAAATCTTATAGAAACCCAGTTTTTGTTTTTATTCAAAGCCAACTGCTCTACCAGCTTAAAGAGGTGAAGCCATCCCTGCACGTCCAGTTCCTATGTAGACTTGTACTATCCTAAAGCCTGCCATCGCTCTTCCTTCAAGAACTCTTCAGCCACTCAGGAAGGACAGCTAGCACCATTAGTCACTGCCTGCTTGGAAGCAGAGACGAGCAGAGGACAAACGTGATCTGCCCTGTGGCTTGCACTGTCAGAATGGAATTGAACCCAGGAAACCCGAGTTGTCCTTTCTAAGCCCATCATCTAGCATCTCCTCTGTACCGAGCAGTCCACGTGAGAGAGAAACCATGCCGACAGTCAGCTGACTCCTCCTAGACAGATGAAAGACTATGCTTGTGTTTATTTTGCCTCAGGAAATGGTGACAACCGTGATGCTAACTCTTGAGAAACCATGAGTCAGGAATGTAAATGAAGGCAAGAAATTAACCTGAGGCGTACAACTGTGCATTCTTAACACTTGAACAGAACAGAAACTGGGGGTCAGACGTTTATTTATATAAATACTAATAGTTAATAGGAAAAGAGTGGACAGGGGTTATACAGTCACACAAGCAGAAGAGGAAGAGGAAGAGGAGGACTCTTGCTTTCACATTCTGATGCAAGATTAATGAGGATCCTCTGGGCTAAAGCTCTGTGGTGAAGTGTCTGCCTAGCATGCGGGAGGCCTTGTTTTCAGTCCTCAGCACTACAAAGGCATGAAAAATTTTCTGTAGATTACAGGATTCTCAGTCTGTAGGGCTGTTAGAAACACAGGCTGAACATGTCAGCATTTGAGTCTTAGCTCTGCCGTTAGATGGCGCTATGTAGAGTTCTTTGTACTTGTTCACATTCCTTGAGAATAAACCAACTTCTGTTATTTTAAGATTAAAGTAAGAGGGTGCACTCAGTATGCCTGGCTCGCAAAAGACACTCAGAGCACTGTTGCTTCATTTTCTCTCTTCTTTCTATGTAGTTCTTCTCACATAACGCTTTGTATAACTAGTTACCTGGGTGTGTCTTATCTTTTCCCCTCATTAGACTTTAACCTCTGTAATGATGGAAATGGCAGCCTATCATTTTTCTTTCTCTGAACATTGTCCTTACATAAAAAGGTTCTTGAAAAACTATGCACTGAATGCTACATTTTGTAATCCAGCAAACAGTCAAGCATTTTAATAAATAAAACCATCCCCAAATTCCCAGTGATTTTTCATCTTCACTGGGTAGGGCACTTTTTCTTTCTTTCTTTCTTTCTTTCTTTCTTTCTTTCTTTCTTTCTTTCTTTCTTTCTTTCTTTCTTCCTTTCTTTCTTTCTTTTCCTTCCTTCCTTTCTTTCTTTTCTTTCTTTTTTTCTTTCTCTCTCCTTCCTTCCTTCCTTCCTTCCTTCCTTCCTTCCTTCCTTCCTCTCTCTCTCTCTCTTTCTCTGTCTCTCTCTCTCTCTCTCTCTCTCCTCTCTCTGGACTTGCTTTGTAGACCAAGCAGGCCTCAAACTCAGAGATCCACCTGCCTCTGCCTCCCTGAGTCCTGGGATTACAGGTGTGCGCCACCATTCCCAGCTTCACTTTTTATTTCTTAAGCAGTCTTTCTGGACCATTTGATTAAGTCTGTAGCCTTTCTACTGCAGACAGGCAGTCTTCTGAGGACTGAATGTGCTCACCATTCACCTGAAGCTTGTTCTTGCCCTAATTGGCTTGTGCTATGCATGCTTACGCTATCCCAAGCACCAGCGCTTCCTTCCCTTTGTCAGCAGAACATGCAGGATCTGCAGCATGGCTTCCTACAAGTGCTATTTCTTCACATGGCATATAACATTCCCAAGAGAGACCCCATACACAGCAAGGGTCTCACACAATTATAATGAATCTGGACCAGGAACTAGATGAAGAAAAACCAAGAGGAAAGGGAATTAGCAGAAAAAAAAAATCTTGAGAAAATTCACAGTTAATAGGATTAGAAGAAGCTTTTGCAGACCTCAATGGGCCCTTTTAAAAGTGAAAACACAGCTGGCAAGATTGCCCAGTGGGTACTGAAGCTTGCTGCCAATCCTGAACACCTGAGTTGAACCCCCAGGCTGGGGAAGAAAAGAACTCACTCCCACAAGTTTCCCTCTGACTGCCACATGTGAATGCATGAACAACAACAACAACAATACACACACGCACGCACACACAAATAAATGAAAATATAATTTTGTAAAAATGTGGAAAACATTAAACCAACCCTGAAACATTTTCATTAGTAAAACACTCACACTTCAGTACCTACTGAGAAGCAAACCTAGAATGAAAAGAAATATGGTCCCATAAAAAAGACAAAAGACACGTTTCTGAAGTGTCAGCTACTCACAAAAAGCCCCAGTCTCATCCTTCAGGGAATGTTACAGATCTTGTTGTCCAGGAAATGATATTCGTGTTACAGCCCGAACCTTCCAATAGGATAAGATGTGAAGGTGGAAGTCAGTGGTATAAATAAGCCTGGGATAATTTGTGTGTTTGTTTCTTTAAAAAAAAAAAAAAACAAATAGTTTTTTTTAAATTATAATAGGAAAGCATTTATAGAGTCATGATACAATGAAACATGTGTACCCTGTACAAGATGTATATGTGTTTTAGGATTTATTCTTTTTAAGTGTACTTGTATGCAGCTGTGTGTTTGCGAGCACACAAGTGCACACTGATTCCCACAGAGCCAAGCCCCAACAATGCACACACTGTAAGTTGAGCATTTTCCCAAGGGTCCAAAGTTTCTAAAAATACAAAAGTTTACCAAGTAAAAATAACAATTATAAAAGCAGGCCTAGAGAATGGCTCAGCAGTTAAAAGTAGACTGCCCTTGCAGAGGGTCTGCGTTTGGTCCCTGACACCCGCATCAGACAAGTTCATAATCGCCTGTGCTGCTAATAAGCTCGGCTGCAGGGGGCCCAATGCCCTCGTCTGGCCTCAGGCACCGCACTCATGTACCCCCCCCACACACACACAAGTACAAATAATGATTTTTTTTTAATTTTTAAAACATTTTTCAAATTTAATTAGAAAGCAAGAGTTATCTTGCTATTAAGGGAAAATGTAAATAAATGTAGTGTAGCCTAAATGGTAAGGGTAACACAAGAACAGATATATCCTCGGCCCTCACATTCACTAGCATCTGCTCAGTGAATCCTTCAAGCTCCACTTAGGTAAGCGGCCTCCACAAGGAAGCTATGTTTTATCTTTTACGCTACATTTTTAACTGTACCTTCTCTGTGTGCACATATACACACAGGCAGATCCGTAGCATTGTGTTTTACTTACCTACGGTGTTTAGAAGAAGAGCACGCAGCACAGATTGTAGCCCAGGCACAGTAAGGCCATGCAGTATAACCCAGATGTCAACTAGGCTACACCGTCCGGGTTCATATCATCACGTACACAGTACAATGTTTGCACAGCTATGAAGTGATAATTGCACTGTTTCTGGAAAAGAAAAAGCCCAGGGTTTCGGACAGGTGACGAGGGCTCTGTCTTTCGTCTCATTCCGCCTGAGTGTGTAGGTTTGTGCCGTGACCGTGGAGACCATCAGAATCTGTTGCAGAGGAACAAACACACACTGTTTGGTCTAGCAACACCACTCTGGTGTTGCTAGATACTGTCAGATACTGCAGTGTCAGGATCGAGGCGCAAACACTATACTCAAAGGAGGCAAAGCAGAAATGGATTGATTGTGTTAAAAAGTCTGTCCTATGTGAAGTCTCAAAAAAGGCCGTTATCTTTGAAGAAGAAACGTGGAAAATGACAAGGCACAGCAAGACTGTGGAACCACTCAATTCTGTTGACTGATGCTGTTCACGGTGGCACGCGCATTTTCCAGTAAAGATACCACATACTTCTCATTTGTGTCCTTTCATATATGTTGTACTTCCGCAAATTGTTGTTAAAAAAAACAGCTTTATATATATATATATATATATATATATATATATATATATATATATATATATATATATATATATATAGCATCTCATCTTGAAGCCCTTTTAATCCACACAAACACTTTCTATTTTTCTATTTATTTCATCCACATTTTCAGGCACTTCTCCACTCGTTTTCCTGGTTAGAAGTCTGAGGTTAAAAGCTGAGTGTTATTTGTCCTTTGTTTCCTAAAAATCTTTGCATACTGTATGCACTTAATAAATACTACATTGAAATAAAAATAGGGTATTAAATATAGTATATTGAAATGCCTTATAAGAAATTTTAAGCAGACATATTATCAAACAGTTACTTCTAACTCACCTTTCCCTACCAACTTTACTCTCTTCATCATGTATTTGTTTTATATTCATGATATAAACATTCAAAAACTGCAAGGAGTCCATCACTGTGGTCTAGCAAATATTTTTCTAATATTTATTTATTTTTGTATTTCAATGTATTGTTTTTAAGTGTAACCCTGGATGTCCTAGAACTTGCTCTATAGATCAGGCTGGCCTCAAACTCACCTGTCTCTGCCTCCCAAAAGTGCTGGGACTAAAGGCATGAACCACTACCATCCAGCTGAAAAATAATTATTTTTGAACAAGTTTCTCTGACTTTTATAATTTGTTTCTGTTTGATGGACAATTTATGGATATTATTTGTCTGTGTAACGAGGTCAAAGGTAGCAGCAAAGTAATATTTTAATTATCAATATATGAAATTGGCATCCAGCAACCCTACCGAGGAACACACTGCTCCCTAGAGTAAATATCCTCTGTTCTTCAGTCCAGTCCATGTTTCTCTCCACACAGCTCACAGGGGCCTCTGCTCTAGGCCACTTTGTTCAGTGAGGTCAGAGGTGCACTGGATCCTCGACCCGTGGCTGTCATCTGCTAACTCGGGTTTGCAGGGAGTCAGATCAGGAAGACTCGCTTTTGTGACCACATACCGTGGGTAAGGTGGGAAGCTTCTGCAGAAGGGCACATGAGTTTTCTCTCAAATTAACTTATGCTAGCCAACTGACCAAATCAGGTTTTGCTTAGCATTTTCCTGAGGACAGCTTTTTGTGCAGGCCAGCCTTCAGAATGCCCCTCCTCGACTCCAGCCTGCCTCAGAGGCTCCTTTCTAAGCCTTCATAACCCATGGAGTTCCATAACACGGAGCTGAAACAGTCTCTTCAATGTTCTGCCTCCTAAATTCTGAGGACCTTGAGAGCCAAGTCTCTTTCTTTTTTGTTGTTTGTTTTTTAAATTCTAATGTATTACCTGCAATAAAGTTAACACTGAAATAAAGTTATGTATTTGAATAAAGGAATTAATTATAGACTTTGCCCATCATATTCCTAATTAAATGAGGCTTTGTGCCTGGAGATGCATTACGAATATACAAATCTGAATTTGTGGTGAAAGTCTAACAGTGCAATTAAACTGGGCATCTCAGAAGTGTAACCTGAGAATATTGACTATGCCTCACAGACCTGTTTCTGGTAATGTGAGACTAAGATGCCCCAAGGACTTCTATCAGTGCAAAGGACTGAAAAAGAAAAAGATAGAGAACTATTCTAAAATCTCTATAAATAAACAGCTGGGAGATGGCAAACAAACAAACAAACAAACAACCTCCACAGAGATAATGAGCCTCGGGCATGATGGCTGCCAGTAGCGTCTGATAGTGTTTGGAAATACAGACCTGTTGGTTTTAACTGACAGCAGCATGTAAGAGTTGGGACAGAAAACCTGGGCTTGTATGAGATGAGAAGCTGAGTGGTACAGTACGTTGCCATAGCTGGGACTCTGATGGGAGGGTGAGCCCAGCAGAAACGCCTGCCACAGAGAGCAGCATGCTGAGCTCGGTCTTACTTGGAATAAAGGTGGAAAATATTTCTCACAAGATGGTGTGTGCAGAAAATGTTCACTGTAGCATTCTCCCCCTGGACATTTACAGCCTGAGGACTGCTCTCCCGCAGAGACTGCTTCAGTCAAGGTTAGCTAAGCCTGCCTCCTTGATCCGCCTGTATGCCAGGACTGTACGTTCAGCTGCATGCAATAACCCAAGCTGTTCCACTGTAAACGCCAAACACACTGAGCTTCCTGGGTGCAGGCAGCAGTTTCTTCATCAGAAAGCGCAGTCCACCTGACCTCAACTCTTCTGTTTTCTCTTCATCTCATTACCTCCCTAGTCAGGTCCATGCAAGAACTCAACACAATTGTTTAAAAATCAAGGATATACTCAAGGGATGAAGGAGTCTAAAAAAATAATGACCAGAAAACTAGAATCAAATCTAACAATAGAAACAAAAAGTACAACTAAGATTAGAAATTCAAAGATCGAAAAAAAAATTCAAAGATTGAACTAAGTATCAGATTTCTCATAAAAAAGAATTACTAAAATGGAAAATAAAATAATAGAAAACACATATAACATAATGCAAAGTTATAAGAACCTAGGTGGAGAGAATTAGAGAGTTGGAAATAAGAGGTCCATAATGTACTTTTTTCCAAATATAGACATATTATTCTGCTACGACTATCACGACAAAACACCAAAGGCTTTGTGTCTTTTTGACAGAAGTTTATGTTCTCTTTGTTCTGCGAATGAGAAGGCCAAGAATAAGGTTCTGCCTAAGACTGGCTCCGAGTGAAGCTTCCCCTTCTGACTGGCAGACAGCTGCCTTCTCATCCATTTTCTTTTAGCCTTTCCTCTGTGCATGTGTAGGTGGTGGGTGCAGAGACGGAGCTCTGGTCTGTCTTGGAAGGACACCAGTTGTACTGAATGATGCCCTCCATATGTCCCCATTTGACCTCAATAAACCACCAAATGTCCTCGTCACCAAATACAGTTACACCCGGGGTAGAACTTCATGCATGAATTTCGGTGGAACTCAATTCTGTCCGTTACAATAGGCAAGACTAATAAAATAAGAGAGAATATTTCAGGACATAGTAACAGAAAACTTTAAAATCCAAGGCAATATAGGTGAAAATAAATTCAAGCTTAGACTCGTGACACTGAAATAACAATATATCAATGACAAAAATAATATTAAGGTCAAATAAAGGGACAGATTATCTACAAAAGAACCATAATTAGACTGATAGCCAGCTTCTCACAGTGAACTAAAAGATAATGGAATCTTAAATCAATAAAAGTGTTAAAGACGGAAGCACCAGGATATACAAATATTACTTAAAGCGTGTTACATTCTTTCCAAATTACGATGGCAATACATTCGGCCACAAACTTTCTATGAACTTACAAGTTTCAGAGGAGTAAGGTCAGAAAGCATGGGATCTCTAAACTTTAACTAAATTGGTAAACATACAGAAATAAGTACTTTTATGTGCCAAAAAATATACTAGAACATTTCTTACAAGACAAAAACTATGAAATATTTAAAATGATATGAAACACTATCACATTTTATGGTAATAGGTTACTCGCAGAGAGGCACATTAATAGTTTTTTGTTTTCCCCTTTGCTTTTTGTTTTTGTTTCAGGCAGTTTCTCACTGTTGCTCAGGCTAGTCTTGAACTAGACTCAAAAACGATGCTCCTGTCTCAGTCTTCAGAGATGCTGGAACTAAATCTGCCTCCTTACCCAGCAGGAGACTCACTACTTTAAATGCATATTAAAGAAATGAGAGAGCATTGGGTGTGGCAGCAACAGCCTGTAATCCCAGCACTATAACACAGAAGGGTTCAGGGTTTGGCTACAGAGGAAAATTTTGTCCCAAAGTGGGAAAAACAAAACAGACAAAAAAAATCCTAACACTGACAAAATTGGTCAACATCCAGCAAAACAAAAATCAAGACAAAAAGAGACGTAATCAATAAAGGCATCACAGAGCCACAATTAAAAGGATAATTAAAATGACTGAAGCACTTTCAATAAACATAAACACTTAAAAGAAACAATTTCATAGGAAAATATCAGCAATCATAGCAGAGTAATGTATCGCTGGTATGGGGGAGACACCGAAGGTGGTGTCTCCTGTACCTCAGGAACGGGATTGAATTGCTTCCCAATCAGTGCCAGCTTTCGCGCTGAGCCTCTAGGGCCCGGTGGAGCGCGCCAGCGCCCGCAGTGGAGGCTGCACACGCGGTGGGATCATATTGGAGCTTTGTGAGAGAATTCCCACTGCTCGTTTGTGCAGCCCCAGAAATCCAGAACTCCAGCCTTGGCTCTGGAGTTGGACATGCTCCAGCTTGATCAAAACGGGGCACAATCAACTCTCAGGCTGCCTGCCTCTTGCCGGGGGCTGTAGGAATTCATAATCCTGTGAACGTCTTCTTCCAGCTCTCCACAATCGGCACGTCAGATAACAGAAGTCGAAGAGACGCTGCAGGAACACGGTGCAGAGAAACAGGGATCCCATCGTGTTTTTGCTCAGCTCGGCGAGCGGTTGCGTCCTGTATAATGAATGCTAAGCTCCTATCTCTGCTCCTTGTCCCTGGCGGTGGAGACCTGTGCTCAAGCGAAGCCTACTCAGGCGTCGAGAGAATGATTCTCAGGGATCTGATTTCGGAAATTCAGAGCGTCATATACTTACTCTTATTTTTTCTAAGCCACAATTGTCTAAGACGTTTGGTGGTGGCCGTTTTGTCCGCGGAGACCTGGAAGATGGACAGGACATGGGGGCAGCAGCGGAGCGCTGGCCACCCAGCTGCCACCCATCTATCCCAGCAGTGTCCTCTTCCTGTACGCGCGTGCCGTGCATGTCACACGCAGACACTTTTAGGAGCTGACTGGCTTTGTACCTGCTGAGTGGAAAATGTAATTTTAGTTTAGGCAACGGAGTCTGTTACTGTGTGCGCGGCATCTGAGTACTGGGTCACAGCGGTAGAGTCCTTCTTAGTCTGCGTCCTGATCATACAAGAATGAAGCTGCTTGTTTAAAAAAAAAAAAAAAAAAACTGTTCTGTTTTACCAATAAAGACTCAGGAGCCAGATGCTGGGGTGAAAATCTGCTTGCTCAGTGAGGCAGAGAAAGCACCCAGCTCTGGTCCAGATGGAAGAAACTCAAAAGGCTAGGACAACTGACAGCCCAGGAGGAAAGGGCCAGAAAAACAACCCCAGGCCGAAAGCTTGTAGCTCAAAGCCCCAAAAAGCCAGGGAGCTGAGGAGCTGGAACCTAAGCTAAAGCCAGAGCTTGAGCTAGAACCGCTTTCTTCTCCATGATGTCTTAAATACCCCTAAACTCAAAGTCCCCGCTACTGTTTAATCCTTGTCAGCGGTTTTTTTGCTCTGCCTCTTGAGCTAGAGCTAACGTTATTAGATTAGGTATACAGAGAACTCCTAGATTAAAGGTGTGTGCTAGGGCTGGGTGAACCACACCATAATCACCTGCTTACAATAAAAAGTTCTTGGATTAAAGGTATGTGATAGGACTCAACCCCACCAAACAAGAAAGAGGGTTTTACAGTTCACAATTTTGGGGTTCACAATGGGATCAAATACCCTGCAAGAGCTGCCACTTCATGGGACTGGTGTGAGCGCCCATTCCGTCAATTGTTCTCTAACCTGGAGAACCTGCACAGCAGACATTCCTCACATACGTCACCCCACAAAGTACAGGCTCCTCAGTGGTCCAGTGTGTAAGCTGCTTTCGAGGGGGCTCAAAATACACAATGTAAGAAAAAAAAAAAAAACCCTCACCAAGCAACCCACGAAAGCCTCTTTATCTTCTGATGTTCTTCACAACACTCTCTGGACCCCGTGTGACAATGCTCCACGGAGGCAGTTTAGGAGGTGAGACCCTCGCTAATCTGGTGATGGCTGGTTCAAGCAGTCAACCCTCTGGAATTGGATGCCTCGGGATTAGTGAGATCAAGAGGATTTATAAGATTTCTTCTCTCTCCAGAATATGGCCCCCATATCTTTGTCTGCGCAGGCTTCCTCCACGCCCTGGGACAGCAGCGGTGGGTGGAGGGACAAGCACAGATACTGCACTAGTGACCAGCCGTTTCCCAATCCAGTGCCAACAGTTCTCGTCACTCCTCGCTGTTCCAGAGAGACACATGATTCTTTTGTGACAAGGATAAAATAAATTTCTAAGTCAAAAGACTACTGCCTAATGCAGGAGGTTATAAATTTATACATACCGCAAAACACCATCACATAATGATACTTATAAATATACTTGTTTGACTAAACTTATTCTAGACTGACAAAATAAATATAAAAGATTTGAAATATCTTTTTGCTAGGGATTATGAAGGTTAGAAAATGATAAAAACAAAGATAAGAACCTGCCAAGCCTTCAGTCTGGCTCTCATTAGAAAGCATGTGGCTTAAAGAGATAGCATGCCTTATGATTTCTCACAAGATGGAGAATTCATTCTGATTTGGAACAGCCTCACTGTGATTGATAGAATGGGCTTTGAACCGTCCTTATAAATCTGAGTGTTAGAATCCAGAATTTATTACCTAAGATAGGGTCTCAGTTTCCACTCACAAAATAGATACACCCAGCTCCGGGCATACGCAGAAGGAGCCGCGTCAGTGCCTGCTGTTAGCTAAACCTACAGCCAGCTCTGTGGCCCTAAGCTCCGCTCCTCCCTTTGGGGTGTCCAGGCACCACTTCGGAAGGAAGAAGTGGAAGAGGAACTGTAGAGGGTCTGCAGGATCGCGGTCTGACTGGGAGTGCGGGGCGAGGGACTAGAAGGCCTTCTCCGAGGATTTTAGTGTTACATCTTAGACAATATCCAAAGAAACGGCTCTCTCAGATGATATTCAGTAAAACAGCTTGTGCCCTTTATTCGGGTGGACAAATGTTTTAATCAACCTTTGGGAGTGGGAAGGGGTTTTCAGGGTAGGAGTATATTGTTGGCTGAGCTGAGGTGCTGGCATGCACAGTCCACGGCTTCTCCTGCATGTTCAGTGTTGCTTGCAACTGAAGGATGGGTGAATTAAAGAATACACAGTGGTTCAAAATCAGGCAAATTTAAGAAGCTGTCCTGACCGAAATTTTCTACATTTTCTAAAAGACCCTGGTGTAGCTATTATGATTAATTCTAGGACCTAAACTGTTTTGTTTCCTTCATTTCTTGCTCATTTATTTCATTTTGGGGGCCTACCATAGCCTCAATAATACTCTGAAGGTTCTTGAATCATCCTCATGAATCCCAGCCCCATTACTGTGTCCTTTGTTGAGGTCAGCACACAGTTCACAACACTCTCGAAGCATCACAAGTGGTTTTCATGTCTCATGTGTTCACTGTGGGTATCAGTTTGCTCAGCTCACTTCAGGTTGCACACCTGAGGCCTACCCCTCTCTCCTTTAGACTGGGGATTTGACCACTAGAATAACCCACTTTTCTGACCTTCCATGGATTGAAGAGCTTCTTGGGTTGCAAATCTTTCAATGCTAAAACCAAAAGCCCCGAACAAATCAAGAAAAGCTTACTCTGTTCCATTTAGGTTCTTATATGAATTTGTATTATCATTCTAGAACTACATCTTGTACCTCATTCTGATGTAAGAGTTAATAGATAAATATTAATGACCTATTTTTAATTACGTAAATAGGTGTCTAGGAAATCATATTATCTGAACAATAAAAATAAACAAACAGAAAAAAAACAAAACAAAAAAACAAAACTGACTCAGGCTCAGATACACAAAATTTGGTCTTAATGGAAGACTGGATATTCAGAGTAGGTAATAAGCCTGTCTCCATAGATTAGCCTGAATGTGGGAGCTTTTTTAGTCACCTCTTCTAGCTCCAAATTAAAGACACAGAAACTCACTGGATTTATTAGTAAGCTTTAGGCTCTGGGCAGACACAATCTATTTATACTAAACCTCTAAGCTAGTCTGGCTACTTTCCAGCCACATGCCCCAAGTTCCTTGCCATGTATTCTGTCTGGGCTGTCTCTTGTCCACCAGGCAAATTCTTCATGATGACGTCCTCTCTCTATCTCTCCTTCCTTCTCCTCTACCTTGTGGTCCCTACTTGAGACCCCAAGCCTGGGAACAGAAGCTCTCTTCTTCCTTGTCCAGCTTTTTAAATTAACCAACCAGAGATAACTGGGGAGCAAAGTTTACACAACATAGATTGGTGTATGTGAGAATGCATTCATCTGGACTGCAACCCTACCTTGGGGGCCCAAATTCAACATTTGTATGCAATGGAGTACCAGACAACACCCAACCCAGCTCTGCCTCAGTAACCACTGTGCTCACAAATTCATCAGCTACTTGGATGATTGATATGTTAGACAGTGACAAGTAAATGATACATCCTATCTATTTGCTTTGTGTTGATGCTTTCTATGGATATTACTAAATAATAATAATAAAAATAATACTTCATACACATTCCAATATGTTCATCTCCATGCTTTCAACTAGGCAGACCTCCTGATTTTCTTTTATTTTTATAAATTATTCATTTTATATCCTAATTGTAGCCCTCTCCCTCACCTCTTCCTGGTCTCATCCTTGCTCTCTCTCCCCTACCTCTCTCTCTTGGTCTACAGAAACAGGGAGCCCTCCTCCCCTACCATCTGACCCTAGCTTATCAAGTCTCATCAGACTTCCTAGATCCTCTTCCTCTGTGGCCTGGTAAGGCCACTCCGCCAGGGGGGAATTGATCAAAGAGCAGTCAACAAAGTCCTGTTGCCTGTCAGAGACAATTTCTGCTCCTCTTACTAGGGAACCCACATGGAGATTGAGCTGCCTATGGGCTACATCTGAGCTGGGGTTCTAGGTCCTCTCCATGCATGCAACAAACGCAACCCTTGGTTGGTGCATTTGTCTCTGCAGGGACCCCCGGGGCCCAGATTTGTTGGCTTTGTTGGTCTCTTTGTGGAGCTCCTGTCCCCGCTGGTCCTTCTATCCCTCCACTCTCCCGTAAGACTCTCTGCACTCTGTCCAGAGGTTGGCTGAGTCTCATTGCTTTGATCCCCTATTGGTAGAGTCTTTCAGAGGACATTTATGGTAGGCTCCCATCCTGTTCCCTCTCTTCCGCCACTTCTGGTGTCTATTCTGTTTGCCCTTCTGAATGAGAATTAAGCATCCTCCCTAGAGTCCTCATTGTTATTTAGCCTCTTTAGGTCTGTGGATTGTAGTACGGTTATCGTGTATTATACAGCTAATATCAGTTTATAAGTGAATATATGTCATGCCTGTCTTTCTGGCTCTGGGTTACCTCACTCAGGATGATCTTTGCTAGTTGCATCCATTTGCCTGTAAATTTCATGACTCCCTTGTTTTTAATAGCTGAGTAGTATTCCATGCATGGTACTGGCATAGAAACAGTCTGGTGGATCAATGGATCTAATTAAAAGACCCAGAAATAAATCCAGACACCTACAGACACTTGTTTTTTTACAAAGAAGCCCAAACCAAACAATGGAAAAAAAGATAGTATCTTTAACAAATGGTCTAACTGGATGTCTAGATGTAGAGAAATGCAAATAGACCCATATTTATCACCCTGCACAAAATTAAAGTCCAAGTGGCTCAAAGACCTTGACATAAAACCAGAAACACTAAACCTGTTAGAAGAAAAAGTGGAGAAGAGCCTTGAACTCATTGATTTTTTTTTTTAAGTTTATTGGTTATGATTCAGAAAAGGGTGTGGAGTGGGGAGGCTGGAGCCAGGGCTACGTGGGCTGACTCATCTTCCTGCTGCATTTGGGCAAACAGCTGCTGGAGGTCAGCTTCCTGGCACATGCACATTATGAGAGACTCTCAAAGTCACTTTCTGACAGCACTGAGCCCTTTGACAGTCCGGGTTGGCTGGGGTCCACCATGCCCTGAGACTGTCCCTCCAACCAAAAAATCTTCAGAGGGTTGTCCACCAGGTTCACGTCATTTCTGACAGCCAGCTCTGCAGCCCTGACAGTTGCAAACTCCACTATGGCGTTGCCCGCTTTCTTTCTGGACAGCAGCAGGTTGAGACTCTTCCCATGCTTTTGTAAGAGCCTCAGGGAGGACATCTCTGGAGTAGCCACCTTGGGACTCATCCTCCTTCTTGCACTTTTACTTTAGCTTTAGTTTGGGGGTTCTTTTGCTTTCATATTTTCTGTTCTTCCTCTCAGCCTGTTCTTGGTCCTGGCAGATCTGCTCCTGGACCAGCCTTTGCTGCTCCTCCAACTGACAGAAACCCTCTTCTCGAAGGTGTGCAATCTCCTGCTATAGTGTTGTGGTGCTCTGGCTCTTCTCTTCCTCACTCTCCTGGGCCTGGGCCTGCCACTCCCAGGCCTCCAGGTCAAGCTTCACTTTTTTTCTTTTCTCATCTGGTCTCCGGGTCCTCTCTGCTGCCTGTTTCTTGGCTTTTCTCACCTTGTCATAAAGCAGCCCTGGCTGCAGCAGTCAGTACCTCCGATGCCTAGGAAAGCTGGTGGAAGAGTTCAGCTGCTCTGGGGTTATCTAGATTTTTGTTTGAGTGGCAGGAAAGCATTTTCTATCTGTTTGCCTTCCTCACCTCTTTGCTGCCTTCTCCTCAAAGCCTACAAGCACATACAGGTGCATTTGTAAGAGCTCTCTGGTCATTGCCACGGTTCTGGCCTAGACCGAATTGACACTACAATTCCCAGGAGTCTGAGCATACAAGCAGTTTTCTTTTCTTTTTTAAATGTATTCAGTTTACATCTGATCATATGCATAGACCCCTCCCTCGTCGTGTCCCATTCCCACCCTCCCTCTCTCCTCCCCTCTGTACACCTAGTCTACAGAAAAGGAGGGGCTCTCCCCTATCAACTGACCCCAGCCTACCAAGTCTCATCAGGACTGGATCAGGTCATGGCAGATTCCTAGAGATACAGTGTGGAGCAATCAGGGGAGGCTCGACAGGGCAGGGTCACTGGCTATAGGACCTGAGCAGGTTGGGGTGGTGTGCACGGGGAGGTCAGAAAGACTCACAGGGCTAAACTCTGGAATAGATCTGGCTGTGTGGAGAGGTTGGATGCAGTACAGAAGGGATCTGTTGGGTTGTAGGGCAGATCCTGGCACAAGCCCATAGGTTGGCTTGAGATCAAACGGGGAGTGGCCAGTCTAGGCAGGATGTGATACCAAAGCTAGAATCTGGCACGTTGAGAAGCAGCTTATCACTGTTTTAAAGCACATCTGAGGGCTTTTGTTGTTTTTCTGTTCTTTATATGATCATTCCGGAGCAACTACAAGAGGAAAGGCAGAAGCTCGGGAAGACACGAGTCCATTGTACTGACAGATCCTATGGATAGGAGACACATACCACAGGGGGAAAAGAACATTAAGATGGCCAGGAGACAAAAAACAGGAGCAAGGGGAAATAGAGCATTAGGTTAATGCTTTTCTCAGTGTTTAAGGAAACACAAGACAGTTTAGGATTAGCTCTTTGTTCACTTCTGGAGGCCTCTAAGCTACTTGTCTAATAACTGGGCCCTGGCTTGAGTATGGCAAAGAAATGCCTATTGAACGTATTATTCAACCAGAGGCAGTGTGACTCTGGATTAAGATATAGAAGACTTGCTACTAGTTTATAAATCAAACTTAAAAAAAAAAAATCTCTGATCATACAGGGCCTTTCACAAAACCATAGATAAAAGTTGAGGGATGGAAAAGGTACAACCAGGGTAGGTGAGACCACCAACCCCCCCCCCCCCCCAACACAAGTGATATATGTGTGTTGCTTAGTTCTGCTCAGGTGCAACCCCAGATGGACTATCCTCATTTCACAATGGGTTGCTGCTAGGCTTGCCTATGTTTGCCTTAGGTCTTCAAAACTCATTTGTTTTATTGAGAGTTCAACATACATGGTTGTTAGGCATTCCTTTGTGTCTAGAAACATGCCAGTAATTTTTTCAGATAACGTGGCCCAGTTCCAACATCTTATTACACGTTTTTATGGGAATTTTCATAAAGCATTACATCTCTGCTACTTCTTTCTCCAATATGGTTAGCTACATGGTATAGCTCAAGAGTTTCATGCACACAAACTTGAGTTTTCAAATGTTTTCCTGGACTGCTTTGGACCAGGCAACCTCTTTACTTGGGAGTATTGGTCATAGCAGCATTCAAAAGCAGATGTGGTCTAGCTCCAAACCATGGTCATTTTTGTTCTGTAAAGAACACTAGAAAAAGTCTGGAGGCATTTTGAATCCTTCTCTTAAGGTTCTAACGATATCGATGCTGGCAAAGGGCAGGGATGTTGTTAAAGATCTTATATTGCACGACAGCTAGCTCTCTATACAAATAACCATCTGTTCCAAATGCCAACAATGCCAAAGCACAGAGGCCCTGTGTACAATGTTTTGGCCTCAAAGGCTAAAAAAAGCCTACCAGATACTATACTGTGCTTGTCTGTATGTAGTAGAGGACAAAGATGTAGCACACTTCAAAAGATCTGTTCATTAGGTCATAGTAATTTACAACTGCATTATGCTGCTGAACTGAACCTTGTATGACTGAACCATAGCCAGTTACACTTTTCACCTTATATTTGACTGTGTGAAAACAGTATGGCAACATCAACTGATAGTGTAATTATATAAAATAAAATACTTTTTACATCTATTGACATAATCACATAATTTTCCTTTATTCTGCATTGTAGTTTCAAAATTGTCAGCTTAATTAGAAATTTCATTAAATACAAATGTTTAAAATATTTGCATCTATATTCATAATGTTTGCCTTCTACTATATTCTTGCTGAATTTTGCCAGGAACTTTATGCTGGCCTTATCAATCTAGTAAAGACTTTATTCCTTCTTTAAAGAGTTAGTAAAATTCACCTGCAAAGCCATATGGATGCATGTAAATAATTTCAACTTAATGTGGCTCAGACTACTTGGCATTTTCTTTTCCACCAGAGTAACTTGTTTTTTTTTTTTTTTTCTTGTATGTTCTTCAAACTCTCAAAAATACATCGATACAGAAAACCTGCTTAATCCACAAGGCCTATGAATTGCATGTATGCGGGTGTGTGCTTGATGGCATGTGCTGGAGGCCAGATGATACCTGTAGCAGGTGGTGTTCCCCTCCACCAAATGCATTCTAGGATCCAACTCAAGCTACTAGACTGGCAGCCAGCTCCTTCACTGGCAGAGGCATCTCACTGGCCTGCAAAGTGTTGTATGTGAAGTACCATTTTTTTTTTTTCCTGTTGGACCTTAAATTCTAAAGAGATATCATTTTACTGTTTTGGTCCTTGGATTTTGATTGAGAAAACAAAACATGTTTATCCAGTTCTAGCTTAATCTCCAGTCAACAGGTGCTCTATGTTCACAGAAGACACTTGCAACCACACAGAACAGCCTCAGAACAACAAAGCAGGGAACATGGACAATGAATTCCAAGAACTGTGACCACTGGAGCTTACTTAGAGGCTGGTTATAAGAAGTCTCATTTGTAGTTAACACCATTTTCATTCAGTATGTAAGTTTTTCTTCACCATAAAATTATGGTATATGATTTATGGGTAAAGACTTTTTTCATGGTTGACTCATTCATTCTGCAAGAGTGAATTCTCTGATCTGCCATCAAGTTTATTTTATTATGACCAGTGAAGACATGGTTGGGAAGAAGATATAAGATCTGGTGACTTTCCCCTCTTTATGCAAAATAATTTCTCTACTGATTAAAGATACCAAGGCACAACTTCGGTTTCCTATGATTACTTACATTCTTCTCCATTTTGAACTCTCTAGTGTTCAGTAAACACACATCTTCTGAATGTTCTGCTCAACTGTCTCCCATATGATTTCCCATAGGAAATCACTGCCTGGTGAGTGAGGCACACTTGCTGGAGACTACTCATTAATCCCCACATACCTTTGCATCATCAGGTATGATGTTTCTCAAAATCTCTATGACAGTGTAATATTACTGTTGTCATGATTAGCAAATACGATGTGGGTATGTAATTATCCTCCTCAAAAATTTTTTCCATCCCTCAGAATATAACTAAGAACCTTTACAGCTCTAATTTATTTCCTACAACTGAAAAAGAATTTCCCTAAAGGAAATTGTCACCTGTAAAATTTTACTTCTATCTGTATTAATCAATTATTTCATACAGATCCAGAAACAGATTGGAGGCTTTAATTTTACTAACAATCTATGACAGTGATCAGCCAACTAAATTCTACTGGCCTAATAATTTACTTAGAACACTCATATTCATTTCTATTTTGCTAATGGCTACTTACATACTAGCGTAGTAGAGGGGAGTTGTGCTACAGTGATCATTTGGCCTGCACTTTAATATATTTAGTATCTGATTTCTGAAAGGGGAAAAATTGTTAATTCCTGATCTATACCTGAAAATAGTAATTTTAAGGTAACCCAGCAGTTATTTTGCAACTCAAGTACTAGATAAAACAATTTGCATTTTAAAAGTACACTCCTAGAAAGTCTCAGCTAAAATATTGTAATTAAAAAAATACTCCACAGGCATGCACAACTGTCAGCAAATGGCAAGTTTAGAAATGAAATTTTCAAAAAGTAAACCTAGGAAGATACAGCCAGCTTTCTCTCTCCCCACGCCCCCTCAATTATTACTTTACAAATAATTTCATCTACATACTTAATTGGAGTGCTTCACAAATAATAGTAATACATACTGTTTCTGATTTCTTTAACACCTAAATTTATCTATACAAAATGAAATAACAAGAATCAGAAAAAAGGAAACTAAGAGTTTCAAATATTTAAAATATAAAATATTTTAGACTTAGGCAATATTCACCGAATTCACAATTCAAGTACAAAAGGATCTAGGGAGGAAATACAGATAACGAAAAAGACTCCATCACTTGGCAAATCTGTATCACTTATGTTGAAATAAAACAAGGTAAATTTTTTTTAAAAAAATGTTAAAACAGTAAATTTTAAGCCAAACACCAAACTGCTTGGAGAGGCCATTACTAAATTACTCACAGTGACTTTACTATTTCCATAAAATAAAAGTGAACAGGAAAATATGTACTAAGGGGATTAACAAGTTTGGGTTTTCAACCATAAATTCTTTAACATTTCTAACAACTAGGAAACAAGAATGGTTAACATTGTTAACTTCAAGAATTATAATTTTGTTTATAAAAATGTTAACTTTTACTGTCATTCACTGGCTTTCCAAAATCACTCTTGCTACCATGGAAATTCTTATAAAAACTAATTTTACACCATCCAAGATGTGAATATGAAATTATGTGGCTCTTAATATCCCCATCCTCCAGAAAAAAATGTGTATTGTGTCTATGATATAATCATGTATAGTTTGATGATAAGATTCAACTTAATAGTGAAAATTTCTCCACATTCACTAAAGTTAGATTTTAACTGTTTTATAAAAACAATGGTACCTGTATCACAGCAAATCACTGGCTATAATATGTGGCAAAAACATACAGATGCTATTATAAAAAACTGATTTAGGTGCACTTCTATTTTTAAATCTAGGTATGGATATGTGCATGTGAGTGCAGCTGCCCGTGGAGGAGCTGAAGTTACAGTTGATTATGATGAGCCTCATCTGAGCGCTGGGAACTGAGCCCAGGTCCTCTGGAAAAGCAGCAAGAGTTCTTAACCACGGAGCCATCTCACCAGCCCCTAAGAAAATTATTCTGAAAAATGATATCTTCCCTATTATTATTAATGTTCAGGTATTTGGTAACTGGAAAAGACTAAGAATTCAAATCCAAGAAATGTACAAGGATTCAACTCAAAGAGAACTCACCAGATCCACAAACTCTGACAGCACATACTCATAAAGTTGGGCTTATTTTACAAGCCATGAAGAGAAAGCAAAAGCATATTTTCCAATATTAATAGCTCTGCTGTAACTAGGTTTAAAAATATTTCCAGTGGTTTGAAAGAAATATCTCTTTATATCTGAATTCATGTATATGTTTAATCTTAACATTAAACTGTACATTAATCGGTACAATCTTGTTTTCCTTTTTTTTTTTAAACCCTTTTTAAAGGCAGGGTCTAATGTGTCCCAGGCTGAGCTCAAACTCAAATATAGATAGAAATTCAAACTTCATATAAATCCAAATATTAATATGAAATTTTAAATGTTCCTGTTTACCTAAAGTTAATTGATTTTTACCAGCAAAATGGCAAATATAGGCAACTTGCATGGCTTCTTAAAGTTTTATGAAAAACATTCAGCACACCAGGAAGGTTTACTGATACTTAAATTACTGCAGGAACGTCTGGATTAAGCATAAAATTATATTAACTATAAAAAGAAACAAACCACTTTTGACTTTTTAAAATTATACACTACATACACATATCCAGCTCACAAATAGCATCACAATTATTACTCTAGCAAAAAATAAAACAAAAAACCCAAATCAAAACAAAAAAACCCTAAAAAAAAAAAAAACCCTAAAAAAAAAAAAAAAAAAAAAGACCATGGAAGCTAAGGACTAAATTTTTATTTCAATTGTTCCGTTTGTTTATATCTAAGAGATATCAGAAACTGTATTTCAATACCTCAAAAAATGAAAATAAAATTATAAAAAGACCAGAAAGTCTTTAATATGGAAAATAAAAACTGTATTTTTGGCTAAGTTAGATTGCTGTTGCCTACAGTATTTATACTGTAAATGTTAAGGGAAGGAAAGTACTACAAAAAAATATCACTTTAAGCAGATATATTGTGCCTGGAATTTTGTTAAGATATCTGTATACCCTGAAAAGCACATAGCAAATAGAATTTGACTTCTAAAGAAAATCCACTCAAAGCCTGAAGCAAAGACCCTTTTATAGTTCTTCATATTGTTCATCTAAACAAACACTGTTGAACCCGATATTGGAATAGTAAGTCCCGAACTTTAAATGAAACAATGGCAACATTTATAGATGGAATTTTTTTAATATTGTGAAATGTCTTTATGTTGATCCATAATTAAAGACTATCTACTGTTCTTTTAACCCATTAAGTCTCATATATACATGTTTATGTATGTGTCCCTAAATAGTGACATGTTCCGGTAACTTAGGAAAAAAAAAAAAAGATTTGTTATTCTCTTCTTATAATTATTTTTTTTAATATTTAAAAACATCTATACCCTTGGCCAAAAACAAACACAAGTCAGTGTAAGAGACTGAGCTTTAAACCATACTTTAATTTTTCAGTATCTGTAACCTAGTAGTAAAATGAACCAGATGTAGAATATCTATGTGATTCACTATGTAGTGTGTCAAATCAATGATAGAATGCATAGAAAATTAAGAGATCAGTTTTGGGAAAGGTGTAAGGTGGTTAATGTGGAAGCTTATAAACACTAATTTTAATAACAAAAATAGTTTTAAATGTAGATGTTAAATTAACACATTATAAAAGAGAATAGCTTAAATAAACTGGGACTCACATATTACAATAGTAAAGTTAGGACAGAGTGAACCACAAATATGAACAGTTCTGAAAATTCTCTTTGAAGCCTACTTCCAGTAGAAGTCGTCAGGCTCTTTTCCTGTACATAGTTGATGCTTTGTCTATACCATTTATAGTAGAAAAATAAATTCTTTAGCAACCTAGAAACAGTTTATAAAACTCTTAGTTTAATTTTCTTTGCCAGACATGCTGATGTTAAACTGACAGCTATAAATTAAAGCTATATAGACAATAGGTATAAGTAATATAGAACACGTTAAGAATACTACATTTACCGGATTTTTTTTTAAATTAATGTACTTTCTTAATTCCTGTGTGCTTTGCAATAGGAATAATAGGGACTTCGTTCTCTTAAAAAAGATAATAACAAATAAGATAATTTATAGTATACATGTACTTCAATAGTTGCCAAGTTCATGTTGACATCTTGGTTGAAACTGGAAGCACAATACCTAAGATATAACAATTGAGAAATATTTATTTTAAGACAAAATGGGGCAAATCAAACTCTTAGGAGCCTTGAATCTCAAAATCACCAATTTACTATAATACAAATAAGGAACCTTAAAATTGAAATATAAAGATTACAACATTGACCAAAGAATTTCTTTACTACACAAAATATGACCCAGCAGTAAAAAGCAAACCATTTTTTTTTCCTTTTCCAGTAAAACAAATGGTATGGTTTGATAATAAAATAAGTTCGAATATAGCCCAACTAAATTTACTTTATAACCCAGTCAGGAAGCTTTATCATAATTTAGTGTTCTGTTTGTATCTTCACTAACAAAATATTTAAGCCCTAAAGCAGCAGTCATTTATAGCAACTCTGGTACCAACATCAAAGGAGGGAAACTGGTTTAGAAAATGGTGCAAAAGCCATTCTGGGTTGTAGAACAACACATCACAGAAAGAATATGAATACAAGTGTGTGACTTTATATATACATACTCCAAGGAGCCTGTCAGTACCCAAAGTATTTTTATTGCTGTATTAGCAATGGATTTTTTGGGATATATTCTCAAGGGCCACATAAAAATAGATTCAAGGAACAGATTAAATTGAAGTCCTAGATTAAATGTTTGGTTTAAAGAACTTTCTACAACAAATTTCATGTTTATGTATGAAAAGTTATATAACCTTATATGAAAATGTCATGAAGTATTTTTCTACACTATACTAAATGTATTCCCCAAGAGGGAAAAATTAAAATATCTAAAATATATTAGATTAAGATTACAAGACCATGATAGATCTCTTGAACATGCATCTGTTTACAGAATTAACCGTATACAAAATGTATTTTTCATTATAGATCATAAAGAAATGAGTTGGTGACAACTATCCTTTACACCACAGTATCAACTCACTTTAACCACAAGTGTGTCCTTGGTATGTGAGTAAAAGAAACAGGTTCATTCACTCCTCATCAAATCATCCACAGATTTACTCAAAAGATGAAGGTGCAGAATGTGAAATATGTCACACATATTATTTTTTTCCTTTCTTTCAAACACCCCAAGCATGGCATAGTAGCCTGAAATTAAAAAATACTTAACTGGGCTTTAGTTATCTATACAGACTTCTTAAATGTAAATTAAGTCCCCAAATTAGCACATCAAATAACAAAACCAGCCATAAAGCAGGCTGAAAGCATTAAACGTTTCATATATGAGTTTTTAAATCATTTAATTTCTATAGAAAAATTTTATTCACAATATAATGTGACAGAAATTGCCACAGGAATGATATACTGATTGCAATAAGGATGCATGCAGCAGCAGCTTTGCATTTTTATAACTATTTTCTTATAAAAATTAAACCTCTCCAGTCATGCTTACGACATGTTTTTAGATTTGTAATTTAAGTGGATAGGGAATACCATATAGTTCAAAGAGTATGTCTCGTCATTTTGAATGTGGATTATCTGAAACATGAAATATACTACTAAACCCTGAAACATGCATGTCTAGATTTGCTTTTGTCCAATTTTAGGCCATCTGCAATCACATTCTACTCATATAATACCAAGAGGATCTGTCTGCAGCTGCGGTTGGATTAGCTGCGGTTGCAATGGTGGTGGCAACTGAAGTGGTACCATCGATTCCACCAACTGTCCTGGATTCAAAGGTGGTGGAGGCGGCACAGTGTTCGCAGTTTCTACAATTTCTCCATTGTAAAAGAAAAACTGGCACTGCTGAATAAATGTTTCAACGACAGATTGATGGATTTTGGTGGTAGACAGAAACTCCCGATTCTCAAAATCAGGTCTCATCAAAGTTGGCCAAAAACAGATGGATAAGTTGTCTGCTGTCATTAGGTTGATTTTATTTTGCTGACTAACCCTGAAATTATGAAACAGGGGAAAAAAACAAATCAGTTCTCATTGCAATTAGAGACTCTCAAAAACCAGTTTACCATTTATGCTAATTTTATCCTCATTAAATTTTTTCTTACCATTCTATATTCCTGTTTCTTGTGAGAATGCCAGATAGTCTAAAAGATATTGCCTGCACCCTGAGTCTTTGAGGTTTACATATGGAATTCTTTCCAATTTGGAAAAAAATTCTTCCCTCTACGTTAAGAAGGCCAATTGACAAACATTAATGGCTTTCCAAACAGCAAGTTCTAACTGTGTTATCCAAGTTTTTAGACTACTGCTAGAGATTAAGAAATAAATCAGGGTTATGTCATCTCTTTAAACCAGCTTTGGAAAACTTAGCATAACCCATCCAACCATGGATATTTTTAATTTTCAAGTTTGTTCCTGGCAGACTATGAACAATCTTTTAAAACATTAAGCATTTTGTATACTATTAATTTTTTTTTCTGAAAGACAACACTCAATAAATTCTACTTTAAGTTTTTTCATAATTCAGTATCAATTTATAAATGGTCATGGAATATTAAATGATTTTACCCCATTCTTCAGACATGTGAGCAAGCACCACTGTCACCATCCCCAGTGAGCAAGACGTGTAAAAAGCAAACCTCATTACAGTATGAATTATTACATTAAGAGAAATAGACAAAACCAACAAACAGTAGGAAAACTCCCAGACACAGAACTACTCATCTAAGCTAAATTAGGTAGCCTAACACTGTTTTGTGAAGAAAAGGTTATTATGTCTGGCTAATGAGATCAACTGGAACAGTCAGAATAAAGTCAACCACTTGTTAATAAGTAGTAGGTGGTACTACGCACACGTGGTGTTTTTATGCTGCAGCTGAGTGCTAGGCTCTGGAACCGCCTACCAAATTAAGGAAACAGTGTGGCATCTAACTTAAGTTACTGAATCAGAAATGAGGTTGATCAGGGACAGCTTCAGGGACAAGGTAAAGTTTAAGATTAAGTGAAAGGTAATGTGGGAAGAACGGTAGGAAGGAAGAGAAAGTGAGTTACAAAAGCGGCTACAGCATTTGTTAGAACCTTCTGGAGGGCTTGTTAAAACATAAAGTGCTGGTGACTGAAGTCTGTGATGCCTGGTGAGGTCTAATAATATACATTCCTTACAAAGTCTCAGATGATTGTGGTTTTGGGTACCACACTCTCAAACTACTGGCAGCATATTAAGATGTGCCACAAACTGATACTCTTAGAAAACTGTTATTACTAACAGTTGTTAATTAACTGCTGTTTATGGAAAAGAAAGGAAGTAGAACAGTTGGTGTTAATCAGTTTAGGGTCTACCCTAAAGAGATAGAATACTATTTTAAACACTGAAAGACCTTTGGTGCTGGAGAGGTTGCTCAGCAAGAAAACCTGTTGCTTTTGCAGAGAACCTGAGTTCAGATCCTAGCACCCACACTGTAGTCTCCAACTGTCTGCAACTATAGTTCCATGGCAACATATGCCCACCACACAGCCATCAGGAACACATAGAGTACACAGATGTACGTATAAGCAAAACATAAAAACATCTAAACCAATCGTTATGCAAAGATGTTTTATAAAGATCATCTTGGCATTAGAATTAAGGGAGGGTAAAAATAAAAGTTGGCAAAGAACTACTGTTAACACTAACAGTTCCAGTTCCCTGAATGAGAAATAGTAACTAAAGTCGTGTTAAGGGAACAAAAATGGAAAAACAATTGAAAAAAGAAAAGAGAACTTGGTACTCACTGGATATGAAGAGTAAAAGAATATAATCAAAGAATCATTCCACAGGTAACTACAATCTGGTTAATCTGTCAAAAACAGAATTCTAGCCCCATGAAAGCTATGATTATTTTGTTCACTGCTATCTGTCCTCAGTACTGTGAGAGAAGGCAGCGCGCGCGCGCGCGCACACACACACACACACACACACACAGGCTTTATCAAGTCATGTTCTAGTTCCTAGTTAGCTTCAGCTGTCAACCTTGCACATAGTCTAGAATCACTTAAAGACTTAATTAAGATACTAGCACTGTCTCAAACAGACCTGCCTGTGGGTATGTCTGAAGGCTATTTCTTTGCCTGAAGATTCATGTAGTAGCCCAGCCCACTGAGCCTGTTACCAAAGTGTGCTAGGCAAAGAGTCCTGGGCTGTATAAAAAAATCTAGCTGAGCAAGAGTTAGGGAGCAAACCAGAAAGCCATGGTTTCCACTTCAGCTCCTATCCTGCCTTCACTTTTGATGACAGATGTGGGAAATGTAAGCCAAATAAATCCTTTCTTCCTCTAAGTTGCTTTTGGCCGTGGTATTTAGCACAGCAATACAAAAGAAAACCAGAACCATGTAGTAGAGTGTTCCTTTAAAAACTGAAGTCTGAATAGTTTATGTGCTACTCTCCAATATTTCTCAGGACCACAAAGAATGCAAATCATATAATGCTCCTTCCATAAAAAGTGTAGTCTCCTAGCAAAAAGAATAGCATGAATAGTGAAAGAAGATTTCTATATTCTGAAACAAATTTTACCATTATACAGACTAAAGGTAGTCAATGAGTCATAATCTAAACAGTACTGTCCAGTATAACCTGGAATTGTTCCTCCATCGCTTTACCTTTTCCACCTTTATTTTGGTCAGTCCAAATAAGCCTCCTCTTTGTGTTCTTAATCATCAAGCATGGTTTTGGCTGTGCTGTTTATTACCGTACATAGCCAAAGACAGTTTTAGAATATAGTACTTAAGATAACTTTGAAGGTGGGCCAATACTGACTCTTTGAATATACTTTGCCCTGTTCCTTTTTCATAATCTTTTAAATCAAGTTCAAGTTTTAATTCAGCTTGGTATGTTCAAAAAATATCACCACTGTCTACATTAGGGTCTAAAACTCCCATATATACTGTCAACAATATACTAACCATTAGTTATTTTTCATAAAAAAAAATTCTGTGTACTATAATATTATCAAGTTGACAGTTTCTTTTTAAAAAGGGGACTTAAAATTAGGGTTATAAACCTAGTTTAAAAAGAAACTGTCAACTTGATAATATTATAGTACACTGACAGAATTTTATATGTCGCACTAATAGCAGTAATAAAACTTTAAACATTAGTGAATAATCCTTTTCAAAAGAATAGAAATGCACTTCATTTGGCTCTCACTATGATTACTGCAGTTTATTTCTTGTGGTGGGGATCAAACGCAGGGCTTCCCAGATGCTAGGCAAACGTTCTACCACTGAGCCACACCACATTCCCACAGAACTCTTTAAATTCCCACTAAATTCTTTTTTAAAATAAACTTTTGGTAAAAGTTTATCTTTGTATTTGTGAAACTAATAACATACACAAACACAACCCGTCCCCCGAATACCCATCCAATCTTAAGAGCATTTCATGGAGTGCTCCTTTTCTCTTTTTCGTAACTGAGAACTGGTTAGTTTACAACCGACACTGCTATCTCATTTCTGTTTGACCACACTGTGTGAGCAAATCTTAATCATCAACACTACACTGCCTCTCACTTAACGTAATTTCCAACTGTACCATGTTAAGAATTAAGAAAACAGGAATTAGTGTCCTATATTTTGGGTAACAGGACAGTTTATGATAAATCTCCCCACATGGAATACACAAAACATACAACACAGTAGACAAAGTGATATGAACCGTGCAAGAGTTCTTATTCTACTTATCATTTCTCTCTTTAAACCCAATTCCTCCAATTCCAAATAGTTTGATTTGGTTAATTTGGCTACTGTCATTTTCCAACTAACACTTTAAGACTCTACACAAAAGAAATACAAAAAAAAAAAAAAAAAAAAAAGAGAGAGAGAAACAGAGAGAAAAAATATATTGTTGGGATGAGTGTACAGCTCAGTGGTAGAATGCTTACCTAGTCTGTGGAAAGACCTGGGTTTAATTCCTAGTACAATAATAAGTAAATAAACACTTACCATATGTGCAAAATGCTAACCATGAAGCTTTATGGCTACTAATTAGATAATATCAATAGCCATTACAAAGAACCCAAATACAACCTTGTGTTTAGTCTGAATCCTCCTTAATAGAAGTTGTAACTATTCAGCTTATAAAGGTTACAGGTTTGAAACACAAAGTGCATTTTATTTGCAAATACCTGTTTAGATGTGTTATCACATATCTGAATACATCATAGTTTACAGGATGAAATTTCTTAACAATTTCTTTCAAGGCATGAAGGCGTTCTGTTTTATCTGGGATTTCTGTAAAAGAAAATTTTTGGTGTAAAATTAATAAACTTTCAAATATCTAATACAAACATCCAGTTAATATCTACTACAAAAATGAAGACTGTTCGAAGTATATTATATTTACTTTATGTACAACTAGAAATTTATTTAGAATTACCTAATTACTTATAAGATGCTAGTCTCTTTAATACTCCTTTTATACATGACAAGAATTTCAGGCTTTATAGGCACAACTACTCAGTCCTTGAGCTGAACAACAAAAGCAGTCAGTAACAGACAACATGTAATAAAGAAATAATGAGGATCTTCCAAGGAAATTTTGAAATATGGTTAAATGTGTCATCAAGTTTTTCTTTTGATAAAAGTATGCCCCTCAGGTTCAAAAGACTTCCAAAACCAGTGACAGGCATGAGAGACCCCTGAAGCCATAGTTATCCACACCACATCTGTAATCTCCTTTAGCAAAGTATTTCCTTCACAGGTAGCATACACATCTAATATAGTTAAGTACTGAAGATGAGAGATTTATTTTCTGTTTGCTCTCCTTCACATCATGGTAGAATTATCAAGTACTAAAAATTCTCATTTGTCACATTTTACTTCTAAACTAGGCCTTTAACATGCCCTAAGTAGGAAGTTGTAAGGCTAGTGTTTATGACCAAGAAGTAACATCTGGGAATATTTTTACTGTTTTAAAGGACTTTACTTTTAAGATTTGTATTTTTCTATAATTTATGTGTATGCATCTTTGCAGAGAGGTGTGCACAAGTGCAGGTGTTCCAGGAGAAAAAAGGTGTTGGACCACCTGGAACTAGAATCAAGGTTGGTTGTGTGCCACTTGCACAGGTGCTGAAAACTCAACTCAGATCCTCCACAAGAGCAGGAAGTGCTCTTATCTGCTGAACCATCTCTCTAGGCTCCTTTTAAAATTTATTTTTCTTTTTATATTTCACTTATCTATACGCCTAAAAGTGGGAGAAGGGACAGGCATATGCCACAGTGCACGTAACAGAAGACGACTTGTTGAATTTGTTTCTCTCCTTTCACATGTGTCTGGGACCCGATCTCAGGTTGTTAAGCTTAGTGTTAAGCACCTTTTCCCAGGGAGACAAGTTGCTGGCTCAGAGCGGTATTATAATTAAAAATCAAACAACTGAGAACTTTTAAAATAAATCTAAATAAGTAATCTCATTTAAAACAACATGAAGCCATATATTAGAAGAAAAAAGTTAGAAATTATATTAATTTTAGCCATAAATGCAAAATAAGCACTACATTTCTTAGATTCCATTTCCAAATAGTATGTACATACTAGCAACAGTGAGTGGCTGATGTCAAAGTAGTATACTCTCTGAGTCAAGTACCATATCTTTCTGCCATACTTCTCCACCCTTACTTAGCTAAAAAATCCTCATCTTCTAGGTGCATTTAAATTATCTAGGAGGTGCTATGCAAGCAAGCATGAAGACCTAAGCTCAGGTTCTACTGCCATGTAAAGTCGGATCATGGACAGTTTCTTGTAACCCCAGGAGAGTGGGAAAAAGGAGGAGACAGGAGGATCCTAGTGCTTACTGGCTGTCAACCCTCATTATCTGTGAGAGTAGCTAAAAGCAAGTATCCCTAAGGCCATCCATGGGAGCCCTGACTTTATTTAAACTTGGTGGATACTGTTAAGAATGTTTCTGATAAAGTAAATTTTTAACTATAAATTCTAGTGCATAGATTCTAGTGTATAAATGATTCTGGCAAACAATATTCAAAATCCACCATTACCGCTCCCCCTCCCCCCAAGTTTATGCTTACTTGCTGCTTCCAATAGCTCTGGGTGGAGTGAATACGGAATCAAAGGATCTGGCAGATCAGCAAAGAAAGCTTTGAGAGCTCCAGCTACAGCATTTACTGTCACTTCCATTGATACTAGATTGATATTATGATCTATAAAACAAAATCAAAACTTAATCTAAATAATGAAATTTAAACTTAATGCAGAGGTAAACTGAATGGACACTCTTTTGCCAAAAGACATTTCTCCTTAACTACTTTTCCTCACAAGCCAGCAAACTGTAAAGATCAGGAAAAGACAACTCCATGAAAAAGAATACTTTTTAAATACTGTATCTTATACAGCATCATACAGTACATTAAAGAATTAAAATACTACTGCTCTGGAGAGGACCTAGACCTCCTGCTCAGATGTAGATCATAGACAACTCAATTCCCTTGTGGGTTCCCTAGCAAGGGGAACAGGGGCTGTCTCTGACATGGAATCAGTGGCAGGCTTTTTTATCCCCTCCCCCCTGGGGGGGCAGCCTTGCCAGGCCACAGAGGAAGAGGATGAAGCCAGTTCTGATGAGACCTGGTAGGCTAGAGTCAGATAGTAGGGGAGGAGGACCTCTTTATCAGTGGACTAGGGTAGGGGCATAGGGGGAGAAAAGAGAAGAGATGAGAGAGGAGGCTACAACCAGGATACAAAGTGAATAAATCGTGATAAATAATAAATCAATAAAAAGATTTATTTTTATTTTAAAAAAAGAAATTAACTTGTAGATCACCAAAGGAACCTTACCAATAGGTTACAGCCCAGGTTCTGAGTAAATGTAGGTAGCAAATTAATGATTCCAGTGAGGTTTTCATTTCAACTAAGTTTACTGAGTAACTTTCCCTTACATGTATAAAAATCTTTAGATGTTGGAATTTCACCACTCTTCAGAAGCAGTTTGGGAAACCATACTATTATAATGCTAAATTTTGTACAAGACTGTGTGATAATAAACCAAGTAGTAATTAGTTTCAGAAAAAAAAAATACTACTGCTCTTGTAATTTCCTGTTTATACACAGACCTAAAGAAACTAAGAAGATAAACAATTCAAATTATGTATATCAATTCTAATTTGGACTTTTAAATTCTATTTTGTAATGTATTAAATAAATAGATTAAATTAGTAAAGGGCAGATTTAAAGAACAAGAAAGGAACATGCTACAGGTGTATCCTAAAATTTATTTGATATTAGCAAGTTACTTAAGTGTAAAAACACAGATCAAAAAAGGATCATCCCCGTGACTTAGAAATAATCATTACTTATATTTTTATACCATGCCTGTTTGAGCCTAAAGAAAATATAGGCCATTTACATATCTTACTGGAAAAGCATTATCTTATCAGCCTCATATTTGTTCTTTTATCTCCACTGTATGAGGGAGAAAAAAAAAAAAAGATCTAGAAAGATTGACTTGCCCGAGGCAGACAGTAAGTGGCAACACTAAAAAGTAAAGGCACTTAATTGAATTCACGACCTCTAACTATTTACTCTATCCTCCTCACTCACTCAAAGTGGAATTGTACCAACTGGACACATAAAATACAAACAGTTTCTCTTATAGTTCACATGACTATATCACTCAGTAAGTGGTGGTCTGACATTTTAACAAACATGAATAATGACTCAACCTCATTACAATATTCAACATTCATAGACTTTTAAAATTGTAAATACTGCAACAAATGCCTCTAACAAGCTCATGCAAAGGCTACTGGAATAGAAATGCAAATTTCTTGAAGTAGAATTTCCAAATCAAAGGAATCTGAATTTTAACATTCACAAACTGTCTCTCAGAATGTACCTACAACAGGTATACAAAATGTTTTTGCTTACATTACTAACAATCTTTTTCACTGATAATACAAACTTAAAACAAAAATCTGTCATTGGTAAAGGCTGAGTATATTTTCAAATATATTCTAATGATTTGATCTATATAAGTAACTCCATACTCTGTTGAAGATTTTGTTTTTATATTCTCACAAAACATTTTTACATTTTCAGGTAGCATAGATTGTTATTTATTTATGCTTTCTAGTTTCTTACCAAATTTTGGGCTTTTCCAGTCAAAGACTATAAAAATATTCACTTACTTCCTCCTTGTACTTTTGGTTTTCATTTCTTAGTTTTGTCTTTGATCAGACATGGAATACCTTACTAGATAGGAACTCACTTCTGAATATGCTCCTAAAGATTACTTGTTTGTTACAATTAAGAAAGCACTTTTACATAGTAGCATTTCAGATATAATAGTTGCTAATCCATCATAAGTAAATTTACTGCGTTCTAATTCTAGCAACAGCTTTATAGATTGCTATTATTTTATTTGTAGATAGCTTAATGAATTAGAAAAAATAAAATAGGGTAAGAAATAGTACATAGTCCCTCAATGTATCACAGCTTATGTCAAAATGTTTTTCTACCATAAAATTCTAACATGAAAACAATAAGACAATAATTTTGTTTTGTAATTATATTACCTTGATCAAACTGCTTTTGAATGTTGTCTTGATCAGTTTTATTTCCACTAACACGGTACAGTCCTTCAGTACATAATCCTACGAAATTAAAACAAATGCTTTATAAACATATACATCCATAACAAAGAATATACTTAACTATAAATCCTTGGCAACCAGTCAAAATGTAATAATAGTTCACAGAAATATCAGAAAATAATTGTTGTCTAGGATCACTCCTCAAACAGTATGCTGGGGCCTTTACATAGAACAACATATTATTTCTCTGTCATATTTTAAAGTATTATACTGGGGAAGAAATTTCAACTCTCAGAAATCTGTAAAGATAAAATGAACAAAAATTTACTGTCAGAAAATTTATGATGACAAAGTCATAGCCATTGACACAACCAACATGAATTAGCCTCATAAGTGCTCAGGTATGTAAAAGAAACTAGATAACGTCTAATGTGGTAGTACATGTCTATAGTCTTAGCCTTGGGAACTGAGGTAGGAAGATTCTGAGGTTAAGGCCTGTAGAGGGATTTTAATCCAGAAACATGGCTACTCTGGCTGGAATATAAACATGCTCTTAGTATACACCTTTAATCCCAAAAAATGAGGGTAAAGTTAGTTTGAAAGTTTTTGAAAGTGATGGCTTAATTGAGGGGCAGACAAAGTGACAAATCAGAGAAAGACCTGACAGAATGAGTCAGAGAAGACTGTAGGATTGATAGAAGCTTCCAAGACTAGGCTTAGCAGACAAAGGCAGTTAGCCTATAAAACAATTAAATGTGGAAAATAAAAGTTACACAACAATTAAATCAGGTGGATAAAAAGTGACTTTTACAAAGGCTAATCTGGGTGCAATGTCTCTAAATAAATAAATAAATGAGTGGGTGAGTGAGTGAAGGAAGCCAGACACAAGCATATATTGAAGTTATAAGACATCCTAGAGCAAGAAATCCTTACCTAGAATACATGCAAACATTTTTCAAAAGCAATTGTTTCTGGTGGCTAGAAAATCAATTAGGAAGGGCAAAAAGGTTAAGATGGTTTTATATCTTGACAGGTATATGCATTTGTCAAAAATGCATACAACTGTACTTGTAAAATCAGTGTACAATAGTACACTGTAACTCATGTTAACTCACTGTAACTCTATGTAACTCATGTCCTTAAAAATTAAAAACAAAAACAAAAAACATAAGCAAACAACACTCTACATTCAGGGACTGGGGAAACGGCTCGGTGGACATGTGCTTGCCATAAATCGGGAGGGTCAGAGTCCCCATCTCCAGAACCAGGCAGGTGTTGCAACCACCCATAATCCTAGTATTCTGGAGGAGGACTGGAATTCCTAGGGCATGCCAGCTAGCTAGCTAGATTAGACAGAAATGGCAAGGTCTGTTTCAGTGAAAGACCCTGATTCAGTAAGTAAAGCAGAGTGATTAAAAAAGACACTATACATTAACTTTGGGACTCTACATCCAAACACATGAGCTGGAGCACACAGGAATGTGAATGCTCATGCTGTAAGCGTGCATTCAAGCACACACGTGTACGCGCACACACACACACGCACACACAGACAGAGAAACAGACAGACATAAGTGTGTATCCCAAACAAAAGACTCACCAACAGATGAGATTAGCATTAACCATTTGGGTAGAATCTAGTTATCGTTAAAAAATAGAAGAAAATGAAAGTTTCCCCAATAAAGAAATATCACATATGGATGTAGTGTTAGGGTTTGCCACCAGCTTCTACCCTGCAATTCTTGACTGCTTGCCTTCTGATACTGAAATTATTAACCAGTCTCACACAGCAGTTAAACTTGACACACACATACACAGACAAACTTTATAACCTCCTACTGTTTTTTCTTGTGATAGAAATCTGAAACAGGTAAGTTATAAAAGAAGAAAAACTAGCAGACCTAATATCTTTTATAATTATATAAGAGACAGCACAATAGTACAGCTAATAATGATGAAAGCAGATAAAGATTACCAAGGAAACACAAGACTTCATAACATCATAAGCCAAACAAGCACAGAACATCAAAAACAGCACAACATACATTCTCTTAAAATGTATGATGAATGTATTAGGTCACATAACAAGCCGAAACTAATTTAAAAAGTCCGAATACACAAAGGACTGAAAGTATAAATCAGCAACAAAGGAAAACTTTTAAATAAGTGGAAATTAAACTGCATACCAGTACGGATCAAAGAAATTACAAATGAAATTAGAAACTACTATTGCTCTGTAGTACAGCTTGAGATCAGGATGGAGATGCCTCCAGATGATCTGTTGTTGTACAGGATCATTTTGGAAATTCTGGGTTTTTTGTTTCTCCATATGAAGTTGAGAATTTTTCTTTCAAGGTCTGTAAAGAACTGTATTGGTATTTTGATGGGCATTGCATTGAACTGTAGATTACTTTTGGAAGAATGGCCATTTTCACTGTTAAACCTACCAATCCATGAGCACGGAAGATCTTTCCATCTTCTGATATCTCCTTCAATGTCTTTCTTCAGAGACTTGAAGTTTTTTTCAAACAGGTCTTTCACTTGCTTTGTTAAAGTCACCCCAAGGTACTTTATGTTATTGGTTTTTGGCTAATGTGAAGGGTGTCATTTCCATTATTTCTTTCTTGGCCCTTTTGTCTCGAGTATACAGGAGGGCTTCCGATTTTTTTGAATTAATTTTGTATCCAGCCACTTTGCGATTTGTATCCCCTTGATCTCCTTTACTTGTCTTATTGCTCTAGCCAGGACTTCCAGTACTATGTTGAATAGATATGGAGAGAGTGGGCAACCACATGGTATTGGCATAGAAGCAGAAAAGTAGATCAATGGAACCAAATAGAAGACCCAGAAATAAACCCAAACATCTATGAATACCTGATTTTTTACAAAGAAGCCAAATCATTCAATGGAAAAAAGACAGCATCTTCAACAAATGGTGCCAGTCCAACTGGTTGGCTACATGCAGAAAAATGCAAATAGATCCATATTTATCACCCTGCACAAAACTAAAGTCCAAGTGGGTCAAAGACCTCAACATAAAACCAGATACACTAAATCGGTTAGAAGAAAAAGTGGGGAAGACCTTGAAACTCATTGGCTCAGGTGACAACTTCCTGAACAAAACACCAACAGCACAGGCTCTTAGAATAACAATTGATAAATGGGACCTCATGAAACTGAAAAGCTTCTGTAAAGCAAAAGACATTGTCATTAGAACAAAACGATAGCCTACAGACTGGGAAAGGATCTTTACCAACCCTATATATGACAGAGGGCTGATATCCAGAATATATAAAGAACTAAAGAAATTAAAAAGCTATAAATCAAGCAATCCAACTAAAAAATGGGGTACGGAGCTAAATGGAGAATTCTCTGTAGAGGAAAATCGAATGTCACAGAAACACTTAAAGAGATGCTCAACTTCCTTAGCCATCAGAGATGCAAATCAAAACAACCCTGAGATTTCACCTTACACCCATCAGAATGGCAAAGGTTAAAAACTCAAGTGACAACACATGCTGGAGAGGTTGTGGAGAATTGGGAACCCTCCTCCACTGTTGGTGGGAATGTAAACTTGTACAAGCACTGTGGATATCAATCTGGTGCTTTCTCAGAATTTCTCACAATTAGGAATAGTGCTTCCTCAAGATCCAGCACTCCTAGGCATATATCCAAAAGATGCTCAAGTCAACAACAAGGACATTTGTTCAACCATGTTTGTAGCAGCTTTATTTGTAATAGCCAGAACCTGGAAACAACCCAGATGTCCCTCAACGGAGGAATGGATACAGAAAATGTGGTACTTTTACACAATGGAATACTACTTGGCAATTAAAAAAAGGAAATCATGAAATGTGCAGGCAAATGGTGGGATCTAGAAAAGATCATCCTGAGTGAGGTATCCCCAGAGCAGAAAGACACACATGGTATATACTCATTTATATGGTCCTATAAGATAGGATAACTATTCTAAAATATGTGTACCTAAAGAAGATAAACAAGAAAGAGGACCCAGAGTAAGATGATCAATCCTCACTTAGAAAGACAAATGGGATGGACATGGGAAGTAGGAGAAAACAAGAAACAGGACAGGAGCCTACCACAGAGGGCCTCTGAAAGACTCTACCTAGCAGCGTATCAAAGCAGATGCTGAGAGTCATAACCAAACCTTCAGTAGAGTGCAGGGAATCATATGATATAAGGGGGAGTTAATATGACCGGGAGAGGACAGGAGCACCACAAGGACAACATATGTCAGGGCACGGGGGTCCTCTATGAGACTGTTTCTCCAACCAAGGACCATGTTTGGATATAACCTAGAACCCCTGCTCGGATGTAGCTCATGGTAGCTCAGCATCCAAGTGTGTTTTCCTAGTAAGGGGAACAGGAACTATTTCTGACATGAACTCAAGGACTGGCTCCTTTACCTTCCACGCCCGAGGGAAGAACAGCCTTGCTAGGCCACAGAGGAGGACATTGCAGCCAGTACTGAAGATACAAACCAAGTCTTACTAAATAATAATAATAAAAAAATCTAAATAGAATCTTGTATTTTATCCAAACATACAGCAAGTTAATTAGTAATCAATAGCAAGAAAAACTTTAGAAATTACACAGAGACTGAACAACGACATGACACCTGAAAGGCTAGTGAGTCACTGGCAAAAAAGAAAAAAAAAAAAAAAAAAAAAAGGAAAAACCTAAAATGTCCTAGACAGATTAAAATGAAAGCATAACTTAACCAGAACCTTGGGGATATAACTAAGGAAGCTCTGAGAGTAATGTTTATAGCTATGAATGCTTCTTTTAAACACTCAGAAAGAGCTTGTGGTGGTTTGAATGAAAAGTGTTCCTTACAGTCGCAGACATGTGCCCCTTTGTTCTTGGCTGGTGGCATCACCGTATTTAGGTGGTACAGCCTGGCTGAAGGACATCACTAGAAGCCAGCTTTCAGGTGTATAGCCTTGCACCACTTCCAGTTCATCCTCTCCTCTCTGTGCTTGTGGCTCAAGAGGTAAGCTCTTGCCTTCCTATACCCACTGCCTGCTGTCACACCTCCCCTCTAGGAAGGAACCTGTGGAACATTAAGCCAAAATAAACTCTCCCACAGTCACTTTTGGTCATGTGCTTATGTTGGATAGTTTTATTTCAATTTGATAAAAGCTGGAGTTGTTTAAGAGGAAACCCCAGCTGAGAAAATGGCCCCACTAGACCAGCCTGTGGCAACAGCACCCCTGAGCAGGTAGTCCTGAGGGGTAGTGGTGCTGGAAACTGAACCAGAAAGAGACTGAACTGAAAAGAAAGCAGGCTGAGCAAGCCTTGGCAGCAAGTCAATAGGAGGCATTCCTACATAGCCTCTTTCAGTTCCTGCCTATAGCTTCTTGCCTCGACTTCCCTAAGTGATGGAATGTGACCTGAGGGTTGTAAGACAAAAATACAACTTTTCCTTCTAAAGTTGCTTTTTGGTAGTGTTATTTAATAAGCAATAGAAATTCTAAGTTTATCACAGCTGTAGCAAAGTAATACTAATTTCAATTAGATAGCCTAATAATCTCAAGATTTTAAAAAGAGAATCCAAATTCAGAGCCAATAAAATCAGTATATCTGATTTCAAACAAATTATGCTACAGACTCCTAGTACGAAAAACAGCATAGTACTGGCATAAAAACAAACATGTTGATAAGTAGAAAAGGACAGAGGACTCAGAAATAAACTCACACAGTTACAAAGACATTAAAATACATAGGGAAGGGGAAAAAAGACGTCTTACAAAAAAAGAAAAAAAATTCTGCCAACTACATACATATAAAAGAAAGAAATCAGTACCATTTTAGGACATAAAATTATGATATCAGGCTAGAGAGATGACACAGCTCTCAAAGTGCTTGCAAGACAAACATGAGAACTGACTTGAATTTCCCAGAAGTCACATTAATATAAACAAGCGAATGAATAAAGGAAAGAAGGAAGGAAGATAAGGTAGCTCAGTGGTTAAAAGCATATACTACTCTTATAGAGAACTCAAGTTCAGTTTCCAGCACCCATAGGGGGCAGCCCACAACCACCTGTAACTTCAGGGAATCAAACACTTTCCTCTAGATTCCATGGGTACTTGTACACATACATTCACAAAACCCACAAAGATATATATAAAATTTAAAAAAATAAAATAAATGTCAAAATAAAAGAAAATAAAGCCTGGAACAGCGGGACATGCCTATAATCTCAGTGTTTGAGAGTGGAGGCACGGGGATCCTTGGAGATTGATGACCAGCCAATATAGTTGAATGAGCTAGCTCCATGTTCAGTCAGAGACCATCTCAAAAGATAAGGCAGAGAACTACTATATACATGCTGGCGAACACATACACACAAAACTACAGAGGCACGCATGCATGCGCAAACACACAGATAAATTCGAGAACATATTAACATTTGTAAACAAAAAGGACACAAAGATTATCCAATTAATTAATGAGATAACACATTTAAGAAAATGATGTTCAAAAGTAAGTGTAGATCATCTTTAGCTAACAAAGAAATATAATTAAACTGCTTTGAGAATCCATCTTACCCTAGCCAGAATGATTTTTATTAGAGAAATTATAGGCTGAATATGTTGCTCAGTTGGTAGATTGTTTGTCTATCGTGCAGGCATAAAACCCAGGATTTATTTCCCTGGGAGTGCATAAATGGGGTAGGTGGACACACCAGTATTCAGGGGTAGATGCAAGACGATCAGAAAGTTGTGTCACCTTCAGCTACAGAGTGAGTTTGAGGTCTTGGCCCAGAACTCTTCCCCCATCCTCCAACAAGTAGGGAGAGTCTGGAGAAATGGCTTAGCTGTTAAAAAACATCTGTACTGCTCTTGCTGAAAACCCAAGTTCAGGCTTCAGCTGACATGTGGGCAAACAGAAGAGGAACTATATACTGCTGGCAAAAATGCTAACTTGTGTAGCCACTATGGAACCAGTAAGGAGGTTTCTCAAGAAACTAAACATAGTCACCACATGACACAGCTATACTACTCTTGCTTATATACCCAAAAGGTTATCTTGGTTTAATGCTGCTCTACTTATAAGAGCCCGGAAATGGAACCAGCTTACATGTCTATTATCAGATGAAGAAATACAGAAACTGTGGTACATACATATATACAAGGGTATTCAGTCGTAAAGAAAAATGAAACCGTTAGCAGGGAGCTGGAAAGATGTTACACAAAATAATCTGACTCAGAAAACACATTTTCTCTCGTATGTTCAACATTAAGATCGAAATTACATATGCATATATACATATACACACAGTAAAAGGAAAGCTTCAAGTGGTATGAAATTTCAGTACTATGTGTATATGCCTTTTTTTTAAATTTTTTGTTTGAGACATGGTCTCACTGTGTAGCCTTGGTTGGCCTGCACTCACTACGTAAACCAGGGTGGCCTCAAACTCACAGAGCTCCACGTGCTTCTGCATCCCGAGTTTAAAGTGCTGAGATTAAAGTGCAACCACACTTGGGCCCATTCACAATATTTTAAAAGTCAGGGTCAAAAAGAACAACTAGATATGGAGTAACTCAGACGTGATGTAGTGGATCTTAATATACAAAATACATGAATATATAAAATACATAAAAACTGACATAAGACAAAAGTTGCTACAAACAGGCAAGGATTATCTGTTAATAACAGTATGGACACAGTATGACTTTACATTACTGAAGCTATGAGAATGTACTTTAATAGAAAAAAAAGAAATTGGTGTGTAGAAATGTTTACTTAAAACAGGACTTAATTTTTCTTAATTAAATACCCACTATGTGTGTGTAAAAAATATTCATGTGATATAAGACATAAAATATATTGTCCTGGACATTACATAGTATATAGTTCAAGAGCCTAGTTATTCTGAATATCAGAACAATGACTGAAATAAATATAATCATGCTGGTTTTAATGGTATTACTAATAAAATTTCACTCAAACTGAGGTTCCTCATACACTAACATAGTGACAAAGTTAATATTAGTGGAAGAGTTCTTAGCAGTAGTATGTGACATTTCTGGCAGAAAACTGTTACATGAGTAAGACTAAAAGCAGTGCTTTTCCCAGTTTATCAAATACAAGTTTCTTTCTTATGTAATTTTTTTTGAACTATAATGTGCCTCTTTTTGAATTTTTTTGAAAGCTATTTAACTGAAGTTCATTAAAAGTAACAATAGCTTTCCTAAATCTGTTATCACCATCTAATAATTAAAATTTCACAAAGCTTATATTATATATATATATAATTTTCATTTTATCTTCAAAAAGAAAAAATAAAGAAAAGACAAACAAAAACTATGGCCAGGAGTTCCAAAACTTTTGGAAGTTTTGAACCCAAAGAAGAGATCTATGTGACTCTCAACTTTCTTTCTGAAGCCCATAATTATTAACACCGGCACTTGTTGCTGAGTATAACTGAGTGAGTGCTCATCTATACCAACCTCCCCTACCCAAGGCACAGGGAACATCACAGTAGAAGAGGCAGAAAGAATTTAAGAGCCAGTAGATGATGGGAAGCTGTGAAAAGCTGACTTCTGGATATGACATGGTAGTTGAATATATCAACTTGCCACAGCTGTAGTTACCTGGACATAAGCAAGCCAATAAAAATTCCAGTATGCAGGAAGGTAGAGGGACTCCAAAGTCCCACCTCCAACTGCACAGCTACTGGCAAGCAATGGCTACTAAGTACGGGTGGAGAGGGCTGGGGGGGGAAAGTCACTTGGGAAGATTTGCTCTGGTTGGCTGCCCATGCCCCAGTAAATGGCTCCAAAACCCACATGGATATGGGAAACACTAATTGGACATAGGGGGTTATTAATAATAATAATAATAATAATAAAAAAACAGTAAAAGTTGGAAAACAGGACAGGAGTCACTAATGGGAACTTGGAGGGAGGTAGTATTGGATGGATATTATGTACTGTATAGAAATATGTAAGTTGAATTCTTACAGGGCTACGAAGTGAGAGCCTGTCTCAAAAAAAAAAAATAAGATTGCCTCCTTTTTAAAATTTATCTATTTAGTTAATTACTTACTTTTTTTTTTTTTTTTACTTTTGAGACAAGTATCTCACTGCATTGTTCTGGAATTGGCTGTCTTAGAACTCACTATGTCGAGCAGGATGGCCTCAAACTTACAGCGGGTCCATACGCCTCTGCCTCCCAAGTGCTGGGGATTAAAGGCATATGCCACCATGCCTGGCCCTCTTTGATTTGTAGGGGGGAAAAACACCTATAATTCCAATTCTATTTTAGAAAATATTCTTTAAAAAAAGTTTTAAATTTTTAATTATACAGTACGTATACGTGACTGTGTAGTGGTATTTGCACATATGTGAAGATGCCTATTGAGGCAAGAAGAGGACATTGGATCTCCTGGATCTCCTGGAGCTAACATGAGTGCTAGGAATTGAACTTGGATCTTCTTCAGAAGCATGCTCTTAATGATCCATTTCTCCAAATCTGTGTGTAATGTCACAAGGGCAAACATTTGGCTATAAAACATTAAGAATTAATTATATACAGGCAGTTTTAGGAACTATCGACCACTACTTACACAGGGAGTATAATCTAGTGGATTAAGCAAAAAGGTTTAGCCTTTTATCCAGTTAAATGATCAGAAATTTCATTAAGACAATGTTGTCAGTAAAATAAAGATAAGATGGTCCAAAGCTGGGAAACTATAAAAGGTAAAATTAATATAGCAGGAGGCCTAAAGGAATTTGTTGCTGGACATAAGCAAATAAAAATAATCTGAAGAAACATTTCAAGGACTAATTTCCAATTCCTTTGTGCTAGTAAAGAAATACCCACATTGTTTTTAATGGCTTACTCTTTTTTAAAAAAATTCAATTAATTTATTTTTATGCACATAGGTGTTTTGTTTATAAAGACTAGAATTCTGAAAGTAATTCAAATAGGTATTTTTTTTTTAAATAACTGTCACCTATTGTGTGATATGTTGAGGATATTTTAGCCCTAAAAAAAAATTCCAGTCAAAAATCTGAACTTGAATCTCATCACAAATTTAGGAACAGTCTACAACAAAACAGAACAAAACAAAAAACTCCCTAAGAATTAAAAGCAAAACAAACAAAGCACACATGACATGAAACCACAAACATGAAGCTATTTTAAAGCATACCAAAAACTATAATGGAGGACCTCTGAATAAATTTTGGTAATTCTTGTAATGTTTTTCAGAGTTCAAAAATGTAAGAAAAGACATGTAAAAGCTGCCACACTACCATGCCATGCCATCTCTGCCATGAGAAACTATGTAACTATGAACTAAAGGCTCTGTTCCTTAAGTTGTTTTTTGGTTCACAGCAACAGAAAAGTAACATAGGGCTAACCCATAAACCCTCAAAAGATGACTGATTACTGCATATAATTAATCAAGATATAGCCATATAGACGATAGTTGGATGACTCTTTACTAACATAAGCAATGGACTGGTGAGGTGGTTCAGTGGCTGGTACACAGTTGATGGAGAGAACCAACTCCACCAAGTCATCTGACTTTCCTATGAGCATATGCTGACACACACACACACACACACACACACACACACACACACACACACACA